>NC_136971.1:34422121-34899621 GCF_032717465.1 Coenobita brevimanus
CCAAAATATAGGCCTCTGAGACAATGTCGGGTTAATCACTCAATGTCCTGGTATACAAGGCCACTGTATCATCCATGTAACAACAGTTTCCTCTGCTAAGCAGCACCCTAGGTTCTTATTTCCCAGTTTTACTTACCAACCAACAAAGGGTGGATAGACACCCGAGCTGAGCGATGCCAGTTGCCCACACCAAATAGCATCCTTGACGCTAGCTGGCCGGCCGGCGGCTTCACAGTCAGCATCACTCAGCCACGGCGGCACATATCCATATCTATATCTATATCTATCTGTCTATGTATCTATGTATCTGTCTATCTGTCTATCTATCTATCTTTATATATATATATATATATATATATATATATATATATATATATATATATATATATATATATATATATCCATCCATCCATTGCCAGACGCCTTAATCCCGTACGGGGTGGTCACAAACAAATCTCCTCCACATCACCCTGTTCCCCGCCATTTCACTGCCCTGCTTCCAACTCACACCCCCCTCTCTCATATACCTCTCCCCTCCATCCCTCCATCTCATCCTCGGCCCCCCCTCCCTCTCCCCCCCTCCACCTCACTCACATACTGTACACTCTCTTCGTCAGTCTCTCACCCTCCATCCTCTCCACATGGCCAAACCTTACCGATGTGCCATGCCAGATATGGCGTTGAAGATCATGAGCTTCCATTCTTCTCTCTCTTTTGTCTTCTGCAACAATCCTGTAGTATTCCACTTGCCTCCTGTGGCTCATTATTCCATCCATGTACTTCTCTCTTGGTCTACCCTGAACTCTTTTACCTTCCATTTTTCCTGCCAAACTCAAAGACTCCATCTTTCCTCTTCTCACTTTTTACTCTTGAGGGGCAGGTAATTTTTAAGGTATCATAACCATTTTTGGCACAGTTATAGGGGTCCATTAGTAGTTAAAACTGATACCAAAATAAATCGGATATGTCTAATAGTTTTCGAGTTATGGCCAATTTTGTGTCGAAATTTTTGTAAAAAATAGTAAAAGTAATACACTATCTAGACATACCACGATGTTTTTATCGTAATTTCCTTAGGACACATTTGCATATCAACACTATTACTATAATTGTGCGCTAGGGATTTATTTACCTGCTCTAGTTTCGAAATTAGGGCATTAGGATATTAGTGTAATTAGAAAATTATTTTTTTTTGCTAAATTTCGGACTTTGAGTACTTCGTGTGAACGAACAGAGAAGATTAGGGGAAAATCCCTGCGTGTATTTATTGTATTTTTTACGCTGATTCCAATGGTATCATTAGTTTTTATGTAGGTGCATTGGTTCTCGAGTTAATAGACTCGAAAGTGCTATAACTTACATTTTGAGAAAATCGCTGTCAAAGATTTTCGAAGGTTTTGAACACGTATACCGTGCGTTTTAGTAAAGATAGGTTTATGAAATTGCTAGTAGAGGTACTATACACTATTCTCATTGTATATGCAACATGGATTTACACATATAGGCAAGTAAATACAAGGTACAGTCAAGAATGTGCTGATATACTGACTGGCACCTGGTCCCCTCATACTAAGTATAGCCCTCGATTAGAAAGTTATTGTTTCTAACAAAAGAATTCACATAATATGATAGTATAAGGGTATCATGGGTCGCCCCTCCCACTCATTGTAGCCAGGATTGTCATATTAGAAGGCCCCAGGACTGTAAAATTCATCGTCATCATCATCGGGTGTCTTTCGTTTCTGGCGGGTGTTGGTCCTCCGAGGGGTGCTGGTCCTCACGCACTCTTTTTGGAGATATTGAAGGTTAGCTAGCTTATTATCTGTGACTCCAAAACCAAGGTGTGCTAGCAAATAAGCCGCCTCATAGCCAAAGTTGTGTTCTAGGGACACCTGGTGAGCTAGAAATGTGACACGTCGAAGGCCAACATACTTGGACTTTGAGGTCTTCATCCATAGCTTGTGATGAATGCTTTCGTTGGGATTTTGGGTCCGTCCTTTCAGGCATCTACTAAGCAGTTTCTCATCAGTCAAGTCCAGGTAAACCTGTTTCACCATCTTCCTTTCCTCGTCTGACAACTTGCTCAGGTATCCAGGCTTATCACTGTGTTTGCGACATGGCTGGGTCTTGTCTGCCTCCCACCTCTTGTAAAAACACCAAGAATCATAATCAGGAGGAGAGGTAGGTGTTGTGGAGAGGTAGGTGTTGTGCCTGATGTAGAAGGTTGTGAGGGAGGTTTGGTGGGAGGTGTAGGCGGGGTGATGGTGGGCGTGGCAGGACATCTGTCATGCGTAGCTGTTGTAGGCGTAATGCACGCATTCTAGCATTCTTGGCAGGCTTCTTTGGCATCTTAGCTGAAGCTGTTGGTATGCCCAAAAGAGAATAGAAAAATATATCAAGTAAGGTGCGAGTGTCAAGGGGAATGATTGAGACGTGGGGCATATACCTACTCTGTACAGGGACTCACCCGGCACTGAATGATGTTCTCTCTCTCTTCGTGACAGATGACAGTGTGAGGGAGGGATTGCCAAATGTTACTAGACAGAAGGCTGTAGTGATAAATACATACGTTTTTGTCAATATAAAACAACTGTCAGAGTATTTGGGATGGCAAACAACTTTGCAAACAATATGTTGGTTATAAACACGTTTCTGGCGTGCGTATTAGGTCGAGATACCTTCAAATAAGCCTGAATTTACCAGCTTTAGAATGGGTTTTCACCCTTATGACTCCTCATGAGGTTAGAGGGGGTGTTAGACTACCCCCTGGATGGCATAACAGAAAACGGCCAACATCATAGAAAATTAGCCTAAAAAGGTGGTCGTGCCCCTTAAGATTACTTTAGCAACCTGGCTCATAATACTGATTGTTCTATGCTTGCTGCAATCCAATGTTCCAGCTGCTTCGGTATGGCTAGAAACACTGACTTACACACACACACACACACACACACACACACACACACACACACACACACATCGTTTTCGTTTTTAAAGGCTCCAACATGCTTGCATGTGTCGGCCTTGGTCACCTAATGGCGGCTCTCCATGCTGCACGATCCATTGCAGCCTTCCTGTTCAGTCCCTTAACCCTAAGGTCACACTTAATGACCTCGTCCCATGTCTTTCTCGGTCTACCCCTCATAACCCCACCCCCAATATTAACACTTCTCACCTTCCTCACCCAACTATCATCCCCCATCCTCTCCACATGTCCAAACCACCTCAATCTACCTCTCCTCATCACAACACCAATACACTCCAGTCCCATCCTACCTCTCAACTCTTCCATTGTAAACCCAGCCCCTCCAGGCCTTGGACGCAGGGACGCACTGCACATCCACCTAATCATTGTCATTTCTGTACGTCTGAGCCGGCGAATGTCTTCCTCCTTCACTGCCCAGGTTTCACTGCCATACAGCATTACACTCCTAACACACGCTGCATACAAAGACCCCTTAGCACGTAGGGAGAGCCCCCTCAATGTCAGGAGAGGCAAGAGCTCCCTGAACTTCTTCCAACCACTTCTCACCCTAGCCACAGAGCTAGCTCCAGCCCCACCTCCAGCACACAACATGTCTCCTAAATAACAAAACTCTTTCACACACTCAAGAGATTCACCAGCAAGTTCAATTCTTTCACGTCTGACGATCTCCACCTGCTCACCCCGGCACGCCGTACACATAAAATCAGCATTATCTCGCAGTCTACCTCTGATACCACTACATCTCTTATGCACCCATTTATCAGACACACCGCACAAGATGGAATTACTTCCCACGCCCTTGTGGCAAACTGCACATGGCCACTCTCCCTCGTCTTTGACAGTACCGCCACCAACCCTAGATATCATCACTTTTGTTTTATCTGCATTTACCCTTAAACCCTTTTGCCCCATACCATCTCTCCACTTCCTAAACCTTTCCTCCGCCTCCCTTTCATTCTCTGCAATCAACACCAAATCATCAGCATACAACAACTCCCACGGGAGTCCGTTTCTAAAGTCACGTGAAAGGGCTTCAAGTACCATGATAAACAACATGGGACTCAAGACTGACCCCTGATGCACACCAACATTCACGGAAAACTCATCACTCAAATCTCCATTCACTCTCACCTGGGTGTGAGCACCCACATACATGGCCATAACCACCCTAACCAGCCACTCCTCCAAGCCAAGCTTTCTCATTGCCCACTTCACCACCTCTCTAGGGACTCTGTCAAAGGCCTTTTCCAAATCAACAAAAACAAAATAAAGATCCCTTCTCCTACCAATATATTTTTCCTGAAGCTGTCGAACAATGAATATGGCATCAGTGGTCCCCCTACCTTGCATAAACCCAAACTGCATCTCATCAATATTCACTCTTTCTCTAATCATACCTTCTAAAACTCTCTCCATTACCTTCATTATCTGATCTAAAAGCTTTATACCTCTATAATTCCCTCTTTCCAGGGCATCACCCTTCCCTTTATACACATTTACAATTACACTCTTCAGCCAATCATCTGGGACAACACACTCATAAATAATCCTATTTATTAGGTCAGTGACTAAACTCACCCCTATATCGCATGAGGCCTTCAACATTTCGGCAGTCAACCCAGACACACCTGCTGCCTTCCCCACCCTCATCCTGCCTATTGCCTCACTCACAGTAGCAGTATCAATCAAAGGCCAAGGGCCAGACACTGGATCTGCTGGCTCCAATATCTTTAAGATATATATATATATATATATATATATATATATATATATATATATATATATATATATATATATATATATATATATATATATGATTATATCAGCAGCAGCAGCCATTGCAAGTCCACAGTGGCCTCCCCCAACCTTTTCCATGAATTCTTTGACTGAGCCAATCTCTGCCACGTTTTGTCTGCAAACTTCTCTGTCTAATCTCTCCACCTCCTGTCTTGCCTTTTTTCTGCTACGCTTACAATCTCTTGGAGTCCAGTCATTCATCCTCTTTCTCCATGGGTTATTCCTTATTCTTGCCACATGATCTGCCCACCTCCATTTCAGTTCTTACATAACTTGTATAATGTCCTCGACTTTAGTCTGCACTCTCCCCCAAGTTGATCTTTTCCTATCTCTTAAAGATATTGCCAACATTAACCATTCCATGGACGGATTAGTTGATTTCCCATCGATTGTGTCAGTTTCCAGGTCTCACAACCGTACGTCATAGCTGGGATAATACTGTATTTTCATTTTATACTTTTCGTTTCATACATACTAACAAGCTACTTTTCATTATGTTTCTGTGTTTACCGAAAGCTTTCCGTCCAATTATAATGCGTCTTATTATTTAGCTATCATGGTTTTTCGTTAGTTTAGGATTTGTCCCAAGTAATTGTACTCCTATGCATCTTTAAGAGTTTCTTCGCTTATTCTGAAGACGCTCTTTGGTGTATTTGGATTAAACATTAGTTTTACCCCAGTTCATCTTCAGGCCTACTTTGAAACTTTATTTATTGCATTTAACATTTCTTGCAATGTCTCTGCTGCTTCTGAGTTTAGGACAATGTCATTTAGAAATCTTAATTGATTTAGGCTTACTTCATCTATGTTTAATCCTTTGTTCTCCCAGTCTACCTTTCTGAAAATACGTTCTAGGTATGCTGTAAATAATTTTGGCGAAACTCTACCTCCATGATGCACGCCGTTCTCAATCTTAATTTTCTCCGAGTCTTTATGTAAATTTGTTGTAGCAGTTCCCTCTTAATATATGTTTTTGAGAAGTTTTACAATGTTCTCATATACTCCTTGTTCCCGCAATTAATATATAATTACTGTGTGCTCCACTGAGTCTAAATCCTTTTCGTAATTCACAAAATCTAAGCAAATTGGTTTATTATATTCTGTAGTTTTCTCAGTTCGCTAAGTCATTGTGGGTATGTGATCAGTAGTCCAACACCCGCTTGCGAATCCTGTCTGCTCGCAAGGTTGTTTTTCTTCCTGATTTGTTGGTTTTCTGTTCGTAAGGACTCTAGTGAAGAGTTTTTAAATAACTGGTAATAACCTAATAAAGCGATAGTTTCTAAAATCTTTCTTGTAAAGCAAAATAAGTGTTTCCTTACACCATGTTTAGGGATTGTTGTTTCTTCTTTATACACTGAGTAAATAAGTGGGCGAGCCTGTTTTTTACTTTTATTCCGGTATCCGACAGTAAATCTGCTACTATTCCATCTTCGCATAGGGCCTTCCCCCTTTTGATACTTTTAAGAGAAATGTTTACTTCGTCTGGCGTTCCCTCTGGTGTTTTACTTGTGTCAACTGAAAAGTTAGCTATTGGTACAATTGTCTTTGATGCATACAGTTCTTTGTAAAATTCTTCAACTCTCTTCTCTATCCTATCTGTGCATTTAATGATTTCACTGTTTTTTATCTTTCAGTGATTTAGATTGTTGCTTCTCTAGTGCGATTTTACTTCGGATATGTTTCAGATTTTTTTCCTTTTTTGACGGTTTCTTTGATCAACTTGACTAAGAGACCAGCCTAAAGTCAAGGACAATTACTTGGTTATAAAAGATCCGAAATGGAGGTGGGCAAATCATGTAAGATAACCGATAATAAAGGATAACCGATGGAGGAAGAGGCTGACTGACTGGACTCCAAGATACTGCAAGTTTAGCGAATAGTCAGACAGTACTGTAGGTGGGGAGATGAGATACAGCAGAGAAGTTTGCAAGCAAACTCTGACAAAGATTGGCTGAGTCAAGGGTTTAGTGGAAAAGGTTGGAGGAGGCCTTTGCTGAACAGTGGACCTGCAATGGCTGCTAACTGTGTGTGTGTGTGTGTGTGTGTGTGTGTGTGTGTGTGTGTGTATATATATATATATATATATATATATATATATATATATATATGTGTGTGTGTGTGTGTGTGTGTGTGTGTGTGTGTGTAAGTAATGCTACACAAAAACAAATAAATAACTGGAATGGCACTCAGTAGAGCGCATACCTCCGCCAAGGCCCAACATGTAGCTAGAAAAAGATTACCCCCCTATAAAAGCTTATTTAAATCCGCTAGATCCGGAATTTTATATTGATCCGCGCCAAACTGTACACATTCGTAGATACTAAAATCCTAAGTATGCCTGATTTTTTTTCATCAAGATCCATGAAATATTAACTGAAAAATTTACGCAAATGTCGAAAAACGCCCTATGTGGCAATGTTAAAGTGAAAAAAAAAATCCTGGATCTGCACCTTTATCCGGATCCGCATTGAAATTTAGTGGAATCTATTCTGGGCCAAGGCCCATTCTTCTACCAAGTTTCGTGGGAATCCATCCAGTAGTTTTTGTCTAATCTTGCTCACAAACCAAGCAACAAACCAACCAACAAACGGAAAGTGGTGAAATCATAACCTCCTTGGCGGAGGTAACAAAGAATGCAGAAGTACAAAATAACTGGCCTAGTAAGAGGTGCTAGTGAGCCTCCTTAACTTAGGAGAAAATACCTTTGACCCATCATCTTCCTTCCCCACCATTGCCCTTTTACCCACACATAGCTGACCGCCTGTTACCCCCTCCTCCTAAAGCCACATTATGCTGCAAATATCCTGATCGTATGGAATTTCAACACTTAGCACTAAAATTTTTTGTCTTTTTTTTTTCCACAATGATCGTTCATTGTACATGTGATCTTAATCTTACTGAACCATATCTAACGTATCGTAACCCAACTCATCCATAGCTGACGGACTGAACCAACCTTACCAATATCTTCCTGGAAAAGAACGTGCCCAAATCAACAGATCGGATAATTGCGTCTTTTCCTCTCCCTATCACAGCCTTCCTGATCCCTCACCCAGCATGCTCTACATCTTTTCTTCTCTTTCACCCCGCCTCCTTTCCTCATTGCTCCATCCATTCTGTACCCTAAACAAAAAAAAATCTATTGAGATTTTGCTGAGTTTTTACATTTGAAAGACTAGACGTAGATTTTCGAAATACTGTAGCAGTGTGGCCACTTTCAAGTATTGAGTTGTATTCTATTTTGTCACTCCTCTGAACAACCTGTCACTCCTCTGAACAACCTCATAAGGCAACACCTGAATTTCATTAATTTTTGGTAATTCAGAATCAACAGTACACAGAACCACGAGAAAAGTACACTGCTTAAATACAGTTTCATGGATGGCAGTGTCTACTTTCTGGGGCACCCAAAGGTGCGGCCTCATAACAGTATTGTCTCCTTAACTGTGCCAGGTGTCACTCGACACTCACCCACACACTGACCGAGTCCATGTACGGATTTGAAGGATAGGGTCTAAACTTAATTTTTTGGGTGGGGGGAGAGGGAAGATGTTGAGGGTTGGGATATACAGTACATCCCCACAGTACGGGGGTTCCAAAAACGAGATCCCTATTTTATGCGAGGACCTATTTTTTTTTTATTAGTACTAGAAATGAACACCTTGTAAGTCAGACGGGCAGTGAAGAGTGTCCCAAATCCGGGGTTACCGCAAGTATGCAACATTGCCCCCCCAAGAAGCGATAACGGGTAAAGGTGCGTAGCCATATTCTTGTTGGTTTAGTTAAGCCATATCCTTGTTGATTTACCTAGTAAAGCCATAATCTTGTTGATTTACTTTATATTAGGTAATATGTCTTAGATAGTTTCCCTGTATAGTACAATACTTAGGTCTGAAAAGCTTCTCAAGGGTTGCCCATGAAGAGGGATGCCACCCATATATATGTCATTTTTCCCATAAGTTTATGTATTCACAGTATGCGAATTCTTAGTACCCTACGTCCTCTGCTGCCCATATGGGCGCGTACTAGGGGAATGTACTGTACATACATGCATACTTACTCGTACATACATAAAAACACAGTAATAAACAGTTCTAGATTACCAGTCGACTGTGACCTAGCATTGTGCTGGAGTAGCCGTCAGTATGACAAGGAGGGCTGGGCAGAGAACAGAAAGGTCTAATGGTACGGCCTGCAAGCCACAAGAGTGTCATTATTCGCTTAACCTGTCAATAATTATTTCTTTCATTAGAATACTTCAGTAATGTGTGTGCGACTATTAGAGGTATCCTTAATCTTGCATTATTAACGGTACCTCCTGCCACGTGTCCTCATTTTTCCAATCACTCCTTTGGATGCTGACCTTGCAATTTACTCTTTTTTTATCTATAGCACTCTGTTTCCATCACTTACTCTACTGGTTTCCGCCCCGCCTCTGCCTCCGTGAAAGGCAAAAATAGAAGTCCTATATAGTCGTCAGCTGTGGCTTTTTAGCACCTCGTTCTTACCTATTCATTTCCTCGTTGGAGGCATTTAATATTCTTTTTTATTTTCTGCTTCATTTATGCAATCTCTGTCGACGTTAAAGATAAAAAAATAACATACAAGAGAGGAGATTGGGGTAAATGCAATATAAATTATTCAGGAAGGAGTACAGGAAAACTTACGCCGGCAGGAATACGACCCCCTAGAGTCTGTGTGCTAGGGGAGGTGCCGTGGTGTAAGTCACCAGTTTTCTGGGAGCAATGAAGTGTCTCCCTGTCTAGTGTGCACCTTTACCGGCCACACCAGTCGTGTTCCACAAAGAATACTCTGTTCGTTTTTTTTTAATTCCCCTTTTATTATTCTTACATGTTTCTCTCTCTCTCTCTCTCTCTCTCTTTCTCTGTCTGTCTGTCTGTCTGTCTGTCTGTCTCTCTCTCTCTCTCTCTCTCTGAGTGCAAAGCAGCAGCAATGGTGGGGTACAATTTACGGCGTGACAGAGGATAGCTTTGAAGTTGCGTTCCGGCCACCGCACTAGTATTACTGCTGATGGTCTCATCATTACCACCATTACTCCCACTCTCTCCATCATTAACACTTTCACCCAGGGCAGCTGATGTGTGATGAAAGTGAAGGGGTTAGCAGAGAAAGATATTTATAAAATATGTCTTTGTCAATCATGTTTTGTTCATTACCATAACCACAGTTCCTCTTTCCACATTGCCTCTGCTCAGTATTCACCAAATAGTCAGCTCACATTTGCTGCCAGTACAGGTCTTACCATTTGTATCACTGGTCTCAACGTTTGTTTTATTCCCTCACTTCGATAACGTCGTTGATACAGTAGTCTGTTCTCGCTACTCCAAGATGATTTCACCCAGCTAAGAAGGAACATTTCGATACAGAGGCGTTAAATATACATGTTAATAATCCTGTCAAGTTAACAGAGTCTTGAATCAACATGAGTAAAATACAAAAATCACATCTTTCTATATTAGGGATTAACATACCCATCACTGCTTTCAAGATTACATTTACCATAAACATGACATTGGCTTCTGCTCACGAATTGCCTCATCACTATCGCCACCGTCGCCTCCACCATTACTCTTATCTCCACCACCACTTCCTAAAGCATCACGACCTCGTCTTCACCTTTAACTCCCCACCATTACCGTCACCACCCCTCTTCCTATTAACCATCTCCAATACTCCCATCATTATCTACCTCTCCACATTTCCCATGTCTGCCCATCCCCGTCCTCCATCAGGTCTACCATCCTCACAACAATCCACGAACAACCTCGCTCACCCTCGCTGTCACCAGCAACACCACTGTTACCCTCATCTCCACTATCATGTCCCCCACCATCATCACCTTCGCCTTTCTCATCACCAACACCACCACCACACCATCACCACCATCTTGCTTCCACCACCACCACCACCACCATCTCTTCACCAACCCGTCTGTCACCCCCGCCCACTCGCGCCTTCACTGTCCGGGTAATGCTTAATTTATCCTCGCTGTTGCACCGTTTAGTACAACATTAGAGTGCTCTCATACCCCCTTTATTGACTTATTCACTCCCAACCTCTCTCTCTCTCTCTCTCTCTCTCTCTCTCTCTCTCATTGCTTATTTCTGGTTCACTTTATCTCACGCCTGGATCTGCCTCTATCCCCCTGCGTCATACGGCTGTCATTTGTTTTGCCCATGTTTCTCCAGTTTAGCCATACTTTGCATCGAGGAAGTTTAGACTGCTTTTTTTCTCTACTGCTTTTTTGTCTCTTTTTGCTATCATAGGCTGTTGCAGTGATGTGAGCTTTCATGATCTGTGAAATACTATAATGGGGGAATCACTAGCTGACGATATGAAATGAATTTGACTTGCAAATGTATATAACAGAACCATACATACACACGTACATACATATATACATACCATCAAAACTATAGTAAAGTCCCTGTATTATCATCCCCACAGACTGTCCCCCCAAAATACAAATAATACAATACGTGAGTCTGCCTTGATGGTGGGCGAGGCGGATCATGCGACATCTGACGGTCCTATAATGTATATTGTGCCCTGACTTGGCTGTTGTAATGGTGGGCAAGACATGTCATTATTTATCTCCATATACTGAAGGGGAACGGCAGTGTTTGTAGCCCTGCCTAACGGTGCTGTAATATTACTCAGGGCAGTTTATTCTGTCTCCAAGATAATAGGGTGGTGATAGGTATATTATACCCTGTCCAGGGCATCAAAATGGCATGTGAGACAGGCCACTCTATATACAGTCGCAAGCTCTGTCGAAGAGGCTGTTGTCATGGGTGAGGCACACCATTCTGTTTCATGCTGCATTGGCGTGGCCGGATGGCTCATGCCTTGCCAGGTTAGGCCACATTATATTAATCTGAGCAGACCTACCCATAGAAATGCCTGAAATTATCATCAGTAGATACTGGAGTTTGGTAAAAGTATTAAGGCGTTGTTATTACATTAAGACTAGGGAACTCTGGGGTATCCTTGAGACTGGAAACAATGACAGTCGCTTTTTCAATGTGCAGTGTCTTAAGAAAACTTTGAAAAGTTTGTGGAAAGGTGTCGGTGATATCAAGGCACCTTGGCTGAATCCCTATTGCAGCAGAAAGCTGCAGGACGGCTCTCACTAACGGACAACGTGTTCCCTTATTCAGCACCTTCTTCAAGGGCGTAAACAGAGATGTAGATGGTGCTTAAGGAGCTTGTAGAGGGTACAACTTTAGTAGGAAGATTCCCTCTGCTGGAGGGTTGCAAGGGTATTCTGGCTGCTGGTGGCAGAAGCAACTGCGCTAGAGGAGGGCTGGAGTTCATGGACGGAGGCCTGTAGGGCCGGCTCTTTACGATACTCGCTGGTCTTTAAGAATCATTTATTACTGCTATTGGGCGGTGCTGAGCTGTCTTTACCGCACTTTTCTGATGTCCAGATGTCCGTGACCCAGTAGTTTATTTCGCTGCGGTATTATGCCCCTCTACGGCCATTTAGTAGTTCAGTTTATACCGAATGTCCTGCCTCCCTTTCCTCCTCTAACTTGGCCTCATCTGTTCACACATTCTACACGTAGTGATCTCGTGCGGTGAGTACATTCGTACCCGCTAAGCCAGCACGAGTGTTAGGTTTTATTGCTGTGTGTGTGTGTGTGTGTGTGTGTGTGTGTGTGTGTGTGTGTGTGTGTGTGTGTACTTTAAGAAAATACTGTATATTAAAAATTTGTAGCTGTATTTAATAGAATATGGTTGAAAAGGCGAGGGACAGCAATGAATAAAAGTACTGTTTTTAGAACAGTAGGTCAAAGGTCATGGTCAGGGGGCTAAGTCAAAGTTTCAGCAAGCATAATCAAGTCACACTGTTACTATCCAATTTCGACCAAACTTGCCTAAAGGGTTGTGGGTAAGACAGGAATGAGGTGATTCAATACTGAGATCAATCAGTCAAAGGACAAGATCACAGTGCAATTTTAAATTTCGACCTGTGTGTGTGTGTGTGTGTGTGTGTGTGTGACCAAACTGTGGAATTGTTGAGGGTTAGCCAAGCAACACCAACATTAGGTCAAAGGTCAAGCTCAGAGGACAAGGTCTGCTTAAACACTTTTTTTTTCTTTTTTTTTTTGAGGGGGGGTGTTAGGCCATGCTCTGCTAAATGGCTGGGGATAAGGCAATGGTAAATAGTTTTAATTTTAAGGACAATCAGACAAAAGTCTAGGTTACAGGAAAGGGTCAAATGCCGAGTTCACAGGTTAACGTCAACTCAGTTTTCATGTGATCAGAGCCAATGTAGACTGAATGGTTATCAACTAGGCAGACAAGAAGAAATTCAGTTTGGGAACGATCATTCAATTGTCAAGGTCAGAAGGTAGGGTCACAGAGCGACTCGTGTCTCTCTGAACAATAACAAAAGAAAAAAAAACTGAAATAAAGGTAAGTAGATTCGATTTTGGAAAAAAATAAAGGCCAAGGTCACAAGGCAAGGTCAAAATTCATGGTCATTGGACAGTCAACTCAAACAGTTTTCATCTGATATGAACCGAAGTTGGTGGAAATGTTAAGGATTACGCAAGAATAAAGTAATCCGAATTTGATAGCAACCCACTGAAGGTCAAAATCACAGGGAAAAGGCAAATACCCGACCCTTAAACCACTTGGTGAGCGCGGGTGTTGCAGTTTCTCAGTTCTTATTATCACTATACGTGTCTCAGGATACACCCCGTATCCCTGCATTGTAATAGATACCTGCGGAACACCGTCTTTATAATTTTACCACACACACACACACACACACACACACACACACACACACACACACACACACACACACACACACACAAACTGAGCGGTGCAGCAAGGGTAAAATCAAGAAGGAATGAGATAGGGGGTGGAGGAGGTAAAAAAATAAAATAAACACAATCAGTCCTGATGCCTTGTATGTCCAAAACAGTGAGAGGGATTTCCAAGTGAGACAAAAACGATACAACTCTGCAAACTTTGTAGTCTTTCACCTGTCACAGTTTTCATGAACTTTCCCTTTTCCAGCTTTTGCTTTGTAAACTTAACCGTTCCACTGATGTGGCAGGCTTGGCAGTCGGCCCAGCTGTAATCCGAATGAGTGCAACCTTGTCTTGTGAACGGGTTAACTCAAGCACGACTGAAGGAGTAATAGACAATGTAATTTTTGGATTCACTTGCCAAGACACTGCAAGGAATATATTGCAAATTAACTATCGGTTAGTAAGGATCATTCAGCTCACTAATCTTTGTTTCAGTATTAGAAAAAAAAAAATGCGATAAAGGATCAGCATAACACAGCTATTGCGGCTGCACTAAACATCTCGCTTTTTACCTTCCTTTTTCTGTTGGATATGCTGCACCAGTTTAGTCAGACACGTTTGTGTCCAGTATTATGGCGTAAGGTATATCTAGTATTCTCAGTCGTCTGTTTCTAGAATAATTTCCCCTGGTTCATCTGTCCCCCGTCTTATGGCCTCAGCCCTTGCAAGTGGAACGTGTCCAACCAAGTCCCATGGACAGATTTTTTGTTTTGTTTTTTGTTTGAGGGGTTGTCATCTGCAAGTATAAACTTTTGCTTTTGTTAGTTCTTTAGCAAAGTAAATTGCTCATTATGACAAGGAGGAATTGCATTTTCATCCATACTCAGAAGTAGCGTTGAATGACATGGAACAAAATAACCCGGCCTCCCTGGTCCAGCTGCTGATGCGGCTACCAGCACGTCCAGCCAGACCAATGTTGTCAGACCACACACACACACACACACACACACACACACACACACACACACACACACACACACACATAAACAGGAGGCTAGGATGCGGCAACACATAGGAAGGCCAGACTGCTCGGCAATATATGGAGGAGACACAGGGAGAACCAGAGAGAATCTGGGGGGGTAAGAGGGCATGGCTCTATGCAATTATTGTTCAGCTCATTCTGACTGCGGGAAACAACCTCGCGTCGTTGGCACCGTTTATATAATACAATGACTTTATAGCGTATTAACATATGACTTTCATAGACCCAACTGTTCTACCATCACGACTTCGAGGAGCTAAACTGAAAACGTACAAGGAATAGAATAGAAGCGTAAAAAGAATGAATACACGCAGTCGAAGAAACGGGTACGAGACTGAAAGTCGGAGTGAGACATGAATTGGGACCATATGCAGCACCAGATATCCAGAACGAAAATAAGACGGAGAATAAACATGTTTGTGCAACACTTGCAAATCACATTTTAAGATTATGAGCAAAGCATACCCTGACTCTTGTCATTCAGTACTTGCTTTGTTCTGGGTATTTTTTATTCGTGAAGTAAAAGCTCCAGTTAGGTATTATACGGGTTAATTTTTTGTTTCAATATTTCTTTCTCATTGTGATAAATGCAAAGATTTTATGTGTCACTGTGTAAAGCTTTCAGAACAACCATGCCATGTCTATTATACTCTTGCTATCTCTTGGCGATTTTACTAACTTTATTAAAGATTTTCACTGCTGCACTAAAAGCCTCCATTTACCTTTATAATGCAAGATAGTTCTCTTTTCCTATAGACCTCAATTCCATTTCTCCTTTTTTCTCAACTTCATTCCCCGCCGTTGCTCCGTTTCCGTCTCGTCTTCCCTCACTCCGACTCGATCGCTTCCTACCCTTCCCTTCCTCCTTCGATCAGCGTCTCTGCCCCAACCCCCGCCAACACACACACACACACACACACACACACACACACACACACACACACACACACACACACACTCCTCTTTCCTTCCAGCAATCCATTTTCCAAAAGTCTTTCTCCCTGCCTTTTTTACCTCTCTCTTAAGCCTTCTCAGCCTCATGCCTTTGCATTTCCATATTCATCTTTTTTCCATCTTTGTTTTCTCTCCATCCTTAATATATATATATATATATATATATATATATATATATATATATATATATATATATATATATATATGATATTTTTCATATATATATATATATATATATATGATGTTTTTCATATATATATATATATATATATATATATATATATATATATATATATATATATATGATGTTTTTCATATATATATATATATATATATATATATACATGATGTTTTTCATATATATATATATATATATATATATTGTTACATAGCCTATGATTTCATCATCCTTTGTGTAATTTTAACGCACAGTATGCTGCATGTTTGATCACGAGCGTGTTCTGCCTCAGTCCCCCCCCTTCTACCGTTATAGTAGAGTAAGTCGTTCTCTCTGTTGTCCAGAGCGGGATTGTGAACTCTATGTCCCCATGGCTTTCATTTGCGCGTCCTCTTACAAGTTGTATCAGGCTCTGCCGGCCCCTATATAATGAGCTCAGTCTCTGCATCATTGCCACTTAGATCTGCTCCTCATTTTGTTCACATCTCTGTCCTCCCCTGTACAGATATTATTATTGTGAGTGCTCAAGAAGTCTCCAACCATCTAGCAGCTGTGTGTAATTTGAGTATAACTGTTGTTGCATTTTTTCTTGTACTGTATAGCATAAGTTTAATTTGTGGGCTTAGTGAAGTTTTTGTAATTCATGTAGGGATCTTTATGTCAGTCATTTTTGATAATAGTTTGTATCTGTAATAATTTATCTGGCATTCACTGAGTATTATCTGGTATCTCATTTTATCAGGGCTGACTTAGATAAATTTACTCTTGCTAACTTCGTGTTAATAGAGGCTATTGCAGTTAACCATATATTTAACCTGTTTATTTGCCATTACATTATCCTTATGAGTTCTGAATGTTTTGTTGTTAGTTTGTGCATTAAACTTTAACTTGTAATTTTACCTAACTCTTTTGTTTTGAACCTGGAACTTTACGGGACAGTAGTGACTCTTCGTATTCTCACTTAAAGTGTACATTATCTTTCTCCGTTCCGTAACATAAATTTGGCGACCTCATATCAGGATATTCAGGATATTATCATAAGGATATTGTTTGATATTTTGTGACAGTGATATATTCATGATGGCTACTATTTCTACACTTGATGAAGCCAAAGATTTTTTGTCAAATGTGCAAACAGTGTGTGATATAGAAAACAGAACAAAGAATGAACTTAAGCTTGTTGCTCAACAATTGGGAATTGCAGTTCACTCTCATCATTCTAAAGATCAAATTGTTGGCATGATTAATGAAAGCTTGTTTAATGTAACTCCTCCAAATGAGCAAACGCAGATTGAATTAGCTAAGTTACAGCTAGCTCTGCAGGAGGCTCGTGCTAAAGAAGCTGAATTTCAGGCAAATGCTAAGCAGGCGGAGTCTCAGGCTCGTATTCAGGAGGCTGAATTTCAAGCACGTGCTAAGAAAGCTGAGTCTCAGGCTAAGGAGGCGGAATCTCAGGTTCGGATTCAGGAGGCACAGATACAGGCACAAATTGAACTTGCTAGGATTCAGGCAGACCATGAGTATCGCATGAAACAAGGTGGAACTGGATCATCTAGCTCTGATGATTTTGATGTGGCTAAAAATGTTAAACTTGTCCCTCCTTTTAATGAATCTGATTTAACAAAGTATTTTCAGTTGTTTGAGAGGGTAGCTACAGGTTTTAATTGGCCTAAGGAGTATTGGACAGTACTCCTTCAAACTGTTCTCACCGGTAAAGCTCAAGTAACTTATGCATCTTTGCCTCAGGATCAGTCTGATGATTATGATGTAGTTAAGAGCTTGATTCTTAAGGCCTATGAGCTTGTTCCTGAAGCCTATAGAGTAAAATTTAGGACAACTTACAAGCAAGATAAGCAATCCCATGTTGAGTATGCAAAAATCAAAGAAGATCTGTTAGAGCAGTGGTTAAATTCTAAGAATGTGGATTCTCATTTTGGTAAATTTAAGCAGATGATTTTGCTGGAGGATTTCAAAAGGTGTATTTATAAAGATGTAAGCCTATATCTTGATGAGAAAAGAATAGATAATTTGTCTGATGCTGCAGTTTTAGCTGATGACTATGTTCTCACTCACAAGAGATATTCTAGAGAAAAAGGGAAAGCTGAGAGTAAGTACGTTGCCTCTACTCAGAGTACAGGTAACAGGAAAGAGAATAAGGATGATGTTTCTCAGGAAGTAAATACCAGCTTCACCTCTAGATTTCAGAAAAGTAAATGTACTTATTGTAGTAAGCTTGGTCATACTACGGAGAGATGTTTCAGGAGACAGCGTGATGTGAACAAAAAGGAGTCTTTAAATATTCAGTCAATTGGTCTAGTGTCCACTCTTGAGAGTTCCCAGAATTCTTTAACCGAGTTAACTGAACCTGCTTTGAGGGGTAACTTAAATTCTCATGATGGAGCTCCTCTTTTGAGCAGTAACGTGGGTGACACTCTCAAGAGTTCATGTGCTAATTTCCTGTCTGATGGTTTTGTCAGTCCTCTGGACAGTAATGACAGGAAATCAGTTAAAATATATCGTGATACAGGTGCTTGCCAATCCCTTATGCTGACCAGTGTTCTAGGCTCTAATTTTAATTCCTCTGATGAAACTGTAATCTTACAAGGTGTAGGGAATAATTACTTCTCTGTTCCTCTGTGCAGAGTGAATTTAGAGTCTGGTTTTGTTAATGGTTCTGTTATGGTTGGGTTGGTTGAGACACTCCCAATGTCAGGTGTAACTTTCTTACTTGGAAATGATATTGGTGGAAGTCAAGTGTGTCCAGCTCCTCAGTTGTCTAGTGAGCCAGTGGCTGTGTCCCGGGATTGTGATGTCCCTGATGTGTTCCCTGTATGTGCTGTCACTAGGGCTAAGTCTAAAGTTACTGGTGATTTAGAGGATAATGATGATGATGATGTTATCCTAGCTGACACTTTTCTTGCTAATTTGGACCACTCACCAGATGAGGCAGTACCCCGTAGTGTTGATAATTTGTCTCTGTCAAGAGTTGGTTGAGTTGCAGGTTGCTGACCCTGAGTTGAAAGGTCTAGCTAACTCTGCTGACAGTGAAGAAGAGTCAGCCGGTGCTTCTACTTGTTATTATGTAAAGTCAGGAGTACTTATGAGGAAGTGGAGACCCCCAACAGCATCAGCCGACTGTGAATGGGAGGTTGTACATCAAGTTGTCATCCCTCGTGTTTGTAGGCAGGATATCATTAGAGTGGCTCATGATTCCAGTTTGGCAGGACACCTTGGAGTGAGGAAGACTGTGGCACGCATTTTGAAACACTTCTACTGGCCAGGTATCTTCAGGGATGTTTCCTGGTATTGTAAGTCTTGTCACACCTGTCAAGTTGTGGGGAAGTGTAATCAGACCGAAAAGGTTGCACCTCTAGTTCCCATTCCTCCTTTTGAGGCGCCTTTCACCCGTGTGTTGGTGGATATTGTGGGCCCTCTTCCTAAGACTTCTTCAGGATTTTCTTATGTGTTGACCCTGATTGATATGGCTACTCGTTATCCTGAAGCCATTCCACTTAGAAACATCTCAGCAAAGAACGTGGTTAAGGAAATGCTGGGGTTCTTCACAAAGTTTGGTCTGCCTAATGAGGTACAGTCAGACCGGGGAAGTAATTTCATGTCAAACGTTTTCAAGCAGTCTCTGAAAGAGTTGGGCATCACCCAGATCACGTCTTCAGCTTACCATCCCCAGACCCAAGGAGCGTTGGAGAGATATCATCAAACACTCAAATCGATGCTCAAGAAATACTGTTTGGAACATCAGAAAGACTGGGATAAAGGTCTTCCATTCGTTGTATTTGCTGCAAGAGAATCTCCAAATGAATCACTGGGCTTCTCACCTTTTGAACTACTGTTTGGCCATGAAGTAAGAGGACCCCTTAAGTTACTCAAGGAATGCTGGCTGTCGGAGGAAGATGACGTCAACCTACTGGAGTATGTGATGAAGTTCAAAGAACGGCTGTCCACTGCTTTACAGCTGGCGAGAGAGAATTTAGGAGCTGCTCAGGAGAAGATGAAGACTTGGTATGATAAGAAGTCCAGGTTACGCCACTTTCAGCCAGGAGATCAGGTTTTGATTCTGCTACCAGTTCATGGGCAACCTCTTCAAGCCAAGTTTAGTGGCCCTTATTTCGTGGAGAAGAAACTCAGTGATGTCAGCTATGTCATCGCCACACCAGATCGTAGAAAGAGCAAGCAACTATGTCACATCAACATGCTAAAGTTATATCACAGGCGGGACGAAGATAATCCGGTCTGCACTGTAGCTGTTCCACCCGAGTCTGCAAGTGAAGTTCTCCCATGCAGCGTGAGCCTGAGTGATAGTTTGGGGAAGAATCCTGATATCATGAATGATCTCCAGACTAAGCTTTCTCATCTACCTCCCAAGGAAAGGCAGGAGTTTTCGGCATTACTGCAGGAGTACCCGCAAGTGTTCCGTGCTACTCCAGGAAGAACCACTGTGTTGATGCATGATGTCGATGTTGGAGACGCAAAGCCAATTAAATTGCCTTCTTACCGTGTGAACCCAGTGAAAGTTCCTCTCATCCAGAAGGAGCTTGGCTACCTGTTGGACCACAAGATGATTGAGCCCTGTCAGAGCGAGTGGAGTTCTCCTGTCACTCTGGTCCCTAAGCCAGGTGGGTCACAGCGGCTTTGCATCGACTACAGACGTGTTAATCAGATAACCAAAACAGACACTTACCCTCTCCCTCGTGTGGAAGATTGCATAGACAAGATCGGAAAGGCTAGGTACATAAGTAAGTTTGATTTGTTAAAGGGATACTGGCAAGTACCTATGACTGAGCGTGCTAGGGAGATCTCATGTTTTGTACTATTAGGAAAGACTTTTGCATGTTCTGTAATGCCATGTACAGATTGTTTTAGAGTAATAAGAAATTTCCTTTGTAAATTTCTTTTTTCTTTGTGGGGAGGTGTTACATAGCCTATGATTTCATCATCCTTTGTGTAATTTTAACGCACAGTATGCTGCATGTTTGATCACGAGCGTGTTCTGCCTCAGTCCCCCCCTTCTACCGTTATAGTAGAGTAAGTCGTTCTCTCTGTTGTCCAGAGCGGGATTGTGAACTCTATGTCCCCATGGCTTTCATTTGCGCGTCCTCTTACAAGTTGTATCAGGCTCTGCCGGCCCCTATATAATGAGCTCAGTCTCTGCATCATTGCCACTTAGATCTGCTCCTCATTTTGTTCACATCTCTGTCCTCCCCTGTACAGATATTATTATTGTGAGTGCTCAAGAAGTCTCCAACCATCTAGCAGCTGTGTGTAATTTGAGTATAACTGTTGTTGCATTTTTTCTTGTACTGTATAGCATAAGTTTAATTTGTGGGCTTAGTGAAGTTTTTGTAATTCATGTAGGGATCTTTATGTCAGTCATTTTTGATAATAGTTTGTATCTGTAATAATTTATCTGGCATTCACTGAGTATTATCTGGTATCTCATTTTATCAGGGCTGACTTAGATAAATTTACTCTTGCTAACTTCGTGTTAATAGAGGCTATTGCAGTTAACCATATATTTAACCTGTTTATTTGCCATTACATTATCCTTATGAGTTCTGAATGTTTTGTTGTTAGTTTGTGCATTAAACTTTAACTTGTAATTTTACCTAACTCTTTTGTTTTGAACCTGGAACTTTACGGGACAGTAGTGACTCTTCGTATTCTCACTTAAAGTGTACATTATCTTTCTCCGTTCCGTAACAATATGTATATAAATATATATATATATATATATATATATATATATATATATATATATATATATATATATATATATATATATATATATGTATAACCGGGTATCCCTTAATTTCCTCCCGAATTTTCTCTCTCATGGCATCACATCGTCTCTATTTAATATTTCTTCTATTGATTCGTGTAAAGAAACGTGAGTCTGAGACAGAACTTTATTCCTGACTAGTTTCGCACAGAGGCTTCTTCAGAGGAATGAACCTTTCCCAGGTTAGTCTGACTTATATGGTCGGCTGCTGGATCACACTCTTGGTTAATCGTTACTCTGCAGGTGGCTGATTGACCAGTTACCTTTCCCTCTCTGACCTAATCATCTGCG
This sequence comes from Coenobita brevimanus, assembly GCF_032717465.1. Taxonomy (NCBI): domain Eukaryota; kingdom Metazoa; phylum Arthropoda; class Malacostraca; order Decapoda; family Coenobitidae; genus Coenobita; species Coenobita brevimanus. Next base: position 34,443,956 of record NC_136971.1, read on the forward strand.
CTGCTATGTGAGTCCACACCACGTCACCTACTCTTTTGTTGTTATTATTTTTGTTTGTTATGTAGAGTGCCTCCAAATCTTTTCTTTTTGCCTGTCTTAGATTTTTCTCTATTATTTCTGTTTCATTTTGTCAGATGATGTTTTTCATCCATGTGGTTGACCAGGGCACTAGTTATCCGATGATGTCTTACATCAGCTTCATGCTCCCTCAGCCTCGTTTCTATGCCCCTACTGGTTTCTCCATAGTAGGCAGCATCGTAACCATTTCTTCTACTGTTCTTCATCTTGCTTTTTTCTTCTGTCTTAATTTTTCCCTGTATGTCTCCATTGGTCCCATCTTCTACTTCAGCTTCTGTTTTCTCTCCTCCTCTTTTTCTCTCTAGTACGTCCATCCTTCTCTCTTGTCAATGTTTCTTGTCGTCCTTTCCCTGGTTCCTCGTGTTTCTCCCTGCCTCAGCTTCTGTATCTCTTCAGGGATATATAGGATTTTTTACATCAGTCCTCTTATCAAAAAACAGTTTTTTAAAGTATATATATATATATATATATATATATATATATATATATATATATATATATATATATATATATATATACGGAGCCTCTGTGGTACAATGATAAAGTGTGCGTTTTCGTACACTGGAGAGCGAGGGTTCACGCCCCTCCAGGGTAAAAAACTTTGGGAGCGTTCTCCTGGCCACGTACTGCTTGGTGGACATAAGGGGTGCTGTGGTTGAACCAGTGTCGCTTACTACAAAAATATCCTTGCACCCAGTCGCCTTGCGCGGGCCGATTACACTTGGTTCACAGACTACACTCACATCCAAAGCCACTCCAACACAACAGTTACACTTACAAGCACTTCACACCCTACATACAGTCTCTACCAGACAGCCTAATCCACTTGGTAGAGATACATTGGCTGTATCGTCCCCACTTCTGTTGGGATAGGCCGGTCTTGCAGTGGATACTCAAACGGCTGATGATGGTGTTGATATATATATAGATATATATATATATATATATATATATATATATATATATACCTCTGAGACTGTACATACAACTTTCATCATCTCTTGTAGGCCCAAGGTTTCTCCTACACCGAATTAAATTGTCTGGTAATAGCATGAACAAGTGCTTTTCCTCGCTGCACACATTGGCTTTTGTCCTTTGTTGGGCGCGACGGCTTAGCTATCGCGGGTGGCGGCCAAAACATCCTCTCAGATGACATCAGTTTAAACTAGACTCAGACTGTCAGCTCTTGGGCTCCAATGGCTGGGTGTGCACACTCTCGTTAACAAGTATAAAGAAGTATATATAACGGAAAGATTACAAAACTGAATCATTACTTTGAATGGTTAACTGACTTCCTTCCTCATCGGAACATAAATCAACTTGCTGAACTTGCTCAGTTCAGCAAGTTGATTTATGTTCCGATCATTTCGCGTTATTAACTACATTAGATGTTAAAAAAAGGACAGTTGGGGGCTCTAGAAAAAGGTTAACTCTTCCTGCCCATAAGAAAGAGATGTTTTTAGAGGAAATGGGGAAATGGTGTGACCGCTACACTGGGTTTGAGTCTCTGGATTCCTTTGTTACAGATTTTACAAAAGCCACGGAAAATGTATTGCGACAGCTAAATCACACCACTTTAAGGAAGCATAAAAAGGGTAAGACTACTCAAGTGAGAGGAAGAGATCCATGGCGTCAATGGTACAAACATGACAGACATGTTCAGCTCACGGAAAGCTTGTTACGTGCAGCCAGGCAGTGCTGGAGGGAGAACAGATCTCATGATAATTTAACCAACTTAAAGTGGTGTGCTGAGAAAGCTAGGGAAGCAAGGAAGAATGCAAGAGAGAGGTACTGGCTAGAGTTCGTTGGCAATATTCACAGAGATACTTCATCTGCAGTAATATGGAAGCACATTAATATTGCCAGAGGGACTCGGACCCAGAGTGTTGCACATCCACGACCAAGAGAGTATGCACAGTCTTTAATGGAGGACTGGGCCTCAGCCTCTAAGTTTAGTAACCTGCCACTGCGAATACAGCATAAATTAAGTCCAAAGTTTGAACACTATCACAATCAAGTAACACAGGCAATAACTCATCAAGACGACACATGCATAGATATCACACCTTACGAATTAACAAGAGCATTGAAACACAGTAAGTCTAGCGCCCCTGGAGAAGATGGTGTGACGTATCCTATCCTACAAGCGTTAGAAAAAGTTAAGGGTAATCCTCTCTTACACATGTTTAATCTAAGCTATCGTGAAAGTCATTTGCCTGCCCAGTGGAAAGGTGCCATGATAATTCCTATCCCTAAAGCTGGAGATGGTGACTCTAAGAGACCAATATCCTTAACGTCTTGTTATAGTAAGACACTTGAAAGAGTAATACTGAATCGCCTGATTCATAAAATAGGTCATGTCTTACATCCTAACCTAAATGGGTTTATCAAGGGCAGAAGTACTACAACCTGCATAGTATCATACCTCACCAACTCTAAGGCAAAATTCTCAGTTTTCCTCGACTTGAAAGGGGCCTTTGATAGAGCCAATAGAAGTGTTATCTTGCATGAGCTAGTAAAAATGGGCATTAAAGGAAAGCTGTTGGGATGGATTAGGAATTATTTAACTCAGCGCACAGCTTATGTAACTTATCAGGGGAAAAAGTCTGATATCTGTGAGCTTGAAATGGGTACGCCACAGGGTGGAGTAATCAGCCCTACATTGTTCAATATCTTAATGAATGTCATTGTGAGTACTAAGCTTCCCAAGGGAGTCACGTGCCTCAGCTACGCAGATGACATCTTAATCCAGGCTAACAGTCACAAGGGTATGCAAAATTCTCTCAATCTCATCGCTGAGGTATGTGATGAACTGGGCCTTGTGATCTCAACAGAGAAAACAAAATCCATCACAAAAGGACGTGAGAGACACAAGCCTCTGCTGTTGCATGGCGATCCACTGGACAGGGTAGATTACTATAAATACCTCGGTGTTTATGTTGGTAGCACTAAAGGGAAAAATGCGGAATTTAACCATGTCATGACTACATGCTTAACCAGACTTAGGCCACTCCGAGTTATGTCATGGAAAGGTATGGGAGCATCAATACCCATTTTGAGGACAATGTATATTGCTTACGTTAGATCTGTCATTGATTACCATGCACCTGCACTTGCTTGTCTGCCACATGCCAAAATAAAAAAACTTGAAGTTATTCAGAACAAAGCAGCCAGGATCATTTTTGGATGTCCTCCCAATGTCAAAGTAGCCAATCTCACACATGAATTAGGCCTTCCATCCATATCTGATAGAATTAAAGAGATGAATACCGTTGTGGGTGTTAGGGTGCTGAGGGATATTAGACACACAGGGCCAAAAGTTAGTTTACAGAACATGCTTCACCATAGCAACCACTCGGGAAGGCATTGGCCTCAGGTCACCACCAACTGCCTACACATTTATCAGTTACTGGAGGAAGTACGCAATGAACATCACTGTCCGCATCCACTCCCACCCTGGCAAGTGAGACCTCTCGACATGATTATAACAAAGCTACCCGCCAGGAAATCTGACTCATCCCCCTTTGAACTCAAGGCTGACTTCATGAGACTCATTGACGAGCTGACTACTCTTGATACTGACCAGATATACTGTGATGGCTCACTTGACACTGTAACTGGACAAGCCGGGGCAGCGGTCACTGTAATGAGGGGGGGTAGGTTTTGCCATGAGAGTGAGACTTTAGTTAAACTACATGACTGGGCCTCTTCCACTCAGGCAGAACTAGTTGCACTTGAGGTGGGATTGCAGCAAGTCAGTACAAGGAGGAATGACGCTGTGATTTTCTCTGATAGTATGGCTGCATTGCAAGCACTGTCCAGTGTGCACCCCTCCTGGTCCGAACTTGCCAACAGGACACAGAATATGGTGGCCACACTTAGGGAGGACAACATCAGGGTGAGGTTTGTCTGGATTCCCTCACATGTAGGTATTCCAGGCAATGACCGAGCTGATGTACTTGCCAAGGAAGCATCCAGGCTAGCTTCCCACGATTATGATTTAGGACTCTCCATTAGACAAATAAAATCCCAGATAAAAGCTATACAAACAGAGGAGGTCATTAACATGAGAACCATACAACAAAATACCAGCAGGTCTATACACTATTATAATAAGGTTGCTTTAACCACGACATACACGTATGGTAAAAAGATTACGAGTAGACGGGTTGACTCTGTGCATGCCAGGATCAGACTAGGCTATGACTATCCCTGGCAGCTTGGTTGGCAGGTGGAGGATGAGGCCAGACAGTGTCGAGTGTGTCATCAGCCAAACAAACACACACTTCACCATTATGTTCTCGAGTGTGAACACTTGCTAGAATACAGAAACCCACAACTATTGTCACTTGAACTACAGGCAAAATATATGTTGGAAAACGATATTGTATCTAAAATACTTGTAAAACATAAAGGATTTGCTCCACCAATGTAACTGTAGATACTAAGAGGAATATAATTTTTTTTTTCTCTCTCTCTCTCGCTATTTATCCACCTATCTATGTCTAACTATCTGTCCAGCTAACTCTCCCTCCGTTTCAAGTCTCCACACCTGTGTTTGTCGTTATCTTTTAGCCTGTCAGTGGGTTCCTCCTCTAAATCTCATAATTGCTTACTGCACCTCACTCATTTCCATCCTTTCTCTCCCCTACTCTCTCTCTCTCTCTTTCTCCACGCCTTTGTTCTAAATCCCATAATTACTGCCCTGCCGCTCCCTCCTTTCCCTCTGGTGCCATAGGACGTCTCACCTAATTGTTAAAATCTCCTCATGCTGCTGCTAATCCTTCCTTTCTCCCTCTTTCTCTCCTACCCAGTCTCTCTCTCTCTCTCTCTCTCTCTCTCTCTCTCTCTCTCTCTCTCCACGCCTTTGTTCTAAATCCCATAATTACTGCCCTGCCGCTCCCTCCTTTCCCTCTGGTGCCATAGGACTTCTCACCTATTTGTTAAAATCTCCTCATGCTGCCGCTAATCCTTCCTATTCTCTCTCTCTCTCTCTCTCTCTCTCTCTCTCTCCACACCTTTGTTCTAAATCCCACAATTACTGTCCTGCCGCTCCCCCCTTTCCCTCTGGTGCCACTGGGCTTCTCACCTACTTGTTAAAATCTCCTCATGCTGCTGCTAATCCTTCCTATTCTCTCTCTCTCTCTTTCCACACCTTTGTTCTAAATCCCACAATTACTGTCCTGCCGCTCCCCCCTTTCCCTCTGGTGCCACTGGGCTTCTCACCTACTTGTTAAATCTCACACCGTCGCCCCATTACCTCCTGGTGCTGCTATAATAATCCTTCCTCTTCCCCCTATTAATCCCTCGCTGCTCCCATCTCTCTCCTTCATAAATTCAACTCGTAAATAAAGCTTTCCTATATGTCTGTCACTAGGTATGCTCCATCATGTATACTGAACTAGATATACTATTTCCCATGTAATATAATTATATAGTCAGTGCTACTATTTTTTGTATTGGATATCTATCGCTGCTTGTAATTTAAATGTATATACCAACGCAGCATCAATATATGCTGTATATATTGTAAGTATATATATTACGTAGGCCTATATATACGCATTACCTTTTGTCAATATATCTGTCACACTCCACCATGTATACTAATCTAGACATACTGTCTCTCATGTAACATATATAGTCATTGCAATACTTTGTAATTTAATGTCTGTCGCTAATCATAATTTAAATTTATATACCTATGAAGCATCACTATATGCTGTATGTATTGTGTAAATATATATATTAAGTAGGCCATATATACACATTACCATTTGTCACAAACACTTATGCCAATATGTCCTTTTTATTTTATAATCTTTGTAATTATGTATACTATAGTAACATGTAAATTCTAGCCCAAGTTACTCTTACAACTAGCTGGGAGGAATCTCAATGAGATAACTCCTCCTTTATTGGCCACCCATGTAGTCATCATCTACTGACGCTGCCTCCTCACAGGATGAGGAAGGGGTGTCCAATAAACTAGCCCTACGGGGTCAAATTCATTCACTACCCCTGCGCTGCTATTTGTCACCCTTCCTCTCCCCTCACTTCCCAGCCACCTCCGCTTCCCCTCACTCGTTATCACTAACTCTCTGTGACACACGGAAGTAACTGGCATGGAATGATAAAAATTTTATAATTAACTTACCATCTGTCTTCCACAAACCAAACCTGGCCCGTTCAATCTCACCCCTTACCCTTGGTTTTCCTGTTATTATTCGCTCATTTCTGCTCCCCTTCTTCCAGTTCCTCACTAGTTTTCATATTGTTCTCCGTCTTAATCCCATATTATTCACCAGTGATATCTTACTCATTGGCCTGTATATCTTCATTCCATATGTTTCCTTCACTGTGAACTCACCAGCTTTATATCCAGAGAAAAAAAAGTCATTAATTAGCCACCCTTTCCCGTATATGGTGTATGTGTGGATCCTGTATTTGTGTGTATATATATATATATATATATATATATATATATATATATATATATATATAGAAAGAGAGAGAGAGAGAGAAAGAGAGAGATTATATAGATAGATAGACAGATAGATGGATAGATAGATAGATAGATAGATAGTTAGACAGACAGACATATAGATAGATATGTGTGTGTGTGTGTGTGTGTGTGTGTGTGTGTGTTGGTATGCAATGAAGATATCTACGTGCCGTCAGTTCATTAAATACTGATGTCAGGTTCTTAACCTTACTTATCACTTTACCTTACACGGTACACAGTGAATACACAGGTTTTCCCTAAATGGAGCGTAAACTTTTACAAATTGCCCTTCATGCGTGGGACTCAGTCTGCTTGAGCGCTGTGACAATGATGGGCTTCTTTGCTTTTTAACTTAAGCTGAACATGACAGAAGAGATAAAGTAATCATCTCCTTCCGATAACCCATTTCTACCCTCACTAAGAAAAAAATGAAATGAAATATACCGGAAACAGCCAGGATAAAATGTAAACCACCTCATCTTAGTGAAGTCCTAGCCACAGCGGACAGGCTAAATACTACCGCCTCTGCTCTTATCTTTACACCCACTGGCCTGACTCGGTCCCCTTCCCCTCCTACCTACCTCTTTCTCCCTCACTTCCTCACCCGCTCCTCTTCTTCCTGTCCCACTAATCTTACTTTGCCCTTCCTAATCCTCTCATCTCTCTCATTACTTTCCTCCTCTCCCTTTCCTATTTCTTCATCCCCTTTCTCTCTTCCTTCCACTTTAACTCATCTCACTTCCCCATTCTTTTTGTCTACTGTATTGTTCGTCTCTCCTTCCTCCTCCTCTCCTGCCTCAGTTCCTCCCCTTCACTCTTCTTGCCTCTGCTCCCTTTGTCTTACCTTCCACTCCTCCTTGCCTCACTTTCTTTCCCCCTTGCCTCTTCTAATCCCCTCCAGATCCCTCCTCCTTCCCTTGCCTCTCCTTTCTTCCTCATGTCGTCCCCTCCCTCTCATATCCTTCTCTCACTTCCCCTTTCTTTCATTTTCTATCCTTGTAATTCCCCTTCTCCCACTTTCCCTTCCCTCCTATCTCCTTCCCTCAGCCTTCCGAGTGTCGTTTTTATCTTCACTCTGCAGGGACAGTTTACCCTCTTCACCCTCTCTCAGCTTTTATTTCAACTTTAGTGTTATAAAAAACCCGCATTATAAAGTGGCTTCCTACCGTCCCTCTCTTTTCCTCCGTACACAGTTTTTCACGACCGTTCCTTCCTTCCTGTCCACTCGCTTCTCCTTTTCTTCATCCTTCTCACACTCTCCAAGTGCATTGAGAATTTCTCATATTTTGATGCACTTTCCGTTTGAGCTAGTGAGGCTGGCTGTATGTTGAAAGAGTACCATCGAACAGGAGTTCATCAAGTTGTGGCAAGGTTTCTTGCTTATGAAATGTGGTCGACTGGAATCACGAGGTAACAGTATTTCTGGCCTTTGATGATGATATGTACACTATGACACAGATGTCTTTATATACAAAATAACTATGGGTAGTGGGTCCACTAAACACAGCAACGATATGCTGTGAGTCAGTAGGTTGTGAATCATTCTAATCTAAACCCCCAGATTCAGTACAATGGACGAGTGGCACTGACTTTGCATATGCTACTGTGGGAGTACCCTTTCCATGGCTCAGGTGGGTTATAGGATTGTTCGTTCTTCGTAATGTGATGATACAGAGTAATAATGAGGGAATTCCAAGCTCTGTTTGGAACATGGTGACCATAAGCCAGACAATTATTCTATGCCTTCAGATGCCCGAGGGTGGTCTGTAGGGTTTTCAGTTAAAGACTAGTGACTGTGTGTCTCCTTGTGAATAGTACGTCGGTAACAGCCAGTTGTTACGGTTAGTGAGATGAATATCCCGTACCTCCTCATGTGTGATGTTGCTTTCCTACTGCCTTGTGCTCTACCACTTCATCGTGAGTTGTTGGATGGGATGGTACTGCATATTTTCCCAACGAGATATAGAGGAAGGTTTTCATTTGTGGAGAGTTTGGGTTTGATCTACAGTTCTCTGCCTTCTCCATTGCATTTGTCAGCAGTACCAAGGAAGCAAAAGTAACGCATAAAGAAATTCGCCGCACGGACGTCTTCGATAGGAGTGTATGAGTCAGTTGAAGACTGACAGGAAATTCAGATGGTAAAAAGGTGGGTGGAGGGGACAAGAGTACGCTGCTAGAAGCCTGGAGGCCTTGCTCAGTCTGCTGCGGAGTCATGGGCTGCCAACTTTTTCGGCTTCATTGTGTTAAGGGAGTGCCAAATGCGGCAACGTATCTAAGATGTTTCATACCTTCTATCTAGAAACTGCTATTTGTCGTTGTTTCCCTCTCCTGAACCATTCATTGCTGAGACTGACTACAGGCAGAAATAGGAACAATTGGGGTTAACTGCATTATTTATATTATAACATATGTTACACGGAGCCTTGATCAACCTACCCTTTGTAAAAAAAAAAAAAATGCAATGATAATGAAACATTATCCTCATCAGATTAAATAACTTATTTTGCATCAGTTCATCAGACTGATGAAAATAGCTGCGGGCAATTATGTGGCGGGAACTTTACGAGACAACCCGGCATCGGTATCGGAAACCATTATGGCGTGCCAGATATTACCCAGAAATCGCCGTAACGTGTGAGTATGGCAGGGACAATGGTTGGCAGGGTACAAAAACACAAAGGAAAGAGCAGAAGTTTATATATGAATATACCATGCATACATACATACATACACACATACATACATACATACATATATACAAGTGCTCATGGGCCTTTCGGACCCCTCGCACTTCCTCCTGCTGAGGGCTCTTGCATTTATGTCCTGCTCTAGTGTAACGTTGTCACTTGGATTTTTTGCAGCTGACCAACTGATTGTGTTTTTTGTAGCTTCGGGAATGGTACCCAAGTTGTCTGAACGCAAGTCCGAAATACTTAAGTTGTGCCTGTGGGGAAAAAATTCTACGGAGATCCTATGCCGGATGCCAGGAGCAGCGGTTTTTGGTCAAAATGTGATTGCTCATTAAATAAAATAAAATTTTTTTAATCATGATGTGGACAAGTTTTTTCACATCAGCGAATTTTTTGCGATTTCTGTGCCAAGTGTGGTGCGATTTGAATGTGTAGTTTCGGCTGGCCAAAACATATATATATACATATATATATATATATATATATATATATATATATATATATATATATATATATATATATATATACGAATATGTATATATATTAATATTATTTTCATATACGTCTTCTATGTTAGAATATTCATTTATCCATTGTGTCCCACCGAATTATATAATAATATGTGCCATTTAGTTGTATGCAACTATTCATATTATGAAACGAAATTCACTATCAGCATTCTCAAGGGTCATTTGGAATATGAACACAAAAAACAATGATGGATATTTCAATTACTCATATCGTAATTTTATAACTGCTGAGCGGAGTTATCAAGTTTTCCAGAGAATGGACGACTTGGGAAAGATTTAATAATGTGTGTGTGTGTGTGTGTGTGTGTGTGTGTGTGTGTGTGTGTGTGTGTGTGTGTGTGTGTGTGTGTGTGTGTGTGTGTGTGTGTGTGTGTTCGCTCGCGAGCGAACACACTTGAGTGATGTGTGTGGTATTTTAGTTTGTGGTTGCCTCAGACGAAATATTAATAGGGCGTCTCCGCCTATACGATTCGATGCTTAAGCTTAAGATGATTGCCATTGCCTGTGTAGCCTACCAGACTTCCTAATGCAAGTGGACCTGTTTGTACATGTATATAAAAATAATGACAGTTGCACTGATCATAATATCTAAATGAGAGAAATTATCAGACTTTTCTTCTCATTTCTGCGTGAATGCATCTTTGAGATATGGTACCTATACTGCATTCCGTGTTTCTGTAAGTGAAGGTTGTTATCGGAACTAAACTCTCTCGATCTGAGTTATATATATATATATATATATATATATATATATATATATATGTGTGTGTGTGTGTGTGTGTGTGTGTGTGTGTGTGTGTGTGTGTGTGTGTGTGTGTGTGTGTGTGTATGGAGAGGATGGAGGGTGAGAGACTGACGAGGAGAGTGTATTGTGAGTGAGGTGGAGGGGGGGGAGAGGGAGGGGGAGGCCGACGATGAGGTGGAGGGATGAGTTGGGAGCAGAGCAGTGAAATGGCGGGGGACAAGGGGACGTGAAGGCGATTTGTTTGTGGCCACCCCGTACGGGATTGAGGCGTCTGGCAATATATATATATATATATATATATATAGATAGATAGATAGATAGATAGATAGATATACAGATATATATATATTGTCCCACTTAAAATACAGACAAGATGAGTAAAATCCATCCTAGACAATTTACCTACCAACAATGCTCCAGGCCCAGATGGAATTCCGCCAATTGTTTTGAAAAAGTGTTCCCCCTGAACTTGCCTCTGTTCTTGCTAAATTATTTAGACTATGCATACGTACTTCTTTATTCCCAAAATCATGGAAAGAAGCCAATATCCACCCAATTCCGAAGAAAGGAAGTTTCTCTGACCCCTCTGATTACAGACCAATAGCTGTCACATATTCTCTTGGTAAGGTATTTGAAACTTTAATTAATAAGCACATTGTTAAACATCTCGAATCCAACGACTTAATTAGTGATAGACAATATGGTTCTCGCCACGAAAGATCCACCATTGACATACTCAGTCTTTTAGATCATACCATCCGTCAATCAATCGACCTACATGCTGAAACTCATGCAGTAGCTCTTGATATTTCTACAGCTTTCGACAGAATATGGCACCGTTCCCTGCTGTCCAAACTCCCTTGCTATGGACTAACGTCTTTTGTTCCTTTGATTTCTTCATATCTTAGTGACAGGAAAATATGAGTAAAAGCTGATGATGTATATTCCAGTTTCCACTCAGTTAGCACCAGCGTACCGCAGGGATCAGTTCTGGCGCCAACCCTATTCTTGGTTAATATTAATGATCTTTTATCTGTCACCCACAATCCCATTCACTCATATGCAGATGACTCAACACTACATAGTTCATTCACACTCAGACACCCATTTACAAAGTCTAATATCTCTACCTCTCAACTCAGTACAGCCATCTCCATAAATCAAGACCTATCTACGATCAGTGAATGGGGACAAAACAACCTCGTCTCATGCTAGTAAAACTAAATATATACAGTTTACTAATAGACAGATACTGCCAGATTTACATTAACTTCAGTGCTACTAATATTCCCATTTCCAAAATTATTGAAATTCTCAGTGTCTCAACAATGCCCTCAGATGGACCTCTCATGTTAGATCACTTACTTAAACTTCAATGAAGAGTAGTGAGCCCTAACTTACAAGTCATGTGCGCTCTCAGCTTGAATACTGCTCACCCTTGTGGAATAGATGTCGAGAGGTTGTATTAAAACAACTAGACAAAATTCAGAACGAAGCTGTTAGAATTTTTTACAACCTTGCCATTACAAATAAACTACCTCCCTTACATGTAAGAAGGAATGTTGCCTCCTTTGCATTATTTTACAGATATTTTTTGGGGGAAATGCTCAGACGAAGTTGCGTCCATGGTGCCACCTCTCCATGCCTTCCCTAGTGCTACACGGGCATCTGGTAGCGCTCATGACTGGAATGTCACTCAGCCATATTGCAGAGCTTCTGCCAGTCAGAATTCTTTCATTCCCCGAACTGCATCTCTCTGGAACTCGCTTCCCCAGAGTTGATTTCCCTCCAAACTTCAACCAACAGCTGTTCAAGTCTAACTGTTACAGATATTTTATGAACACAGGACACCAGTAATCTGGTGTATGGATTATTTTTTTTTAATTATTTGTTTTTCCTTCCTCTGTTCAGTTATTTGAATATACAGTACGGTATATATATATATATATATATATATATATATGTATATATATATATATATATATATATATATATATATATATATATATATATATATATATATATATATAAGTGATGTTATCATTATTATTTCGAAATGGATTTTTGCCGATTGGACAGACTGAAGTTTTTGGATATAATTCTACAACTGCATATTCCATAAGATGTTCCAAATGTTAATGAATTCATGTGATATCAGAGGTAATATAATAATAATGATTGTAATGATAATAAATAAAAATATTTATAATAATAATAATAATAATAACAATAATAACGATAATTGTTATTATTATTATTATTATTATTATTATTATTATTATAATATTTAACAGTAAAAATAATACTTATTTCCAATGGCTAAGGGGAAAAATGGGTCATTAGTAAAAAAGATGTATTTGAGTAAAATCGCAATAATTCATACCGACTCATTTCCTCTGACGGGTTAGATTTGCCAACCTATCAATACAGTCATGTAAAGCACATTAGTGTAATACGTGCAGCACTTCCGCTTTAAACAATGAAGCCACTTGGCATTTGGATGCTTAATTATAATGGACAAAGAGATTTCCTGGGAAAAACAAAAGAAAAGAGGTCTTCCGGTAATCGCTGCCACTGTTAAGAAACACCGTTCTGACGTTTTAACAGTGACGTTTTAACATTACACTAAAATTTTTCACTCAGTACATTTCCACTCCTCTCTTATAATAAAGCATCGCAGTATAAAACGGCATTTCTCGTTCTCGCAAAATGTGCAGAACCTTTTTAAAGAAATAGCCAACCACAATGGACATTTGCTTTTGATCTGCGGGGATAGCTAGAACTTTGATCCATAATATATCTTCCATGAAAGTAAACGAACACAACCTTAAGCAAACTTCCCTACGTTGAGTCCAGTCATCTTTTCATTGTGTTTATGTTGAGATCCTGTGACCGATTCTCACATAATACAGCCTCACATACAGGCATACTACTCTCTGTGACATCACCAACACTGAAGTTGTTGTTTACATATACACAAAAACACTGAACAGCAACAATATACTTCAACCTTCCAGGTATCTTGCCTTTTTGTCAGGTCTATTAATCTATTGATCTGCTACTGATACCCTGAAATCCAATATTACTTGTGTTATGCTCCGGCCATCAGAGACTAAACTTGCAACCCCACTGGCTTAGCCTTGTAAGAAAGGTGGGTAGACAGATGAGCTTCTGACCCAATGGCTTCCTTGCAAGGTAGATGGAGCTCGTTATCCTTGGTTAGCAGACCACCTGGGAGAAAGAAAAATTCTGAATACAAACGTGGGGTTGTTTGGTATGGGTAGTGTCCCCCAGTTTCCCCAAACTTTTTATCTCGTTTCAAAATGGGAGAAAATCTAAAGAGCCTCAGAAGACCCAGTAACTACACAGGGCCCAAACCAACTGGGCAGGTTTGAATGTCCGTGTGGAATTTGAGAGGTGTGAAGGAGAGTATGAGGGTGAAAGTGGTGAATGCGTTTAAAAGTGCTTGAAACGGTATGATGGCACTGTGTGAAACAAAAATGAAGGCATGTGAAGTGGAAGAGTGGGAGGGTAAGAAATGCGTAAGGTCAGGTATATATGCAAGTTGATGATGCAGAGGAGGAATTGCATTGCTGATGAATCATGACTGACAGAGGGAAACGAAAAACTGTAGATGTGACAGCTCGAGATTCCAGTTTGTATGTAAAGTTCCAGTGGAAGGTTAAAAGTAGCACTGACTGTTGTGTACGTGCCTTGCAATGATAGGAATGAGGCCAAGAAAGATAGGTTCTAGGATCAGCTGGATGAAGTGATAGGACATTTGTAAAGCGTTTGTGATGGTTGGTTTGAATATGTTAGCACTGGTCATTATGGAGTATTAGAGGTGAATTTTAATGAAAAGCTACTGAATGGAATGTGTCAATAAAAGGTGTGTACATTTATAATTTATCTTTTAAGCATAAAGACGCACACAAACATAAATGGTGCAGAGGGAACGGGGATAGTACTAGAAGGAGCCTGAATGACTTGTAAGGAGAACGATGATTTTGAGTGTCATGGATACGAATGTGGTGAGAAGACGATGTGGCCTATCTAATCATATGATTGCGACATACAGTACAAGGTTAAGCTGTGAGAAGTGAGCTGGATAAAGAGACAGGGAAACAAACATGGTGAGAGGCTGAAAGTGGAGACGCTGAGACAAAGAATGTACCAGAAGAATACCAGGCTGAAGTAGTGGAGGAGTTAGTCAATGACTTGGGAGCAAATGGATCTGGGCATGTGGAATGCATATGAGGAATGTGTAATAAGAAATGCCAAAGTGGCGTGTGGTATCAGCAGGTTAGCAAAATTATAAGAAGAGTAGTACAGCACGGTGGTATGAAGAAGCTGCAAGAACAGTGAAGAACAAAAGGTAGAAGTGGCTAAATTAGGTGCAAGAAAGGGATTCAAATGAAAGAGTACAGTCATTTTCCTAATTTCTGTATTAAGCCAATGCCTATATGAATAAGTGAAATACGTAAATAATGAGTACTAACCCAAAGCCTACCAAATCTCCCATATATAGGACAATAACCGTAAAAATTACCGTAGTCTACAATAGCACCATAAATTAACACGAAACACGTACAAAGAATATGAATCTTAATGATAGAGTCAAGCTGAGTTTGTGTGTCTGTCTGTGCACTTGTTCGTTTTTTTCACGACAGTGATAGTAGATATAGATCTATTTCTTCTTGCATTAGGTCGGGGTAAATCCAAAGAGTGTCAGAAAAATACCAAAAAATTTTCGCGATAGCACGCGAGGCACCGACGATTTTTTTTTTTTTTTTTTTTTTCAGAAATCGCGACACGTGAAATTATGCAAAAATTATATTTTCGACTTTTTGGTCAGAATTGGTCATAGTTGGCTTAATAACAGCATGGAAACAAAGGTAATGATGCAAGCATTTTTTGTGATGAAAAGGCTATTAGTTAGTCCAGCATATTTTTTGCGGGTAAACACCAGTAAACATATCTGACTAAATATATCGGTGCTGTTTACTTATCCCCTAATTCTACTGACTATAAAAAATTCTTTGACTGCCATGCTTCTAAGATGGAACACATCCTACAGTATCGATTTCTCCTTTCTCTGAAATCTCCATTCTAGGAGATTTCAATGTTCACCACCACCTTTGGCTCTCCTCTTCTTTCTCTGATCCACATGGTGAACAAGCCTAAATCTTTTGTATCCTTAATGACCTAAATCAGTTTGTACAGTACCCGACCCGTATCCCTGACTGCCTTGGAGATAGTTTGAACCTGCTTAACCTCTTCCTCACAACTAAATCCTTCTGCTTATGCTATTAATCTCTCCTTTCAGTTGGGCTCCTCCGATCACAACTTTGCCATCCAAACCTGTGCTATTGTTCCAGTAAGGACTGTGGACCCTCCCAAGAAGCCAGGGTTGTGGCATCTTGGAGCTGCTGATTGGGAGGCCCTCAGGCAGTACTTCTTTGATTTTCCTTGGAATAATTATTGCTTCCAAGGCCGAGAGCCATCTGAGTATTCCTTGCTCATTATGGAGGTTATACTCTTTTACATGGAAGCATACATTCGTTTCTCATATCCTGTGACTAATTCAAAAAACAACTTGGTTTAATCACGCAGGTCCTAATGCTGTCCACAACATAGACAAGGACTTTTAAAGGTACAGGAGCCAGCCCAGCCCTGAATCTCATCTTTTTTTATGTATCTGACCTGAAAAATGCTAAGTCAACTCTTCAGTCTGCAAAAAATTTTCATTCGTACTAAGTGCTCTGAACTTTCCAACTCGAATTTCCTGATGTCACTAACCAAGGAGAAACTGCCACTCTTCACCAGATAATTTAATTTTCGACATCGAAGTCGGTCAACTAAACCCCGTTCATTTTAAGTGCCCTCTTTGTTATGAAAAGGAAGGAAGAAATTATAACAACACTATTTTACTCACTGCTGCAAGGAAGATAGGCCTTAATATAGTCAAATAGAATAAAAAATTGGTGGGCTGAGTCTACCATCTTCGTATTGGGACGGTTATTATTCTTTCCTTCCTTAAATATCGATAAGCTTTATTTTACATCCATTTCATGTATCTGTCCGTCAAAACAAAAATAAACAGTGTTACGAGAAATGTGTAATGATTCTTCGTTAAGGAATATAGCACGACAGGGCTGATGATCGTACGTTACGGTAAAAAATAATAAACTCACGTGTGTCTACTGCCCCGCTGGATCTGCTGTATAAAGATCATGGAAAACCACTGCATAGAAAAATGGATATTGCCTAGACTGAAGTTATTCCTGAAGTCTAGAGGAATACTCTGTTCAGGGTACACAAAACACCAGCTGGTTAGACTTTTTGTACAGTATTTTGGAGCCCTCGGTACCGTCGGATTTCGGCTGGCGGTCTCGTCTCTGCACCATTTCAGCTTTAAACATTGTACAATTTTCATATGAAAAACTTTACAGATATTCTTCAGCATTTTGGAGATGAAGCAGTGTTCTTTTAGGAAACCGATTTATATGGTTTTCAAACCAAAGGTGCAGCTAGAGACTTGTAAATATGAGATGAATGCTGTCACTCCCAGTGTGCTTTCACGGCTTCTATAGTAACATTTTGCTGCATTTGTTGCACTAAAGCATATCTAGGAAATTAGTATAACTACTAAAGAATAATATCATCAAAAGCTTACGTACGGTATATCAATAACCATCACGGGAGAGATTTTTAAAGATATACGACTTCTGTGGTCTCTACATGAGTAGCCCGACTTCCGTATTGACCTAGCTGGTGATCAATGGCAACTCTTGAGTTAGTGACGGTGGGAATTCTTCCTGCACCTTCTAGCACCTTGACAAAAACCCTTCTAACAGCTTTACCTCAACATCCTTCCTTCCTCTACTCCACTCTGCTGGCTTTTTAGCTATTTTGTCTACTGATAGAGCAGAATTCTTTGTTCAGACTTTCTCATCAAATTCCACCTTAGATGATTCCGGCGCTATTCCTCAATCACTTCCTTCTCTGATTTCCTCATGGCTGACATTAAAATTTTTTCAATTGATTTATTATCTGCCATTACTAGCCTCAGTACCAACAAGGCATGTGGGCCTGATGAGGTCTCTCTTGTCCTCAATAACTGTGCTTCTGTGCTTACGCTCTGCCTTGGTAAACTCTTTCGCCTTTGTCTATCAACATTTACTATTGCGGCCAGGAGTTCTTAGCCACCCTCGTCCAGCCAACCCGTGTATGTGGCAGTGTCGCATTCACGAGCACAGAAGTTGCCTTCGATGCATTTCTGTCGAAAAATATCCCTTCAGGTTGTACTAATGGATAAAGCAATAGTAATATGTACTTTGAAGGTTTGTCCCTGATAACAGGAATATATCATACTAATTATTTAATAACTTGTTTCTCGTATAGGGCCAAGGAAGTGACAAATATGTATATTGGGTTCCACTCCACGCCTTCCTGTAGGTTTGAACCAGCGAACACAGAGTGAACAAGTTCGAAGCATTCATTTGTTACCAGGAGAGAGAGAGAGAGAGAGACAGAGAGAGAGACAGAGAGAGAGAGAGAGAGCGTGTATGGTGGGCGCCTGTGAATTTTGGAACAATGAGGTGGAGGCTGACTGGCGCAGGGAAATGCAATGGATGAGAAACCCTGGATTCGTGTGATCCATTGGAAACAGGCCACAGTGTGAATATTTCTTCCATCAGTCACTAGAACTTGCCTTGTTTTGTGATATATTTTTCTTTTTAGGACTGCTTTCGTTGGAATAATGAATTAGGAGATAAAGCATGTTGATTGAACAAAAAGCTGTGCTTAAGTAATTTGTCTCTCTGTCCAGAGAGAGATATCCAGTTAATGAGAAAAATACTCATGAGTTTGCCAAAAATCTCCAGGTGCCAACCACCAGAGAGAAAAAAATGCGAACATAAGGCATTTAACAGAAGTTATGCGGCCTGCCAAATTATTTGACAAAGTCAACTGGCGTTACCCAGAATAAAACCCATCTTTCATTTTGTCCGAGGAGACGTTATCCTGGGATAAATAAACTCCTTCGTCATTAGCCAAAGGAAAAATTCCCTGTTTAGCTCGAGCACCGTATTTACTCGTATCGCATAAAATCATGTGTATGTAGCCGGAATGAAGTCCCTTATCTACGGCCTGACAAACTCCCTGTAAAGAGTATCCGGTACTATTTTCTACCGACAGACTGAGTTAAGCGATGAGACTCATCTTTCTTGTAAGGAAATCCACCCCGCCTCTTTGTGTGTGTGTGTGTGTTGAACTGCGAGTCATCTGACTTGTGGTGCATGGTATGCGGGTTGGTAGGTTGGTGACTGAGTGGGTGGATTGGTTAGTGTAGGTGGTTGTTTCACAGGCGGATTAGGTGGAGTGGGTGGGCGAGAGAGAGGGAAAGGGTTGTTGGGCTGGTTAAGTGGGGTGGAGTGGGGTTCGTGCATTGTTTAAATGGGGTGGGTGGTGAGGCTACCTGTAGGACAAGGCAAGAGACGGGTTTGTGTCGTCCTACTCTTGAGACATACCGTACTGAGTAAGGTTGTGGGTATGTGCGTTGATGGGTGGGTGTGTAGGTGGATGGACGGATTGTGGGAAAACAGGCCACTGCGGTTGGATGATTTGAGTTAATATCCGAGTTGGGAATATCGGTGCACAGGGGATATTATGGAATCATGCTGAAGTAGATATATATATCCAGTGGGTTACAGCAGGTCCACCGTGCAATACGTCTGTTGGTTAAGAAGTCTGTGTTTGAACTGCACGCATCAGTGGGTGATATAAACACGTCGGATAACAGTTTTTTTGGGAATATAGGTTCATTGTGGCAAATACATCCATGGGTATACGTCCATGTAGAAAACCTGCATCCATATAGAGATTCAAGGTCGACGGAGAAATTGGTCCGTGGGGAGAAAATACATCAATGGGGAAAATTAGTTCGTGGGAAAATATGTTACGTAGAAAAGTAGGCGTCTTTGAAAAAAAAAAAATCATTAAGGAAAATAGGTCCATGGGGGATTGTGCTCTGAGTGGTGAAAATGTCCATTGATAAAAATATTCATGGGGTGAAAATAGGTCCATTGGGGCATACACGTACTGGACACATACATGGAGATCTTTACAATAAATGGGACTTAAAATATCCAACTTTTAACAGCGACCGTTGCCTAAAATTAGGCTTACCACTGCACACCTTGGACCAAACAACCATTAGCCAGACCCTATTACCACTTCGTCATTCAGTCATTATATTTCATAATTTACCTTCATTTAGTCATTTAGGCATAGAAAGCTAACCGAAACGGAAGGAAAAATCCCTGTTTAACTGTGTTGAGCACCTCATTTCTCCACCTCATTCCTCTAAAATTCACGGGCTCCCGCAACTCTCTCTCTCTCTCTCTCTCTCTCTCTCTCTCCTGGTAACAAATGAATGCTTCGAACTTGTTCACTCTGTGTTCGCAGGTTCAAACTTACAGGAAGTCGTGGAGTGGAATTAAATATACAAATCTGTCACTTGCTTGGCTCTATACGAGAAACAAGTTATTAAATAATAAGTATGATATAATCGTGTTATCAGGGACAAACCAAAGTAAATATTACTATTGCTTTATCCATTAGTACAAGCCCAAAGCTGAAGGGATATTTTTCGACAGAAATGCATCGAAGGCAACTTCTGTGCCCGTGAATGCGCACATACACGGGTTGGCTGGACGAGGGTGGTTAAGAACTACTGGCCGCAATAGTACCTCTCCTTCTTACTGGAAGTTTGCTCTTATTCACCCTGTCCCAATGATGGATGACCATTCCCATCCTTCTATCGTCCAATTGCTTTAACATATTGTGTTTGAAAAGTTTTTGAGTCTATTCTTAACAAAAAAAATAAAGTAATGCATCTTTCTTATCACAACCTTGTTTCTGATCGTCAGTATGGGTTCCGCCAGGGACTCTCCAATGGGTATCTTCTAACTTACCTTGCAGACTCCTGGTCTTCTTCCTTTCAGGACTCTGACATTGTTCTTGACATCTCAAAGGCTTTCGATCGAGTCTGGCATAAATTTTTAATTTCCAAACTGCTCACTTACGGTTTTTATCCTCCTATCTGTGCCTTCACCTACAGTTTCCTTTCGGGTCGTTCTCTAGTTGCTGTTGTTGAAGGCCACTGTTCTGCACCTAGAGCTTTCAATTGTGGTGTTCCTCAGGGCTCTGTCCTATCACCAACTCTATTCCTTCTATTCCTCAATGACCTTCTAAGCTGTACCTCTAACCCTATCCACTCATATACTGATGACTCCACCCTTCGTTTTTCTTCCGTTAGCTTCCCACAGCATCCACCTCAGCAGTTACTTTAACAAATAAGCGATGAGGCTATGGCACACCTAATGTTTGACTTTACTCATATCTGTGATTGCGATAAAAGTAATTTTGCTGATATTAATGCATCAAAAACTAGGTTCATACACATATCAACCCAACAAAATCTTCGGCAGGAGTACCCTTTAATATTCAACAATATCCATCTCAATCCTGCATCATCTTTAAGCATACTGAGGTTTCATTCTTTTGAGATTTATCTTGGAAAGATCATACTACTTCTCTTGTAAAATATGTTTCCAAGAGATTAAGTGTGATAAGCTGTCTCCGTGCCTTCTTTACCATTGCACAGTTGTTGACTTTATGTACGGTTTTTTATCGTCCCTATATAGAGTACATCTATCATGAGTTGGATGACTCCTCATATATATCCCTTCTCAAAATGATGGAGTCAATGGCTTTTCGTCTCATTAACTCTCATCCTCTTACTGGCTACTTTCATCCTCTGTCTCTTGGCTGCACTGTTGGTTCTTTATCTCTTTTCTATCGCTACTTCAATGGTCACTGCTTCTCTGAACTATCTGCTTGCATCCCTCTCCTTTACAGTGGGTGCGTGGCACCCGCCTATCAACAATCTTTCATCCCTTGTCTGTCCAACTTAGTAATGCAAGAGTTAACCGTTACTCCCATTCTTTCAAATATGTAACAGGTCTTCTCTGGAACTGTCTCCCTCTTTCTGTATTCTTTACTGCCTATGATCTCCAGAGTTTTGAACGCAGTGTTTCCAGGCATCTCGAAATGAATATGTCTTGGATATGACTCTCAGTTATCTTGTTTCTGTTTATTTTTTTTCTTGGAGAAAATAACTTGCGGGCTCCTGGCCTTTGATTCCTTCTTCCCTCCATAAAAAAGTATAGTACAGTACAATAACTGGACACTAACCAATACTGGTTGGAAATCTAGTTTAATTTATCTCTTACCGTAGCGGCGAAGAAAAGACTATTAGGCCTCCATCTCTTCCCTGTCCTCCGTCCTATGTCAGCTAAGGGCACATGGATTGGGGCTGGTGATGGAGTCGTTGTTGGTTCTGGAGAAATGTCTTTGGATGCCCCAGATGCAGCAGATGGTGATAGGCAGCAGATGGCGATAAGAGGTGATATTACTGGCGTGGATGATGATGTGGATGCTGGTTTCGATTTCAGTGGCAGGAGGAGGAGTTGGAGTGGCTGCTGTACTGGTGCCTGAGGAATGAGCTGGTGGAGCTGGCTGGTGCTATGAAGTGTGGGAAAGTTTTCGGTTTTAGCATCTTCGTCTGGACGTTAATGAATACCACGATTAATGGGTCATTTTTGCAAATACATTAACTGATACGAATAATGACATGATAAAGAAGTCTGGTGTACAGTAAGAGAGTGAAGCACAGGAAGAGACTAGTAAAGAGAAATTAATAGGAAAATGACGATCTTGGAATAATCAACTTATTCTAGAAATAGGAAATTATTCTGGAAACAAGTGTAACTATGTAGAAATGACAGTGGAAAAGGTGTGAAAGTGTGAGAGACGAAAGTGAAAGAATGGTAACTAGTCAGAGTGAAGGAAATATCAGATGGAAAGTATATTTCAAAAGATTGATGAATGGG
This sequence comes from Coenobita brevimanus, assembly GCF_032717465.1. NCBI lineage: Eukaryota > Metazoa > Arthropoda > Malacostraca > Decapoda > Coenobitidae > Coenobita > Coenobita brevimanus. The sequence goes on from NC_136971.1 coordinate 34,466,461, forward strand.
TATGGTAAGAACAGCGCAGCTATACACGTGAGTGACTTTGGCGGTATGCACAGAAGGAACTTACTATCAGGAAAAGTAACATTTTCAAAAGTTAAAAATGTTGTGGAGCTAATAAAGAATGAGAAAGCAGCAGGGGGTGGTGAGACGTATGCAGAGATGATTAGATAGAATAGGGAGAGTGGAATGAAGCGTTTGAGATATCCAAGAAGGCATGAACGGGTGGATCTGTACCACCAGAGCGGAAAATGTGGCTGTGCGTGACAGAAATAAATGGAGAGAAACTGTGAATGAATAAGTGATGACGCAGCCCTGAGGGGATGTTCTCCCGCATTTGGTCTGATCAGCTAGTCAGGTCAGGTGCGGGTAAGGGGATGGGTCTGTTATGATGTGGCAGGGGTAAACCAGTTCTGCTGTCGGGCCCTACTGAGGATGTCACTGATTGCATTGCGCAGTTGACCCTTGTGCGGTGTGGTGCAGTGAGGATCTGTCCGTTCTCCCCTTTGGGGCTAAGATGCGAATAAATGTGTTTGAATGGATGAGTAAATGGGGAGTGTGTCGTCCTGTCTCGGCTACCTCCCTTTCCTTGGGGGAAGCAGCCTAGGTATATAGATAGATAGATCTCAGCCACTGAGGCCCATTGCACGACCGGCCTATCCCTACTGAAGCAGGGACGATACAGCCAACATATCTCTACGCAGTGGCTTAGGATGCCTGGTAGAGACCGTATGTAGGGTAAGAAGTGCCTGTGAATGTAATTTTAATGTTGTAGTGGCTTTGGATGTGTGTGTAGTCTGTGAACCAAATGTAATCGGTCCACCTTAAGCCGACTGGGTGCAAGGATACTAGTATGCAACACTCGTTCAACCACAGCACCCCTTATGTCCGCCAAAGTAGTCAGTGGCTCGGTGAACGCTTCCCAAAGCTTTTACAACTCTGGCAGTATATACTGTACTGAAGCCTTACACAACTCGAAAAGAAACTGACAATAGTGGACAATTCACACCAAATATCAGTGGCTATCAGTTACTACATAAAGCAGACCTCTTCCTTTGACCACTATAAAAAATTCTATGTAACTGATGATCTAGAAAACTAGAGAAATGCATTTTAACTAAACTTGGATTTTATAAATGATCTTTGTTTAATATATATATATTTTAGAGGCTAATTTTAGTGGTTGAATGTAGTGGTTATTTTTTGTGGCTATTTTAATTGCTTTTTAATGACAAAATACTATTTAAAATCTTCATTTGATACAATATTCAAATCTAGCACAGCCCTCCATTTTATGTGTGCATGCTGTTGGTTTTTAGACAGAAAGCATCAGTTTATATACAGTACATATTATCTATCTATCTATATACCTAGGCTGCTTCCCCCAAGGAAAGGGAGGTAGCCGAGACAGGACGACACACTCTCCATTTACTATCCATTCAAACACATTCATTCACATCTTAGCCCCAAATGGGAGAACGGACAGATCCTCACCGCACCACACCGCACAAGGGTCAACTGCGCAATGCAATCAGTGACATCCGCAGCAGGGCCCGACAGCAGAACTGTTTTACCCCTGCCACATCATAACAGAGCCATCCCCTTACCCGCACCTGACCTGACTAGCTGATCAGAACAAATGCGGGAGAATATCCCCTCAGGGCTGCGTCATCACTTATTCATTCACAATTTCTCTCCATTTATTTCTGTCATGCACAGCCACTCTTCCTTGCTCAACAGACATCCCTCTCGCATCCAGCGCTCTCTTTACACTGTCCATCCATCCTATTCGTGGTCTTCCTCTCAGCCTTACATCTCTCACATCAGATCTAGTTATCTTTTTCACCAATCGCTCATTATCCATTCTCTTCATATGCCCAAACCATCGCAACACCCTCTGCTCAACTCTACCAGCCATCTCCCGAACAACTCCAGTTCTCCTTCACACTTCATCATTTCGCACCCGATCCATACGCGTCACTCCACACATACTTCTCAGACACCTCATCTCCATTACATTCAAACTTTTCCTCTCTGCTACACCCATATTCCATGTTTCAGCCCCATATAATGCAGTCGGTACCACAACACCCTCATACAGCCTTCTCTTTACATCCATTCTAAGCGAACGACATTTAAACACTTTTTTCATTCCTCCCAGCATCTTTCCTACTTCATTTATTCTAAACTTCACTTCTGCATCTATTCTTCCATCCACAGCAACATGAGACCCTAGATATTTAAAACAATCTACCTCCTCAAGCAACTCACCATTCAAAACTATATTCATCCCCCTACCATCTATCAACCTCGTACACTTCATCACTTTACTCTTATTCTCATTTACTTTCAAATTCCTCCTTTCACACACCCTTCCAAACTCCTCTACCAACTGTCTCAATCTCTCCTCTGAATCAGTCACCAGTGCAGTATCATCTGCAAACAGCAGCTGCTTCAGATTCCAATCTCCAGCATCAACATTTACCAGACTCAGACCACCTAAAACTCTTGCATTCATCTCCCTTACAACACCATCCATGTAAATAGTAAACAACCAAGGCGACATCACACATCCCTGTCGCAGCCCCACTCTCACGGGAAACCAATCACTCACAGCATTTCCCACTCTTACACATGCTCTACTATTTACATAAAAACTTTTCACCCCTTTTAGTAACCTACCATCAAATCCATACAATCTTAAAACAGTCCACAAAGCCTCCCTATCAATTCTATCATACGCTTTCTCTAAATCCATAAATGCCCAAAACACATCCTTGCCTTTCGCTAAATACTTTTCACACACTTGTCTCACAGCAAACACCTGATCAACGCATCCCCTCCCTCTCCTAAAGCCACACTGCTCATCACTAATCACTCCCTCTGTACCCTCTCTAACTCTCATAATTAACACTCTACCATACACCTTACCTACAACACTCAACAGACTTATACCCCTAAAGCTAGTACATTCATACTTATCACCCTTTCCTTTATACAACGGGACCACACAAGCACTTGCCCAGTCAATTGGCATCATACCTTTCTCAAAGCACACATTCAACAATCTTACTAACCAGTCAACAATAGTCACTCCACCACCCTTCAGGCATTCCACAGCACACCCATCCATACCTGCAGCTTTCCCTGTTTTCATCTCCTTTACTGCCTTCTCCACTTCCTCCTTCGTGATCAAAGAATCATTCAACTCTCCCAACACATTTATTCCTTGCACCCTTCCATCCGCCACAATCTCAGCCACCCTTTCCTCCTCTACATTTAACAATCTTTCAAAATACTCTGCCCATCTCTTCCTTACTGCATCCATCTCAATTAACATCCTTCCATCCTCTGCTTTTACTCGTTCTTCCTTCCCAGACTCTCCCTTTCGCACCCTTTTCACCTCCTTCCAAAACATTTTCTTATTCTGTTGAAAATTCTCTGTCAGCCGCCTACCCCACCTCTCATCTGCTGCCACTTTAGCATCACGCACAGCCCTTCTCGCTCTATTCCTCTTTTCCTTATACCTTTCATATGACATCTCATCCTTCCTCTGCAGCCACACTTCATATGCACGTCTCTTCTCGGCCACAGCCATACTTACTTCCTCGCACCACCGTTCACTTCCTTTTCTTATACCACCACCCACATGTCTCACACCATACACCTCTTCTGCATGCCCCTCCACAGCACTCTTAAACAACTGCCATTCCTCCTCCACGCTGCCATTTTCCCGATCTTTCACTTCATTCCACTCATCTTTCAATTTCTCCTGATACTCTATCTTTTTCTCTCTTTTATCCAACTCACTCACTTTCAAAACCTCCCTGCCACACCTAACCCTCCTAGCTCTCACCCATCTCTTACCTACTCTTAACTTTCCCTCCACCAGGTAGTGGTCAGACATACCTCCACCCTCCCCTCTTAGAACTCTCACATCCAACAATCTTCCTATTACATTCCTAGACACAACCACATAGTCCATCAAAGCTCTATCAACAACCCTTCCACCCTCCTGTCTCACCCATGTATACTTATAAATATCTTTCTTCTCAAACAGCGTATTCCCAATCACCATCTCTCGCTCAACACACATCGCTATCATTCGTTCCCAATTTTCATTTCTTCCAGGCACACCATGCATACCAACTACGCCTTCAACTGCTACATTTCCCACTCTAGCATTCAGATCTCCCATCATTACCACATTCACTTTCGCTCCATATTATACTTTATATATATATATATATATATATATATATATATATATATATATATGGAGCCTCTGTGGTACAGTGATAGTGTGTGCGTTTCGCACGCTGGTGGACGAGGATTCGCCTCCCGCCAGAGTTGGAAAAACTTTGGGAATCATTCACCGAGCCACTTGCTGCTTTGGCGGACATGAGGGGTGCTTTGGTTGAACCAGTGTCGCATACTAGTATGCTTGCACCCAATCGGCTTAAGGCGGGCTGATTACACTTGGTTCACAGACTACACACACATCCAAAGCCACTACAACACTACAATTACATTTACAAGCACTTCTCACCCTACATACAGTCTCTACCAGACAGCCTAAGCCACTGGGTAGAGATACATTGGCTGTATCGTCCCTGCTTCGGTAGGGATAGGCCGGTCCTGCAGTGGACCTCAATGGATGATTATATATATATATATATATATATATATATATATATATATATATATATATATATATATATATATATATATATATATATATAATCCATTGAGGTCCACTGCAGGACCGATATATATATCATCATCCATTGTGGTCCACTGCAGGACCGGCCTATCCCTATATATATATATGTATATATATATATATATATATATATATATATATATATATATATATATTTATATATATATATTGTTACATAGCCTATGATTTCATCATCCTTTGTGTAATTTTAACGCACAGTTGCTGCATGTTTGATCACGAGCGTGTTCTGCCTCAGTCCCCCCCTTCTACCGTTATAGTAGAGTAAGTCGTTCTCTCTGTTATACTTTGCGGGATTGTCGACCGTTTGTCCCCATCGCTTCATTTGCGCGTCCTTATTACAAGTTGTATCAAGCTCTGCTGGCCCCTATATATTGAGCTCAGTCTCTGCATCATTGCCACTTAGATCTGCTCCTCATTTTGTTCACATCTCTGTCCTCCCCTGTACAGATATTATTATTGTGAGTGCTCAAGAAATCTCCAACCATCTAGCAGCTGTGTGTAATTTGAGTATAACTGTTGTTGCATTTTTTCTTGTACTGTATAGCATAAGTTTAATTTGTAGGCCTAGTGAAGTTTTTGTAATTCGTGTGGGGTTCTTTATGTCAGTCATTTTGATAATAGTTTGTATCTGTAATTATTTATCTGGCATTCACTGAGTATTATCTGGTATCTCATTTTATCAGGGCTGACTTAGATAAATTTACTCTTGCTAATTTCGTGTTAATAGACGCTATTGCAGTTAACCATATATTTAACCTGTTTATTTGCCATTACATTATCCTTATGAGTCCTGAATGTTTTGTTGTTAGTTTGAGCATTAAACTTTGACTTGTAATTTTACCTAACTCTTTTGTTTTGAACCTGGAACTTTACGGGACAGTAGTGACTCTTCGTATTCTCACTTAAAGTGTACATTATTTTTCTCTGTTCCGTAACATAAATTTGGCGACCTCTTATCAGGATATTCAGGATATTATCATAAGGATATTGCTCGATATTTTGTGACTGTGATATATTCATGATGGCTACTATTACTACACTTGATGAAGCCAAAGATTTTTTGTCAAATGTGCAAACAGTGTGTGATATAGAAAACAGAACAAAGAATGAACTTAAGCTTGTTGCTCAACAATTGGGAATTGTTGTTCGCTCTCATCATTCTAAAGATCAGATTGTTGACATGATTAATGAAAGCTTGTTTAATGTAACTCCTCCAAATGAGCAAACGCAGATTGAATTAGCTAAGTTACAGCTAGCCCTGCAGGAGGCTCGTGTTAATGAGGCAAATGCTCGTATTCAAGAGGCAGAGATACAGGCTCAGGCACAAGTTGAACTTGCCAGGATTCAGGCAGACCATGAGTATCGCATGAAACAAGGTGGAACTGGATCATCTAGCTCTGATGATTTTGATGTGGCTAAAAATGTTAAACTTGTCCCTCCTTTTAATGAATCTGATTTAACAAAGTATTTTCAGTTGTTTGAGAGGGTAGCTACAGGTTTTAATTGGCCAAAAAGGTATTGGCCAGTACTCCTTCAAACTGTTCTCACCGGTAAAGCTCAAGTAACTTATGCATCTTTGCCTCAGGATCAATCTGATAATTATGATGTAGTTAAGAGCTTGATTCTTAAGGCCTATGAGCTTGTTCCTGAAGCCTATAGAGTAAAATTTAGGACAACTTACAAGCAAGATAAGCAATCCCATGTTGAGTATGCAAAAATCAAAGAAGATCTGTTAGAGCAGTGGTTAAATTCTAAGAATGTGGATTCTGATTTTGATAAATTTAAGCAGATGATTTTGCTGGAGGACTTCAAAAGGTGTATTTATAAAGATGTAAGCCTATATCTTGATGAGAAAAGAATAGATAATTTGTCTGATGCTGCAGTTTTAGCTGATGAGTATGTTCTCACTCACAAGAGATATTCTAGAGAAAAAGGGAAAGCTGAGAGTAAGTACGTTGCCTCTACTCAGAGTACAGGTAACAGGAAAGAGAATAAAGATGATGTTTCTCAGGAAGTAAATACCAGCTTCACCTCTAGATTTCAGAAAAGTAAATGTACTTATTGTAGTAAGCTTGGTCATACTACGGAGAGATGTTTCAGGAGACAGCGTGATGTGAACAAAAAGGAGTCTTTAAATATTCAGTCAATTGGTCTAGTGTCCACTCTTGAGAGTTCCCAGAATTCTTTAACTGAGTTAACTGAACCTGCTTTGAGGGGTAACTTAAATTCTCATGATGGAGCTCCTCTTTGAGCAGTAACGTGGGTGACACTCTCAAGAGTTCATGTGCTAATTTCCTGTCTGATGGTTTTGTCAGTCCTCTGGACAGTAGTGACAGGAAATCAGTTAAAATATATCGTGACACAGGTGCTTGCCAATCCCTTATGCTGACCAGTGTTCTAGGCTCTAATGTTAATTCCTCTGATGAAACTGTAATCTTACAAGGTGTAGGGAATAATTACTTCTCTGTTCCTCTGTGCAGAGTGAATTTAGAGTCTGGTTTTGTTAATGGTTCTGTTATGGTTGGGTTGGTTGAGACACTCCCAATGTCAGGTGTAACTTTCTTACTTGGAAATGATATTGGTGGAAGTCAAGTGTGTCCAGCTCCTCAGTTGTCTAGTGAGCCAGTGGCTGCGGCCCAGGATTGTGATGTCCCTGATGTGTTCCCTGCATGTGGTGTCACTAGGGCTAAGTCTAAAGTTACTGGTGATTTAGAGGATAATGATGATGATGATGTTATTCTAGCTGACACTTTTCTTGCTAATTTGGACCACTCACCAGATGAGGCAGTACCCCGTAGTGTTGATAATTTGTCTCGTCAAGAGTTGGTTGAGTTGCAGGTTGCTGACCCTGAGTTGAAAGGTCTAGCTAACTCTGCTTACAGTGAAGAAGAGTCAGCCGGTGCTTCTACTTGTTATTATGTAAAGTCAGGAGTACTTATGAGGAAGTGGAGACCCCCAACAGCATCAGCCGACTGTGAATGGGAGGTTGTACATCAAGTTGTCATCCCTCGTGTTTGTAGGCAGGATATCATTCGAGTGGCTCATGATTCCAGTTTGGCGGGACACCTTGAAGTGAGGAAGACTGTGGCACGCATTTTGAAACACTTCTACTGGCCAGGTATCTTCAGGGATGTTTCCTGGTATTGTAAGTCTTGTCACACCTGTCAAGTTGTGGGGAAGTGTAATCAGACCGAAAAGGTTGCACCTCTAGTTCCCATTCCTCCTTTTGAGGCGCCTTTCACCCGTGTGTTGGTGGATATTGTGGGCCCTCTTCCTAAGACTTCTTCAGGATTTTCTTATGTGTTGACCATGATTGATATGGCTACTCGTTATCCTGAAGCCATTCCACTTAGAAATATCTCAGCAAAGAACGTGGTTAAGGAAATGCTAGGGTTCTTCACAAAGTTTGGTCTGCCCAAGGAAGTACAGTCAGACCGGGGAAGTAATTTCATGTCAAATGTTTTCAAGCAGTCTCTGAAAGAGTTGGGCATCACCCAGATCACGTCTTCAGCTTACCATCCCCAGACCCAAGGAGCGTTGGAGAGATATCATCAAACACTCAAATCGATGCTCAAGAAATACTGTTTGGAACATCAGAAAGACTGGGATAAAGGTCTTCCATTTGTTGTATTTGCCGCAAGAGAATCTCCAAATGAATCACTGGGCTTCTCACCTTTTGAACTACTGTTTGGCCATGAAGTAAGAGGACCCCTTAAGTTACTCAAGGAATGCTGGCTGTCGGAGGAAGATGACGTCAACCTGCTGGAGTATGTGATGAAGTTCAAAGAACGGCTGTTCACTGCTTTACAGCTAGCGAGAGAGAATTTAGGAGCTGCTCAGGAGAAGATGAAGACTTGGTATGATAAGAAGTCCAGGTTACGCCACTTTCAGCCAGGAGATCAGGTTTTGATTCTGCTACCAGTGCATAGGCAACCTCTTCAAGCCAAGTTTAGTGGTCCTTATTTCGTGGAGAAGAAACTCAGTGATGTCAACTATGTCATCGCCACACCAGATCGTAGAAAGAGCAAGCAACTATGTCACATCAACATGCTAAAGTTATATCACAGGCGGGACGAAAATAATCCAGTCTGCACTGTAGCTGTTCCACCCGAGTCTACAAGTGAAGTTCTCCCATGCAGCATGAGCCTGAGTGATAGTTTGGGGAAGAATCCTGATATCATGAATGATCTCCAGACTAAGCTTTCTCATCTACCTCCCAAGGAAAGACAGGAGTTTTCGGCATTACTGCAGGAGTACCCGCAAGTGTTCCGTGCTACTCCAGGAAGAACCACTGTGTTGATGCATGATGTCGATGTTGGAGACGCAAAGCCAATTAAATTGCCTCCTTACCGTGTGAACCCAGTGAAAGTTCCTCTCATCCAGAAGGAGCTTGGCTACCTGTTGGACCACAAGATGATTGAGCCCTGTCAGAGCGAGTGGAGTTCTCCTGTCACTCTAGTCCCTAAGCCAGGTGGGTCACATAGGCTTTGCATCGACTACAGACGTGTTAATCAGATAACTAAAACAGACACTTACCCTCTCCCTCGCGTGGAAGATTGCATAGACAAGATCGGAAAGGCTAGGTACATAAGTAAGTTTGATTTGTTAAAGGGATACTGGCAAGTACCTATGACTGAACGTGCTAGGGAGATCTCTTGTTTTGTAACATTAGGAGAGACATTTGCATGTTCTGTAATGCCATGTACAGATTGTTTTAGAGTAATAAGAAATTTCCTTTGTCAATTTCTTTTTTCTTTGTGGGGAGGTGTTACATAGCCTATGATTTCATCATCCTTTGTGTAATTTTAACGCACAGTTGCTGCATGTTTGATCACGAGCGTGTTCTGCCTCAGTCCCCCCCTTCTACCGTTATAGTAGAGTAAGTCGTTCTCTCTGTTATACTTTGCGGGATTGTCGACCGTTTGTCCCCATTGCTTCATTTGCGCGTCCTTATTACAAGTTGTATCAAGCTCTGCTGGCCCCTATATATTGAGCTCAGTCTCTGCATCATTGCCACTTAGATCTGCTCCTCATTTTGTTCACATCTCTGTCCTCCCCTGTACAGATATTATTATTGTGAGTGCTCAAGAAATCTCCAACCATCTAGCAGCTGTGTGTAATTTGAGTATAACTGTTGTTGCATTTTTTCTTGTACTGTATAGCATAAGTTTAATTTGTAGGCCTAGTGAAGTTTTTGTAATTCGTGTGGGGTTCTTTATGTCAGTCATTTTGATAATAGTTTGTATCTGTAATTATTTATCTGGCATTCACTGAGTATTATCTGGTATCTCATTTTATCAGGGCTGACTTAGATAAATTTACTCTTGCTAATTTCGTGTTAATAGAGGCTATTGTAGTTAACCATATATTTAACCTGTTTATTTGCCATTACATTATCCTTATGAGTCCTGAATGTTTTGTTGTTAGTTTGAGCATTAAACTTTGACTTGTAATTTTACCTAACTCTTTTGTTTTGAACCTGGAACTTTACGGGACAGTAGTGACTCTTCGTATTCTCACTTAAAGTGTACATTATTTTTCTCTGTTCCGTAACAATATATATATATATATATATATATATATATATATATATATATATATATATATATATGTGTGTGTGTGTGTGTGTGTGTGTGTGTGTGTGTGTGTGTGTGTGTGTGTGTGTGAATGGAGTAATAAAAGCGGTAACAACATGAGTAATCAAGAGAGTGATGGCGTTGATAATGAATGGTGACAGATAATGAGTCTCAAATTTGGTGTTTGCAAGTAATGCAAAGCTGCTTTCAAAATGCTGACGAAAGCTTGGTATAATGAGGCAGAATTTTGTAGATGTTTGTAAGCATTTTGCCCTGAAGGTAAATGTATGTATGGGTAAAGTGGCGAACAGAAAGCCACTTAGAACCGGTGAGAGAGTTTCTGTATCTGGGTGAAGTCATAGAAAAGAGATATGAATGTGCAAAAGAAGTGGAGAGCAGAGTGACACTGGGAACGGAGGTGACTGATAATGAATGAATGGTTTAAGATCAGTATTCATATGTGACTATGTTGTCTGGGACCCACGGCTGTTGAAAATGAACGGTATAAATGGATGGGGTTATGGGAGAAGTAAAAACAAGGGTAATGGAGAGAAGGATGGCGATGATAATAAATGGTGAACGGTAGAGAATCTCAAAAACAGATTATGCAAATGAAGCAATGCTGCTTGCAAATAGTGGGCAACTTCTTGGAAGATGACGCAGAGTTTTGTAGATGTATGTGAGCATCATGCCTTGAAAGTGTAAGTAGATATAAGTGAAGTTATGGATATTGAGAGAGAAGGTGACTTCTCGTGTAATATTGCAGTCAAGAGAGAAAGACTTGAGTTAGTGAGGGAGTTTAAGTGTCTGAGAGCAGTGGCAGAAAAGAGACGTAAATGAGCAATAGAACTGGAAAGTAAATTGACACAGGGATAAAAAGTGACTGGTGCTATGAAAGCTCTGGTAAGAAGCGAAGATCTGAGTGTGCCGTCTGTGAGAGGGTTTTGCATGAATGAGTTTTAGTGTCTTTCCTAACTAACGGGTGTGAGACAATGGTGCGGCTTTGAAAGAAAAGTCATGAGTATAAACAGTGGAGATGGCACAGTTAGGGAATGTGTGTGGAGTGCGGAGAAAATAGGATAAGAAATAATGTGATTCCTAAAAGATGTTGATTAGGTAAGTGGAAGGATATCAGAACTGAAGTGCGACTAGATGATATCAGCAGATGGAGAAAATGTATGGGAACAGAGTGTTGAAGTGGGCATATATGTGAGAGAAACTGAAGGTGGAAAAAGGCGTTGTAGGTCTAGGACAAAGTGGAAAGATATGCTACATGAGCGTGTGAGAAAGAAAGTTATAGGATCTTACAAGGTAAGGGAACTGAGAAGCAGTCGAGCTGGCTGAGTGAATTTTGAGCGGATAAGTGTATGACCAGGTTATGGTACCTTTTTTTAACTTAACAGTCGTCAGAATGACTGCCAGATAGATGAGTGTGAAGCTACGCGCGTATTTTTTTTTTTTTTTTTTAATTTCAGATAATGCCAAGATTCCAGGGACTTGAATGATGAGTGAATGAGAGTATGGATCAAACAATTGTACAAACTTTAGTTTTCTCGTTTTATAATTTTATCCTGCTCTGGGCCCAACTTTACCCCACCTTGGGGTGATCCTGCTGCTGCTACTGCTGCTGCTGCTGATGATGATGATGATGATGAGGAGGAGGAGGAGGACGTATTTTTTATTCATGTTGCCGTTCCTAATATATCTCCTTTTCTTTCCAGATTCACTCTTCAGATGTACCGCAAGGAACAACAAACAAGATATGACAGTTAAAAGTAAGTGGTAGTAATTACCATTTCATACAGACCCAGAATTTTACACAAATGGCGACTAATGTAGCAAAAAAGGACATATCATTACTCAATTTATTTCAAGTACAGAGCTGTTCTTAGCTTCATACTATTATAACAATGTTTAGAATTCCATGGGAAATATTGCATATTAAGAGTATGTTGCCAAACCAGAGTCCCGAAGACAATATTTCGTAAAATGTTTGTAATTTAAAATAGATTCTTTCTTGTGAGATGGTCTCGGATATTGCAGCCACTCTGTTAAGCCATTTATTTCTTTAAGCGGGAGCTATGAAACTACTGATAGTTCTTTAGCATATAAAGAATTAACTTGCACTTATTCTTTTCGTTTTTCCCTTCTGCCCTACCATCCTTCCTACATACCGTCCTTCCTACTTACCTTCCTTCCTACACACCTCCCTGTCTACCTCTCTGTCTACTTCTCTACCTACTTCATTGGCCACCTACCGACCTCTCCACCCGATACCACCGATTCCCTGTCAGTCTCCCTTCATCTCTACCTACGTCCCTGCCGATCCCCCTAGCAATCTCCCTGTGTAAGGCCTAACAAACCTCTCTACCTACATCCTTACCTACATCTCCCCTATCTACCTACCTCCGTGCCTACCTAGCTGTCTCCCTGTCCACCTCCTTGCCTACCAACTTCCCTGCTAACTTACCTCCCTACTCATCTCCTTGGCTACTTCCCTAAATATTTCTCTGCCTATTTTCCTTTCCGCCCACCTACGAACATAACCATCTGCCTACCTGCTTACTTACCTACCCACTTTTTCCCTACCTTTCTCCTTGCCTGCCTACCTCCCTGCTACTTACATATCTACTTAACCCCCTGCGGACCTTACTGCTTACATCCTTGACAGCCTACCTTCCTCCTTCCCTGCCTACTTCCCATTCTGTCTACCTACCTACCTTCCTACCTACCTATCTGCCTATCTTCATACCTACCTACTTCGGTGCCTGCCTCTTGCTCCTAGTGACAATGATATGAGCCAGTTTTTAATTTTTTATATGCTTTTTTCCAGTGAGTTTCATCAAATTATTACTGCATATTGAACGTCCTTTCCAATGATACCGGTACCCAGGTTATGCAGATGTTCTTTTTGGTCATTGTGCCGTTTGGGTTGCCCTGAGTGCGTTGGCAACATCAACGATAGCACACCGTCAAGTGGAGAGGATTAATTAGACATGACAATTGTCAAAATCGGGCCATAACTGCAGAGCGGGCACAGACGGGCGGACGAATGGAAAACTGTAATCACGTCTCACGTACACTAAAGCCCCTAACGTCGTCTTCGGAAATTACTGAGTGTCTCACACATTACTAACATAAAATCACAGGAGTGATTCCTCAGGACAAATCATACATTTTAAATATCTTGAAAAATGCAAAGTGGTGGCGATGGTAAGAGATGTGACCATGGAGGATGCGTTACACAGGAAATAATAATAATAATAATAATAATAATAATAATAATAATAAAGAGTTGCGCAATCCTTTCACTGATGTGTCCTTTGATATGTGGCCTAACTTTCTCCCTAAGCCGAGGTGTCATCGATTGTTCATGGTTATTCTTTGTGTGTGTGTGTGTGTGTGTGTGTGTGTGTGTGTGTGTGTGTGTGTGTGTGTGTGTGTGTGTGTGTGTGGAGTTGATGTATTGGGTCGGAGGCACCAACAGTAAAAGCGATAATAGAAGTCCCATTACCCACGCACCTGGGGTGTCACAGCTCATAATTTTCGCTCGTAATTTTCACTTACTGGCCAATTGGTTGATATGTTTGAAAAAAAAAAAAGACATTTTATACGTGCCCAAGCGTGATGATGCGTATGGAGCATGAATTACAATGAACGGATTTTTGTAATGGTGATCTTTTTTGTGGTAGTTTTCTTCCCTCATAATTTTGTCTTCTTAAAATTTTATCAAAATTATCCAAATATTAAGCCCTCATGGAGCTATTATTATTCCCTTTTAATACTATGCTCTCTGAGAAAGTATGTACGTGGTTTTATTCTTCATGAGAGAGGTTGAGGTGTGTGCATCGCAAAAGAAATATGCTGCAATTGTAACATACCAGTGAAGAGTAAATGAAGAAAAATCTTGCCATTGTCAGAAGCGGTAGAGTACTGGAGTGATAAATGATATGTACAAAGAGACATATATAAGATGCGAAAATGGAGAAATTTGCTCGGGATACATTCCTTAGTTTTCGGTGGCGCCGAGTCAATCGATGCGAGCGACAGTGAGAAACCATGTGCATTGCGTGGCATCAATCGTCCGCTCCGACAGATGAAAAAGTTATTTCCATCAGCCCCATGATATATTTTTATTTATTTATTTATTTATTTTTTTTTACGCCAAAAAATTCTGTTCCACCTAGGAGAGACCTCTCGATCTGAAGTATTCTTCCATTTCCTCCCACGATTTGTGGCATCTTATGGAATGTAGCCTTTGGAAAATTACTTTTTCGCAAGGTGCCAGAGAAGCCCGCGGAGATGGGTATTGTTGCTTTTACGTTTTTAATTTTTCTCTAAGTCGTGAACCTTGGAACAGAACACTATAAAATAATCATGAATTCGTTAATTATAGATGCATGGACACAACACCTATAAATGACAGGAAACTATAGACAACTTGGAAATGTAGAACGAGGAAGACATTTGATCACCTGTGTGCACGAAAGATTGATATTACCGTTTAGTTTGTGCAGAATTGAAAAGAATGGGAATGGAGTGAAAATGTGTAGCTCTCCTTGTGCTGCATACTGGCCATACAAGGGGACACAAGCGGAAAGTTCAGAAGAAAATAATGGCGACTAAGAGATAGACAGAGAGAGAGAGAGGGAATACGTATATACCGGTATATATATTGTATATCTATGTATCTCTCTCTCTTTCTCTCTCTGCACACACACATACACACACACACACACACAGATATATATATATATATATATATATATATATATATATATAGATATATATATATAAACCACTTAAATATCCAGATGCTCCCTGCCAGGACATGCTCTGTATCTGGACGATAGGCCTTGGCTCTATTATTTCCATATCCGGATTTCTTTGTCTGTACCCGAACAACATGTAATAGGCATTCACACTGAAAGTGTGAAACGTGTTCGAGCGAGCAAGCGAGCAAGTCAGGCAGTGCTGAATATTGTCTCACGTGCTCATCATCTTCCTCTGATTTCCTGACCTGAAAATACTAAAAAGAGCTTATTAGATTACACCAAAAATATTCCCTCACACCTCCTAAAACCAACTCTCTCAGCAATCGTCGGAAAATACTGCTGCACTACTCAAGCAGCCTTAGACCGTTACTTCTTGGGCAGCTCGTTGTTATACTAATCTGTCTTATAAAAGATCGTTTCCTCAGTTTACGGAAAAAGCTGTTGGGAATTAAAGTAATTAAGGATTTTTATGCGATTTTCAGATTGGTGTCTATCTTTCTTGTAACTTAAAAATTGACTGAGATATCCAGAAAAGTTATATACTGTACAACAGAGTTTTCCTCCCAACCCCTGCCCCCATTTCAAGCTGATAGGCTACTTATGTCTGGGGTCCAAACTGTGACTAAATTTGGTGTTCTGGCTCGCTTCTCTCGCTCGGACAATAAAATTTCTTACATGGCCAGTTGGCCGGCCTACAAATTTAAAAAAATAGTTGGGCAGCCAGTCAGCCTCTCTGGCCACATACGGGTAACAGACCACAACCCACCAGCTGAGCAAAAATGGCTGTCTGCCTCTACACCGAACAAAGTCCCCCAGCCACCTGGATCACTCCAAAACTGCAAACGGCATGCAAGTAATATAGGCCCTAAGCCACAAGCTGAACGAAAATGGCTGTTTGCCTCCTCACCGAACGGTCAAAGTCCTCTGGCCGCCCTCGCTTCTCCCCACCGCCCGTCCCTTCTACATGCCTTTCCAAGCTCAGCACTGCCAGGCGTGCCTTCCTCCCCATCCCACCGCCCTCCCCTACCCCTGCTTGGTGTGCTGCCTGCCTGGCCTCCCACCACTTACATCCCAGCACTGACCTGAATTATTTGTTTTAGTTTCAGGCGATTTAATAGAATTCTATTGGTAGTACTGAAATTCCGAAGAACCACGGGAAAGCTCGTGAAATTCTACATCTAGGCATATACTTAGCTCTTGTACGGTGCTGGCAAAGCGCTACACTAGGATGTTGGGAAGTTATTTGAATTTTTTTTTACTCTTCAACAAGTTTAGTCACACTGCAATTCTGTATCTTTACTCATCACTTTTGTGTGTTTTATTAGCTTCTTTTAAAGCAAAAACACCAGCGAAGATGATAGTATACAATTTATACAAATAAAACCAATTTCTGGAGGCAAAATAGGCTGAGAAACGTTTATCTTGGTGTGTGTGGAAGCTGCCATAGCTGCGTTCTTGGCTCTGTTGGTGTCCCAGAAACTTATTGAAAACTTAGGGTTCCCAAGAGGGTTAAAATTGCTTTTGCAACCGTCGTTTTGTTTTATTTTTAGAGGATTTTTGTTGTTTATGCATTGTTTACTTTGTGTCTGGTATTATATTAATATCCCCATGTGTGTTTTGATGTCTACATAGCTGAAAGACCAGAAAAGACTGCAGCAATTAGGAGGGGTACAGTACATAAAGGGGACTAGGGTATTTGTGGAGATGTATTGTTTTTGCATTGTTTTCTTTGTGTCTAGCATTATATTGGATATTCCCATGTGTCTGCTTCTTTTCTACAAAGCTGAAAGACCGAAGAACACTGCCACAATCAGGAGGGGAACTGTACATATAGGTAGAGTATTTGTGGATTTTTTTTGCTAATGCAATGTTGTTTTAGTGTCCGTCATTATACTGGATATTCACATGTGTGTTTTGATGTTTAACTACAGCTGAAAGACCGGAGAACACTGCCACAATTAGGATGGGTACTGTACATATAGGTTGCGTATAAATAGGGTATAGGCACGGTAAGGATATTGCTTCGTACCCGGATTTCGACAGTATCTAGATATGCCTTTGGCTCTATTAAGTTGGATAATCGAGGGATTACTGTATACAATATATATATATATATATATATATATATATATATATATATATATATATATATATTGTTACATGACCTGTGATTTCATCTTCCTTTGTGTAATTTTAACGCACAGTATGCTGCATGTTTGATCACGAGCGTGTTCTGCCTCAGTCACCCCTTCTACCGTTATAGTAGAGTAAGTCGTCCTTTCTGTTGTTCAGAGCAGGATTGTCAACTCTTTGTCCCCATGGCTTCATTTGTGCATTCTTCTTACAAGTTGTATCAAGCTCTGCCGGCCCCTATATAATGAGCTCGGTCTCTGCATTATTACCACTTAGATCTAATCCTCATTTTGTTCACATCTCTGTCCTCCCCTGTACGGTTATTAATGTGAGTGCTCAGGAAGTCTCCAACCATCTAGCAGCTGTGTAATTTGAGTATAACTGTTGTTGCATTTTTTCTTGTACTGTGTAGCATAAAGTTAGTTCTTGGGCCTAGTAAGGTTTTTGTAATTCATGTAAGGATCTTAGTGGTAGCCAGTGTTCATGATAGTTTGTATCTGTAATAATTTATCTTGCATTAACTGAGCATTACCCAATGTATTTTCATTTTATCAGGGCTGACTTAGGCAAATTTACTCTTGCTAATTTCGTGTCAATAGAGGCTATTGCAGTTAACCATATATTTAACCTGTTTTTTTGCCATTACATTATCCTTATGAGTCCTGAATGTTTTATTGTTAGTTTGAGCATTAAACTATAACTTGTAATTTTACCTACCTCTTTTGTTTTGAACCTGGAACTTTACGGGACAGTTGTGATTTTTAGTATTCTCACTTAAAGTGTACATTATCTTTTGCTGTTCCGTAACATAAATTTGGCGACCTCATATCAGGATATTCAGGATATTATCATAAGGATATTGCTTGAAATTTTGTGACTGTGATTTATTCATGATGTCTACTATTACTACTCTTGATGAAGCCAAAGATTTTTTGTCAAATGTACAAACAGTGTGTGATGTAGAAAACAGAACAAAGAATGAACTTAAGCTTGTTGCTCAACAATTGGGAATTGCAGTTCACTCTCATCATTCAAAAGATCAAATTGTTGGCATGATTAATAAAAGCTTGTTTAATGTAACTCCTCCAAATGAGCAAACGCAGATTGAATTAGCTAAGTTAGCTAGCCCTGCAGGAGGCTCGTGTTAAGGAGGCTGAATTTCAAGCACGTGCTAAGGAGGCTGAGTCTCAGGCTAAGGAGGCGGAGTCTCAGGCTAAGGAGGCGGAGTTTCAGGCTCGTGCTAAGGAGGCTGAGGCACAAGTTGAAATTGCTAGGATTCAGGCAGACCATGAGTATCGCATGAAACAAGGTGTAACTGGATCATCTAGCTCTGATGATTTTGATGTGGCTAAAAATGTTAAACTTGTCCCTCCTTTTAATGAATCTGATTTAACAAAGTATTTTCAGTTGTTTGAGAGGGTAGCTACAGGTTTTAATTGGCCCAAAAGGTATTGGCCAGTACTCCTTCAAACTGTTCTCACCGGTAAAGCTCAAGTAACTTATGCATCTTTGCCTCAGGATCAATCTGATAATTATGATGTAGTTAAGAGCTTGATTCTTAAGGCCTATGAGCTTGTTCCTGAAGCCTATAGAGTAAACTTTAGGACAACTTATAAGCAAGATAAGCAATCCCATGTTGAGTATGCCAAAATCAAAGAAGATCTGTTAGAGCAGTGGTTAAATTCTAAGAATGTGGATTCTGATTTTGACAAATTTAAGCAGATGATTTTGCTGGAGGACTTCAAAAGGTGTGTTAATAAAGATGTAAGCCTATATCTTGATGAGAAAAGAATAGATAATTTGTCTGATGCTGCAGTTTTAGCTGATGAATATGTTCTCACTCACAATAGATATTCTAAAGAAAAAGGGAAAGCTGAGAGTAAGTACGTTGCCTCTACTCAGAGTACAGGTAACAGGAAAGAGAATAAAGATGATGTTTCTCAGGAAGTAAATACCAGCTTCACCTCTAGGTTTCAGAAAAGTAAAAGTACTTATTGTAGTAAGCTTGGTCATACTACGGAGAAATGTTTCAGGAGACAGCGTGATGTGAGCAAAAAGGAGTTTTTAAATATTCAGTCAATTGGTCTAGTGTCCACCCTTGAGAGTTCCCATAATTCTTTAACTGAGTTAACTGAACCTGCTTTGAGGGGTAACTTAAATTCTCATGATGGAGCTCCTCTTTTGAGCAGTAACATGGGTGACACTCTCAAGAGTTCATGTGCTAATTTCCTGTCTGAAGGTTTTGTCAGTCCTCTGGACAGTAATGACAGGAAATCAGTTAAAATATATCGTGATACAGGTGCTTGCCAATCCCTTATGCTGACCAGTGTTCTAGGCTCTAATGTTAATTCCTCTGATGAAACTGTAATCTTACAAGGTGTAGGGAATAATTACTTCTCTGTCCCTCTGTGCAGAGTGAATTTAGAGTCTGGTTTTGTTAATGGTTCCGTTATGATTGGGTTGGTTGAGACACTCCCAATGTCAGCTGTAACTTTCTTACTTGGAAATGATATTGGTGGAAGTCAGGTGTGTCCAGCTCCTCAGTTGTCTGGTAAGCCAGTGGCTGCGGCCCAGGATTGTGATGTCCCTGGTGTGTTCCCTGCATGTGCTGTCACTAGGGCTAAGTCTAAAGTTACTGGTGATTTAGAGGATAATGATGATGATGTTATCCTAGCTGACACTTTTCTTGCTAATTTGGCCCACTCACCAGATGAAGCAGTACCGCGTACTGTTGATAATTTGTCTCGTCAAGAGTTGGTTGAGTTGCAGGTTGCTGACCCTGAGTTGAAAGGTCTAGCTAACTCTGCTTACAGTGAAGAAGAGTCAGCAGGTGCTTCTACTTGTTATTATGTAAAGTCAGGAGTACTTATCAGGAAGTGGAGACCCCCAACAGCATCAGCCGACTGTGAATGGGAGGTTGTACATCAAGTTGTCATCCCTCGTGTTTGTAGGCAGGATATCATTAGAGTGGCTCATGATTCCAGTTTGGCAGTTTGGGGTGATGGATGTCCTTCCTGTCGTCTGGTACCATTCCTTGAAGGCATGGTTCACAGCTCACATCTTCAAAGACTGGTTCCACCGCCATTTCGCCAAGGAGGTCATACATTACCAGACGGAGAAACTGGGAATCCCACGTGACCAGGTAAAGGCCCTCCTTCTCCTCAACAATGTACCTGCCCACCGTGCAACAAGGACTTGGTGGCTGAGAATGGCCACATTAGGTGCATGTTTCTGCCACCTAATACTACTGCTCTCATCCAAGGAATGGACCAAGGAGTGATGGTGGCAACGAAGCGCCTATACCAACGGAAGTTCCTGGATGAGGTGATGGTTGTTCTCGAGGACGAGGACGAGCGCAGGGAGGGATGGGACACGCGAGGCCAGCGGACTTTGGAAAACCTTCGCCGCTACAACATCAAGTCTGCCATTTACAACTGGGCCAGTGCATGGAAGGAAATCCCTGTCAAGACTCTAGAAAATGATTGGTCTCGTCTGCTTCTTGGAACTGATGTGGAGCATGATTTCCTAGGTTTCGACGTGGATGACTTCCATGCACGTCTACGTGCGCACGGCGACGATGTTGATGTGGATGGAGTGCGTGAGTGGTTGGATGACGACAAGGGCGATCCTGGATATCAGACCCTGTCTGATATCGAGATCGCATCTTCAGTTGCAGGTGTCAGTACCCAGCATGAAGATTCCGATGAGGACAGCGACGATGATGCGGACTCCTATCAGCATGACACACCTCCAGCCATCCCCAAGCTGAGCGCTCTCCGGGAACACCTAGAGTTCGCTCTGGCCTACCTGGAACACCCGGACTGCGACAGGGAGATGGGGCCCTTGGGACTTGTGGAGGACGTGCGTGCTTTCAGGCAGCGCATCATAAATCATCAGAATCGTCGTTCCTTGCATCAATCAATGATTGACAGCTTTTTAAGGCCCGTGACCCCCTGCTGTGCCCAGCCCTGGGTCCACTCTGTTGCCTCCCCAAGACAGGCCCTCATGCTCCGAGCCACAGCCGAGCACATCAGCCACGGTGGAGTCACCGCTCAACGTAAGTTTGCGTCTATCTTCTGAGTCATCTGCAGTGGGTACGCCATCACTATGACCCAGCGACGCACCCCTAGGTCAACTCCCAGCAATACTCTCAGACTCTGACGATGATTAAACGGCAAGAACTTCTCCACTAGACCACACGGGAATTTAGTGTTGTGCAGTGAAAGAAAAACAGTGCATACAGTATTGTTAAGAAATTAGAAATTTGAGTGAAAAGACAAACAATTTTTGGACCAAATTTAACGTAAATTAACCTGTGTGATTTGTTTTGAAATTGGTTTTATGAGTAGAAAGACTTAAAGTGCAGGGTGCAAAACTTATTAAGTTACAAATGAGCATAAGAAAGACAAGAGTGCGCAGTGTGAAGAGAATGGACTTCTGAGTGCGAATGACTAAGTTAAGTGCAAGACTTCATGAACAGTGTACTGCAAGTGCTTCAGGAAATCCTTCTTACTGTCAGAGTCTGAGAGGAGGCGGTTATTCATCGAGATGGCCATGGACTTGCTGTAAGTAGGCAGAATGTTTCATACTGTACTGTACTGTATTTTCCATACTGTACTTACCTCAAACACCTCATTTCACTCTTTTATGTCCCTTATTAGTGTGAAAATGTAGTGTCTTAGGTGCTATGCATGTGCAGTAGGGAGGTGTTTTTCTGAGTTAGGCTAGGTCAGGGTCCATAACTACCAGTCCAGGAGCCAAGGACTTGTAAGTACCCAGAATGTTTAATATTGTATAAACCTACCTCAAAAACCTCATTTTATGGTTCTTTTGCATTTACTTCAGTTTTTTATGTCCCTTATTGGTGTGATTTGGGTCTTAAATAGGTGCTATGCATGTCCAGAGGGAGTTGTATAGGTGTTTTTCTGAGTTAGGGTCCATAAGTACAAGTCCAGGAGGCTGGTGCTCACTATCCGGACAGGACCACTTTCTGGACATGCCTTTGGCTCCATTACGTCGGACAGTGGAGGGATTACATATATAAATATATATATATATATATATATAAGGATACAGTACATCCCCTTAGTACGTGAGTATATGGGTGGCAGAGGACGTTGCGCACTAGGAATACGTAAATTTATGGGAAAATAACATATGGGCGCAGGGTTGGCAAACAAAAAAAAAAATTTTGAAAAACCCCAACCCATTTTTTTTTTTTTTTCTTTTTTTTTTCACAAAATACCCCCCAAAAAACAGACAAAAGTGTTTTTATTTCAAAGTTTACCTTAAATTCAAATAAAATAATGTTTCCACTATACATAATTATGAATAGCCCAATGGAATCTTATTTTTCACACAGTTATTTGGATGAGGGAAATGAACACAATTATGTTTTGACCTGTTTGGCTGTCATCCTTGGCCTGCCTGCTACACAGCAAAACATGCATCAACATGAGAGGCTTGAGAGCACTGCACAACTCATGAGCTGGCAAACACCAGTCCACACTACACAATAGTAGGAGTCATTTGCCTTGCAACTCTCCTTTCTTTGGTAATTATATATACTTAATTATGTGGTAGATGGGGGCGCTCACCATCCACTTACTCGATGTAGAGCTGCTCTCAGGTGTCTGCCCTTTCCTCTCTTCCATCCCTCTTTCCTTCCGTCCTTTTCTGTCTTTCTTTCCTTCATTCTTTCCTCTTCCTTCTGCCTGTGGGTGACTCTACACTGAGTGACAAGCCAAATGGTTTCCTGTACACCAGGAAACCATTTACTACGCTGGGTGGTAACCATATAACCAAACTTTGGCACCTGGTTGTTTAGTGGGTACTTATCGCGCTCCAATTGGATTGACCCGGTGAAGGTTTATATCCAAGCGATGGTTGGGGTTGATTACTCATGTAATACCACTCAGGGATGAGTGAGGCTGGTAACTCTCATCTTAAATGTCGAGACCAACTGCCTAGCCCCGGGCTCCTACGCTCCTCATGGGGCAATGTAGGATTGGATGATGGATAGATGGATGGCATTTCTCAATCTTCTAAATAATTATTATTGACAGTATCTGTGGCATAAGTGATTTCACGCATTATCTTAAAAGTAATAATAGCTTTTGGTAACCAAATACCTAAGCCTATAAAATACATTTGTTTTAAGCAGAAAACAGTGTTTATAATATATTTCTATAGAATTATTGATATCTGGTAATGATATGAGACAACATATAGTATAAGTTAACTCTAGTAATGATTACTGTTATATAACAAATTTACCCCATCCCTTAATAAAACTAAAAACAACATCTATCAAAAACAATTTTACTCTTAATTTTAAAACTTCTAAAATTAGAGACAGGTAGTGCTGGCTGTAAAGTTTGTAGTCACCACATTACATGCGGTTGTATAAAAACTGAATATGCTAAGAAGGAAAGCAATGTAAAAACATTTTTAAGATGAAAATTTTGACCTGATTTTTTGAAACTGCAATAAGGAATAATGTTATTATTTTTCAGGAAATATTACTATTTCATGTTGGTAAGTCATTTAGAAGTGAAGTGTCATTTTTATTTTATCACCGAGGCAAAGAATTGCATTCTTATTTCAAAAATATATATATATATATATATATATATATATATATATATATATATATATATATATATATATATATATATATATATATATATATATTGGTTGGGTAACATGACAAGAACCATAATTTGCTGTGATCCAAAAGTATTATCATTTCAATAGAAAAGGATAATGGTTATAAAAGCTCTTAGAAAAATAGAAGTATTTTGAATGGTTTTGAAAAAATCAAAGAACAACATTAATAGAGCATGTTTTACTTGTGTAGATGAGAGATGTGATAAGCTTTTTTTTTTTTCTTTTCTTTTTTTTTATCACTAAGATTATGCTTCCAGAATATTATAAATACTTGGTGATGTTGTGGGGGCGCCCACCATCCACTCATTCGATGTAGTGCTGCTGTCGGGTGTCTGCCCTTTCCTCTCCTTCATCCTTCTTTCCTTCCATCCTCTTCTTTCTTCCTTTTCTTAATTCTTTCCTTGTCCTTCTGCCTACGGGTAACTTTACACTCCCGTTTCTTTCTTTCCTTCATTCTTTCCTCTTCCTTCTGCCTGTGGGTGATTCTACACTAAGTGACAAGCAACATGGTTTCCTGTACACCAGAAAACCATTTACTATGCTGGGTGGTAACCATATAACCAAATTTTGGCGCCTGGTGGTTTAGTGGGTAATTATTGTGCTCCAATCGGATTGAGCCGGTGAAGGTTTATATCCAAGGGATGGTTGGGGTTGACTGCTCATGTAATGCCACTCAGGGATGAGTGAGGTTGGTCGCTCTCATCTCATATGTCAGGACCAACTTGCCTAGGCCCGGGTTCCTACGCTCCTCTTGGGGCAATGTGGAATTGGATGATGGATGGATGGATGGATGGATGGTGATGCTGTGTGTGTGTGTGTGTGTGTGTGTGTGTGTGTTTTTAACCAGTGAAATAGAATATGATTAAGTAGCTATTATTTACTTCTGATATTCTGTGCAAAAATATAACCAATTAATTAAAAAAACTGAATTTGGTATTAAATATATTATTTAAAAAAAAAACAGTAAAGTGGGTAAAATAGTTTTTTTTTTTTTTTTTAAGTGGGTTTTACTGAAAAAACCCGGGTGGGTAAAACCGGGTTAATTTGGTGCCAAACCTGTATGGGTGGCACCCCCCTTCATGGGCAACCCTTGAGACGCCTTTCAGACCTAAGTATTGTACCTATACAGGGAAACTACCTAAGACATAATTACCTAAGATAAAGTAAACCAACAAGATTATGGCTTTACTAGGTAAATCAACAAGGATATGGCTTAACTAAACCAACAATAATATGGCTGCTCACCTTTACCTAAGAGGACAACAGGCATGATGGAGATAAGAAGAGGATCCGAGGCAGGATGAGGAACCTAGCGTACATCTCCTGCATCACCCACCACACCATCCGACACACCACCTTTGCTTCCTCACCACTTTCGTCACCAGCACTTTCGGCACTTTCACTAGCTCATGTACTCACTTCGTTCATAAACCCTTCAAAGTCTATTTCTGACACCTCAGACATCGAATCAGTCTTTTGATTCTTCTCAGGATATGGGTCTTCTGATGTTGAAGAGAGTGATTCCTCACTTTGTTCAAGCCGAAGGTAACAGATGTTGAGTGTTTGCTTCCATCTGTTTACTTCATGGTTGTACTTGTTAGTGTAGTAGTGGAAAGTTTTGTCCAGTGAAGATATCACTTCCTCCACTCGCAGCTGAGAGCATTCTATGTCCTTGAATTCCTCCTTGAATTTATCAAGGGCACAAAGTACCTGGCTGATCTCCATCATGGACAAATCTTCACTCTCCATCACTGGTGTTCCTGCCTTTTCTGCTGCGATCTCCTGCTCTGCGTTGGCCTTGTCCACTCGCTGCACGATTTCCTGGGGATCCTGCTCTGCTGCTGCAGAATGTGAACCCCAGATCTCCTCCAACGAAAAGGCCTGAAACCCGGGCACAGCTTGTGCACTTGTGAGAGTGGCTGCCTCGGCAGTGGCCAGGGACTGAAAGCCACTTCCCGGTGCGATTTCACACAGGTGCGGAACGAGGAGGCGCCAAGCATGGTTAATTGTTGCAGTGGTTATATCTGCCCAAGAGCACAACAAGAGAGTGATGGCATCATTGAGGTTGAATGTCCGCCAAAAGCCGTAATAGTCTTCTCAGGAGTTGAAGTTGGTTTTGGGGGTGCTGTGCGTGGTAAGGATGGAATGGGTGAAGCAGGTGGCGAGTCCAAACCATCCTCGGCGTCCATGACATCACTCCCAACTGTTTTCAAGTCAAGAATTGCCTGCAGTTCCTCACAGCTGCCGGTCTTGCTGTGGAGGTGATCATAGAGGTGTTGGTGGTATAGCTGCTTGACCGTTGCAATCAACTCCTGGTCCAGCAGTTGGATGAGAGAGGTCGTTCTTGGGGGCAGAAAAACGATCTTGCATTCCTTGCTGAGGTCTGCTAGCCAGGTCGGATGACTCGGGGCATTCCTTGCTGAGGTCTGCTAGCCAGGTCGGATGACTCGGGGCATTGTCGGGGATGAGAAGCACCTTGAAGGGGATGCCAAGTTCCCGGGATTTTGCTTTGGCATCAGGGATGAAATGTCGCAACAGCCACTCGGAAATGATGCTACTCATCATCCAACCATTGGAGTTGCTGTACCAGTATACCCCACTGTCATCCATGCAGCGAAGACTCTTGTAACATCTGGGGTATGCTGCAGTATGCACCAAGACAGGACGCATCTTGTGTGAGCCTGATAAGTTCACGGTGAACATGACTATTATCCTGCTCTTGTCGATTTTTCTGCCCCGGGCCTGGTGCTGGTGCATACTGATATAAGTACACTTCGGCATAGCCTTGTAGTATAGGGCTGTTTCATCAATGTTATAAATTTGGTCCCTGCTGTAGCCGCCCTTGACAATTACCCCCTTTAGGATGGCTGGATAATCCCTGGCCGCCATTTCATCTGCTGATGCACGTTCCCCCCTGAGGCGAATGTGATGTAGCTCCTTCCTCTTCAGAAAGTGGCAAAGCCATCCCATAGAGGCTTTAAATGGTTTCTTTACAGCAAGCTTCAGAGCTGCAGCTTTGTAGAAAATCTTGGCCTGGTCCCTGATGTAACGCCTGTTCAGTGGAAATCCTTCCTTCTCCTTCCTCAGGATAAATGTAGCCAGGTACCGCTCCATAAGAATTATAGCCTGGTTGGTCAGCCTGCTTTTCCCGTCCAATGCTGCCTTTCCATATGTCTTCACAGTCTTCTTTATGGCCTCCCTGTTAGCCCATATAGTTCACATGGATGATTCTGCCAAGCCTAGTTCCTTGCCACTGGCCATGTTACCCTTCCCACTCTCCTTCTTCCTAATGTCTTGCATCTTCATGGCATGAGGAGGGGGCAGACATCCTGGCTCACCAAAAAAAATAACCTCAGAGTACACGGGGACATACTTGGAACAGCGAGTGTGCCCTCTGTGTGCGTGTGTTTCTGCAGCTGGGACTCTCACCACCCTCCAAGTGGCACATATGGGCATCAGGGCGATGTCACAAGGTGGGTGGAGCTTAAGTAACTGTTATCGCTTCTTGGGGGGGCAATGTCGCGTACTCGGGGTAACCCCAGATTTGGGCCACTCTTCGCTGCCCATCTCGCTTACAAGGAGTTCAATTTGCATACTAATAAAAAATCTATCTATCTATCTATCTATAGCCCGACGCCCTAATCCCACAAAGGGTGGCCACAGACAAAACGCCTCCAAGTCACTCTGTCACCCACCATTTGACTCCCCTCCCCCCAACTCACCCCCCCTCCCTCATATACCTCTCAACTCCATCCCTCCACCTCATCCTTGGTCTACCCCTCCCTCTCCCTCCCTCCACCTCACCTACATACACCCTCTTAGTCAGTCTTTCATTCTCAATCCTCTCCACATGTCCAAATCACCTCAGTGTATTTCTCCTAATCTTTTCAACCACATCCACATCTACCCCACAACGTTCCTTCACTTCTTCATTCGTCAACCTGTCCCTCCACGTCACTCCACATGCTCCTCTCAAATAACTCATTTCCACTGCTCTCACTCTTGACTTGTTCCCCTCTTGCAAGGTCCACGCCTCGCTTCCATACGTCAGGGTAGGGATCACAATACCATCATGCAGTGACTTCTTAACTTCCATACTCACCTCCCTATTTCTCATCACTGCTTTCAGTGTGCCGACAACCTTCCTTCCCTGCTGTACCCTTTCACGTACTTCATCCCCCAAAGTTCCATCCTTACTCATCACACTACCCAAGTACTTGAAGGCACTCACATTCTCCATATCCTCACCATCCAACCTCACTGCACACTCTGTGATTTCATTCCTCTCAAACACCATAACTTTACTTTTGTTTACATTAACTTTCAGCTTCCTCCTCCTACACACTGTCCCAAATTCATTCACCAAACCTTGCAACTCCCATTCATCTTCACTCAACAATACTGTATCATCAGCAAACAGCAACACCGGAAGCTTCCAAATCTCACCCTCATTCATTAGGGCCACCCCCACATCCACTGCCCTACCTTGTACCTCCTTTACAACCCCATCCATATATATATTAAACAGCCATGGAGACATTACACACCCCTGTTTCAGTCCCACATTGAGATCAAAGAACTCACTCAGCTCACCATCCACTCACACCGTAGCCCTAGCTCCCTCGTACATACTCTTCACAGCACTCAACAATTTCCCATCCACTCCATATATTCTTAATACCTTCCACATACCTTTCCTATCTATTCTGTCATAAGCTTTCTCCAAGTCCATGAAGGCAGTATACACTTTCCTTCCTTTCTCTAGATACTTCTCCACTAAACATCTTAGAACAATTATCTGATCTACACACCCTTTTCCCTTCCTAAATCCCTCTTGTTCTTCTCCAACTAGCTCCTCTGTCATATGCCTAACCCTATCAATGAGTATTCTACCATATATTTTACCAGTCACACTAAGAAGGCAAATACCCTTATGGTTACCACATACTTCTCTCTCTCCTTTTCCTTTGTACAGAGGAACAATTATACCTGATTTCCAGTCCTCTGGAACCCTTCCCTCTTCCCAAGCCAATCTACACAACTTCCATATCCACTCCACAACAATCTCACCCTCATACCTAAGCATTTCACCACACACTCCATCAATTTCTGGGGCCTTTCCCAGCTTAATCTTCTTCATCGCTTCCACTACATCCGACCTACTGATCTCTTCCTCCCTCCTCTCATCTCTTCTCCAGCCATTCCCCAACCACTTATACTCACACTGCTCTCACTCTCTACATTCAACAAATCCTCAAAGTGCTCCTTCCATCTCCTCAATTTCTCTCTCTTCTCCACCAACAACCTATTATTCCTGTCTTTCACTCCCCTACTATTTCCCCTTTCACACTGCCTTACTTTCTTTACCTCCTTCCAAAACAATTTCTTACTCTCCCTCCATTTCACACTCAGATTCCTCCCAAACTCTTCATCCACTTTCTTCTTACTCTCCTTCACCAGTCTCTTAACCTCCCTTCTCCTGCTCACATATACCTCTCTCTTCTCTCTCTCATCTTCTCCCCTACCTCTACTCGCCAACCATTCACCATATGCCTTCTTCTTTTGTTCCACAGCTCGTTTCACCTCATCATTCCACCATGCTGTCCCTTGCACACCCTTGCATCTCCTCCTCACTCCACAAACCGCCTCACACGCTGCACTTATCTCTTCCGTCAATATCTTACATACGTCTTCCACCCCTTCCATCTGCTCTAGCTCATACCTTCCCAATCTTTCTTCCACTATGCTCTTATACTCTGTTCTCTTCTCACTATCTTGCAATTTCTCCACTCTTCTCACAGGAGCTGCTTCCTCCTGTTTTCCCCTTCGCCTCCTCAACCACTTTCTTTGCAGCTCTACCTTGGCCATCACTAAGTGATGGTCCGAGACTCCATTCCCCCACCCTCTCCACACTCTTGCATCCAACACTTGTCTTCTTATTCGCTCATCCACACACACGTAGTCTATCATTGCCTTTCGTTCAACAAGTTCACCATCCATCCTCCTCATTACTCTCCATGTATACCGGTGGATCATCTTATGACGAAAGAAGGTGTTGGCTATTGCCAACCCCTTACCAGCACAGATGTCCACCAAAGCACTACCATTCCCATCTACTTCAGCTGGCACACCCCACTGACCAACCACTCCATCCACTCGTACATTCCCAACTTTGCCATTCATGTCTCCAAACAACAGCACTCTCTCGCTCCTCTCAAACTTGTCCATACATGCTTCTACTCTCACCCAAAACTCATCTTTCACTCTTGCCACTCGATCCTCTGTTGGAGCATACACACATACAATCGCCCATGCTTGTATACCTACTTTCATCCTCACCCATGCAATCCTTGCACCCACTGTTCCATACTCTCTTATATTCTCCTTCCACTTCTTGCTTATCATCAGACATACTCCCTCTCTTGCCCTCTCATTCTCACTAACTCCCGCACATATACCTACACCGTATTCCCATTCTCTCATCCTTTCACCTTTCCATTTAGTTTCAGTCAATCCACATATATCCACTTTTGCATCCTCAAGGACCTGGACAATCTCTCTCTCTTTCACTTCATAAAAAAAAAAAAAAAAATTCCTCGTGTACAAGGGGGATCAAGTACTCGGAACTCGCCTACTGTGGGGATGTACTGTATATATATATATATATATATATATATATATATATATATATTAGACTGTGCAAAAAATATACCCTGAAAGTGATACAAGTATATGCACCAACTTCTCAGAGCTCAGGTGAAGAAATTGAAACATTCTATGATGACATCTCCCAGATTGTGGAAGAAGAAAAGACCACATATACTATGCTCATGGGAGACTTCAATGCAAAAGTTGGAAAATAAAAAAATGGAGAAGCATGTATGGGAAAATTTGGAGTGGGAGAAAGGAACGAAAGAGGAGAAATGTTGGTAAACTTTGCAGAAATGTTTAACAGGAGAATAATGAACACATTCACAAAAGAACAGGGAGAAAGTGGACCTGGAGAAGCCCAAATGGAGAAACAAAGAATGAAATCGACTTCATTATAGCAAATAAGAATAACACAATCACAAACGTCACACTTATCAACAAAGTAAATATTGGAAGTGACCATAGAATGGTGGGTTGCAGCGCAAGATTCAATTTCAAAAGTGAAAGAAAGAAGATGATTAAAGACAAAAAGATATGCCCAATAAAAGTCAGCGAAAACAAAGCAGCTTTTCAGTTGGAAATAAGGAACAGATTTCAGGCTCTCAGTTATGCTGAATGTGACATTGATGAGTTGAATGACAGACTAACAAAAGTCCTAAAAGAATCAGCGGAGGTATTAGGAAAACCTAATACAACCAAAGCAGGGAAGTATTCAGAGAAGACACTTGAGCTTATGAAAAAAAGAAAGGTAATGAAAGTAAGAACAAAGAAAGAGGAAATAGAACGAGTGGAATTAAATAAGCTTATCAACAGAAGACAAAGAGAAGAAAAAAGAAAGAGAAACATGGATCAAATCAAAGAAACCATCAAAAAAGGAAAAGGTCTGAAACAGGTCCGAAATAAAATGGCACTAGGAAAGCAACAAATTACACCACTAAAAGACAAAAACGGTAACGCCATTAAATGCAGAGATATGATGCTGAAGCGAGTTGAAGAATTTTACAAAGAACTGTATGCATCAAAGACAGTAGTACCAATAGCTAACTTTTCTGTTGACACAAGTGAAATACTTGAGATAACACCAGACGAAGTAAATATTTCTCTTAAAAATATGAAAAGAGGGAAGGCTCCGGGAGAAGATGGAATAGTAGCAGATTTACTGTTGGATGCAGGAGTAGAAGTACAAAATAGGCTTGCTCACTTATTTACCCACTGTATAAAACAGAAGAAAATTCCCAAAACATGGTGTAATGCAATTGTTATTCTACTTTATAAATAAGGCGACTCAAAAGACCTTAGTAACTATCGACCCATTAGCTTGCTATCAGTCATTTACAAACTTTTCACTAAAGTCTTTACAAACAGAATAGCTACAAATTTGGAGGAAAACCAACCTTGTGAACAGGCAGGATTCCGATGCGGGTATTCGACCATTGATCATCTGCACACAGTGAATCAGCTAATTGAGAAAACTACAGAATATAATAAACCACTGTGCTTAGGTTTTGTTGATTACGAAAAGGCTTTCGACTCAGTGGAGCACATAGCAATTATAAATTCATTGCGAGAACAAGGAGTGAATGAGAACATTGTAAAACTGCTCGAAAACATATATAAAGAGGGAACTGCTACAGTTAAATTACATAAGGACTCAGAGAAAATTAAGATTGAGAAGGGCGTGCGTCAGGGAGATACAATTTCACCAAAATAATTTACAGCATGCCTAGAAAGTATTTTCAGAAAGCTAGACTGGGAAAACAAAGGAGTAAACATAGATGGAGAAAAGCTAAACTATTTAAGATTTGCAGATGACATTGTCCTAATCTCAGAAAAAGCAAAGACGTTGCAAGAAATGTTAAATGACCTGAACAGAGAAAGTCTCAAAGTAGGGCTAAAGATGAACCGGAGTAAAACTAATGTTTAATCCTCAAACACCAAAGAGCGTCATAAGTGGAGAAATTCTTGAAGAAGTTGAGGAGTACAATTACCTAGGACAAATACTAAAATTAACGAAAGATAATGATAGCGAAATAAAAAGACGCATTACAATTGGATGGAAAGCTTTCGGTAAACATAGAGACATTATGAAAAGTAGCTTACCAGTTTGTATGAAATGAAAAGTATATAACGAATGTATAATTCCAGCTATGAAGTATGGTTGTGAGACTTGGAACCTGACAAAATCGATGGAAAATAAATTAATTCGTTCTCAGAGAGCAATGGAAAGTTCAATGGTGGGAATATCTTTAAGAGACAGGAAAAGATCAACTTGGGTGAGAGAGCAGACTAAAGTCAAAGATATAGAAGTTATAAAAGAAGAGAAATGGTGGGCAGGGCATGTAGCAAGAACAAGGGATAATCGATGGAGCAAGAGGTTAACGGACTGGACACCAAGAGAATGTAAGCGTAGCAGAAAAAGACCATACAGGAGATGGAGAGATGAGATAGAGAAATTTGCAGGGAAAACGAGGCAAAGATTGGCTCAGTCAAGGAATTTGTGGAAAAGGTTGGGGGAGGCCTTTGTTCAGCAGTGGACTTATAATGGCTGATGATATATATATATATATATATATATATATATATATATATATATATATATATATATATATATATATATATATATATAATCGTCATCATTATCATCATCCGGACCTCCTTTCCCACCCAAGGGCAGGGTGAGGAGTAGCAATGTCCAGACAGCCCAAAATTGCCTAATCCAATGGGCCACGCTTCCATTCACTCATCATTCAAGCACCCGGAATCCTGGCTTTATCGGATACGCCAAAAACATTCACCACGTTCTATAGCTTCACATAATGGTATCCGACAGAGTCAATCCAGATGCTGCCACGTTAAAAAGGGGTTCCAAAAATCCCTGATCATGCACTTCTCCTCACAAAATTCATCCAGCCAGCTCGATCTCCTATCAGTTCCCTAGCCTCATCGACATCCAAATCTCTCTTCCTCACACATTTATCCACCATGTCTCTCCACCTTCTCCTTGGTCTACCTCGCCTCCTCCCTCCCTCGAATTCGCTCATATATACCTTCTTCACCACTCTGTTGTTATCCATTCTCTCCAGATGATCATACCATCTCAGTACACTCTCTTCAATTCTGGTGTCCACCGACTTCCTCACTCTGCATCTTTCACGAATCACATTATTTCGTATCCTATCCACCCTCTGTACTTCACATACATTCCTCAGCAAAACCATCTCCACCGCTCTTACTCTTGACTTCATTTTAATGCCACACCATAGTCTCACATCTATATGTTAAAGTTGGCACTAACACTCCCTCATGTAAGCCTCGTGTAGCTGCAACACTCAAGCCTCTGTTTCTTATCAAGGCCTTCATTGCACCAGCTACTTTTCTTCCTTGTGTCACTCTACTTTCAACTTCTTTTGCACATTTTCCTCTCTTTTCTATCACTGTACCCAGGTATTTGAACTCTCTCACCAATTCCATTCTCTTTCCATTCACTGTTACATTGCACTGGGAGTCACCTTCTCTCTCAATAACCATCACTTTACCCTTTTCTACATTTACTCTCAAGGAACGACGCTTACAGACATCAGCAAAACTCTGCACCAGCCTACCAAGTTCTTGTCCGATACTTGCAAGCAGTACTGCATCATCAGGATACAAATTTGAGATATTCCATCCATCACCATTCATTACCAATGCCATTCCTCTCTCCATTACTCGTGTTTTCACTTTTCTCATCACCCCATCCATATATACATTGATCAACCATGGGGACATCACACAACCTTGTCGCACGCCCACACTGATCTTGAACCATTCACTTAGATGCCCAATAACCCTAACACATGCTTCACTACCATCATGAAAACTCTTGACGGCACATAGCAGCTTACCGTCTACACCATATGTGCGCAAAACTTTCCACAATCGTTCTCTGTCCACTTTGTCATATGCTTTTTCCATATCCATGAGTGCCATAAACACCTTATGGTCCTTCTCACGAGCCTTCTCTACTATCTGTCTCACTGCAAATATTTGGTCCACACATCCTCTGCTACTCCTAAAGCCACCCTGTTCATCACTCACTAGGACCTCTGATATCTCTCTTACTTTCTCTATAATAATTCTTCCATATACCTTCCCTCCCACACTAGTAAGCTTATGCCACGATAATTCTTGCACTCAGTTCTTTCACTGTTATTTTTGTACAGGGGTACAATCACAGCCTTTTTCCACTCTGCAGGCACAGTTTAACTCATCCATGCCTTCTTACATATCTCCAACAAGCACTTCATTTCATTCTCTCCACTACATTTAAGCATCTCTGCATACACCTCATCAACCCCAGCTGGTTTCCCATTTTTCAGCCTCTTCACAGCACTCTTCACCTGTGCGAGTGTCACGTCTCCTGGCACTGCATTCCTTCTCTGCACACCCCCAAAACCAATCATGTTTACAGCTGCTCTGCTCTCTCTATCCCTATTCATCAGACTTTCAAAATATTCTTTCCATCTAGTCCTTACTTCATCTCCGAGGGTTAATAATCTACCACCTGCATCCTTCACACCATCCCATTTCTTTTCGCTTTCACCTCTACATTTCCGCATCTCTTTCTAGAATAACTTTCTATTTTCAGAGTAGTTCGCATTCATTTCTCTTCCTAGATCCTCATTTACCTCCTTCTTTTTCCTCTTCACTAGTCTCATTACGTGCTTCTTGCCCTCAACATATCCAGTCCTTATTTCAACTGAACCCCTATCCTGTAACCACTTTAGCCACTTCTTCCTCTTTTCCTCCACCGCTCTTTACCTCCTCTTCCCACCATGCCGTACCTTTCTTCTTTGTTGTTGCTCTTGCCACACCACACACCGCTTTAGCATTCATAACTAAGCAATCCCTATATGCATTCCACAATCTGTCCAGATCCATATCATTCCAATTCGGTAATTCTAACTTGTCCTCTACTTTGGTCCTGTATTCATCTGCAATTTTATTGATCTTCAGCTTCTCAACTTTCAGTCTTTCTCCCTGACTGCACCACTCTCTCCTGATCCACCTCACTCCTCTCAGCTGGATCTTGCATACCACAATCATATGATCTGACAGACCTCCACATCGTCCTCTCACAGCCCTCGTATCAGCAGCCATTCTCATCATTGACCTCTCTACGAGCACGTAATCGATCAGGCTTCTTTCAATACGATCCCCGTTCCTTCTATACAATGTATATTTATGTGCATCTCTGTGTTTGAAATACGAGTTACAAATGCAGAACCTCCTCTCCTGACACACACACACACACACACACACACACACACACACACACACACATATATATATATATATATATATATATATATATATATATATATATATATATATATATATATATATATATATATATATATATATATATATATATATATATATATATATGTGTGTGTGTGTGTGTGTGTGTGTGTGTGTGTGTGTGTGTGTGTGTGTGTGTGTGTGTGTACAGTCAGATGCCTCAGTCCTATAAGGGGTGACTGCAAATAAATCTCCTCTATGTCATCTTATCCCCTACCATTTCACTGCCCACTCCTCTGCTCACATCCCCATCTCTCACATACCTCTCCATTCCCTCCCTCCACCACATTCTTGTTCTCTTCTCCCTCTTCCCCCCCCCCCCTCCACCTCATTCACAACACTCTCCTCGTTAGTTTCTCGCTCTCCATCCCCTCCTCATGGACAAACACCTCAATGGATTCCTCCTCACGCTTTCAATCACATCCACATCACAATGCCCCTTCACTTCCTCATTTGTCAGTCTGTCCCTCAGTGTAACTCAACATACTCCTCTCAAAAAACCTATTTCCACCGCCCACTCTCTTGACAAGTGTCTGTCCAACAAGTTTCAAGGTTAGCTTCCATATGTAAGAGTTGCTATCACAATACTATCATGCAGCAACTTTTTTACTTCCATGCTCACTTCCCTATTGCGAGATGTGTGCCTGTAGATTTACCATCAGGATTTTAAGTTCATTTAAAGACTACTTATTGCTACATGGTGCTTCATTTATCTCCGCCAGGGGGTATACTGTATTGCCCGCTTTGGTTGGTTTGTCTGTTTGTCCATCTGTCTTACTAAGATTATTCAAAAAGTTATGAATGGATTTTACTTAAATTTTTTTTTGTAGGGGTTGGGTATGGCCCAAAAAACAGTCTGTAAGATTTTGATTGTGTTCCGGAATTTTTTGCTTGATTGTTCACACAATATCTCCAGTCAGTGAATTTCAGTTAAACTTAGTGGAAAGGTGAGCCATAGACCGAAAAAAGAACTGAATTAATTTTAGGGCGGATCGGGATCCTATCGCTCAGTACCTCCAAAAGTTCTCAATGAATTTTGATGATTTTTTTGTGGAAGGGAGGGCCATAGACCAAGAATAAATTCTTAAAAATTGGAGGAGGATCCGGATACGGCATTGGCGGAGGCATGCACTCTCTAATTTAGTTGGGAGCTTAGATGTTAAGCCCACTGAGTGTAGCTGATCTCTAATTCTCGTACAGTCTTTCAGGGTAAACGTAGAGAGTTTCCTCCGTGTGTGTTGCGCAGTATTATGTCTACACTGTTTACACACAGAAAGGTCTCTTCAGCAGATTTGGCAAGAGAGCAGCTGGCCTCTGCCTATTCACGAGATTGCACAACATCTGTCGTGATGCATAAGCAACAAACATCAGCTCGCTTACATTTGCTCCCCGCCCGTCCTGGAGGAAAAAAGATGTCTCCCGACAAGTTATACAGGCAGAGATTAATAGAAGACAATGTAAGTGGATTTATTAAAACAACATTGATATAGCAAGTGAATAAGAAAATTATGTACATTATACTAATATGAGTATACTAGTTAAAAGGGAGAATATCTAAGCTTATGTACGGCATATACATGGGAGAATGATACAATTCAGATATATGTTACAGTGATGAATAATAAAATTGAATAACGGCAGGTTATACAGGAATCGGAATGGTATCGCGAGTGAATAGGGTCCCATATAAACTAAATAACGTTCACCTTATTAGTTAAGTGTTCACATGTCTTCACACAGTTCAACACTGTAAAGTAGAGGTGTGGAGTGGGCCGTGGTTTGCTAATTTTGTCATAGTTTCACTTAGATTTCTCCAGCTCCAGTGTCAGGTTGCAGTTTCCTCTTGTCACTTTCACATTTAACATGTTTCACTGTTTTCCTTCTTCCATGTTGTAACCTAATCCCATGGAGTCATTTCTCCATATGTTAAATACTGCAATGGACAAAAAAAAAATCGTTATGAATAAAAAAAATCCTACTACGGTGAAGACATAAGGAAATATACATATAACATGATAGTCCAAAAAGTGATGAAGGAAGTGAGATATCTGGACTATAGCATTCTTACAAGGGACAGCTTGGATGGGAAAGATACTAAAGGAAAACATAAGACAATAACAAATGGTTTGAACAGCAGGCAAGCATGAATATAAGAGCTCGAACAGAACATATGGTCGTGAGACAGAAGAAAGAATTCATCGAACATAAATACAGTATAAAGAGAGTCATTTACTGGAAGAGGGAAGGGAAATAGTTGGAAGAGATCAAGGATGACTGAAGAGCGAACAGGAATATAATAGTCGTGGAAAAGAAGGATGCGTCTAGTAGAGGACACTATTATTCTAGACTTGAGAATGAAAATAATATAATTAAGATCAAAGTCAGTGCGGGCCAATTGTAAAATTAAGCGAAGATCTGACACTATGACAAGGTCTGTGGTAACATGATAATTGATAGTTTCTCTACTTGCAACATGATTTATTGGAAGGTGATATACATTATGTCTGTAAAAACATTAATTTTATCGTTTCACTAAGACATTCAAAACTTTGTACAACTGAGTACATATTTCTTTCATAAATGTAACAATACTACTTAGTAAAAGACATGTAATAACATGTGTAACAATATTGCCTAGTAACAGACGTGTAACAGTATATGTTATAATACTACCTATTACCCAGAGATGAACCAAGAACAGGTAGTGCCAGCAACGCTGTCTACTCTCTCCACAACATCTTACTCATAAAAGGAATCCGGATTAATGTTCAAACCAGCCAAGTGCTCCTAACAGGTGGATGAACAAAGACGACAGTGGAGCGTGTTGCTGAGTGAAGCTTTAGTCTGCTCTCGTTAACGGGTAGAGTAGGAGATGACGAAGGGGTAGCAAGAACAGGAGAAGGAGAAGAGGAAGAAGAGGAGATGCATAATTTTCCTGATTCTCCCCCCACTTGTAGTATCTGGGAGTTCCCTTAAGATCGCTGCATGAACCCACTTACTTTCAGATGAGAAGTCCTCAGTCTCGACTTTGTTACCGATACGAGATATCACGCTGTGTGGGCCTGTAACTTTGTCATCTATTTTAGAACAACGTGTATATGAACGAGCAAATACTAAATCCCAAACTTTAATGTCGATAGATAATGCAGGCCTATGCTGGCGATATATCAAGGCCAGATTAGCCTTTTTATACTGGTGTATTTTCTGGAACTCTGTCATTTTCACTTTCTCATAATCATCTGAACTATAGAGTGGACCAGGTTTCGTTAATAGCATTGAATTGGGCAAATATTTATCGAATCCATATAAGACAAAGAATGGAGTATCGCCAGTGTATTTATTGATGGCACTATTGATTGAGACCGCAACTTGGGGTATCCACTCATCCCAACAGGTGCTTTGAGAACCCAAGTACCTCAAGCATTCCAGCACCTCACGATTTCTCCTTTCAACAAGGCCATCGGAAGTTGGATGGTTGGGTATGACATTACATTAATTGATGGTATACTGCTTACAAATCTCAATAAGAAGACTATTGTTAAACTCTGAGCCATTATCAGTAATAACAGTTGAAGGCTTAGTGAATGGAAAAATAACATTATGATCAATGACAGCAAGTGCAACACTTTTAACAGTCTTCTCTTGGAGATATACAGGAACACATTAACGTGAGAAATGATCGGTTGTGACAAACAAATACTGCGCTCCAGACTCCGTACGAGGCAATTTAAGGAGATCAAGAGAAATAGTTTTCCACGGACGTGATAGAACTGGACAATGTAAAAGTGAAGCAGGTAATCAGGTTGACCGTTTATGACGATTACAAGGAACACATGAATCAGATTGAACATGATGTCCTCATGCATTGGAGGCCAATAAAAAAAAACGTGCTTGTCTCAAACACCAATCTTTTTTCCAGGTGTGACGCATGAGGTATGTTATGGATGAGGTGGAGTACTGCAGGTATTAAATCAGCAGGCACAACAAGCTGATGTACCTCTCTGTAGGTATGTCCCAACCGGTAATGGATGTCTTCCTATATAAAATATCATTCTCTAACATGAGATTATCTACTGGCACTGACATAGTTCGTAAGGTCGAAGCGTCTCCTGACTCTAAGATTTAAATAGGCCTTAGACCACAGAGGGTCTGTGCGTTGACAATTATAAACAACATCTGAGGTTAGAGCGGTGTAAGGCACTTCACTTGGTTGATATGGTGAGACTGCCTCAGTTACATAACGTTAAAGAGCATCTGCAACTACATTTGATATACCAGGTACGTACTCAAAGACTGGGTTGAAGCCTTGGATAATAACTGACCACCGTGCTTGACGTATGGTAAGACTTATTCTTTTGAATAAAGAACAACGTGGGAGATGATCTGTTTGGATATGCATTGGATATCCGAAGACTAAGGCTCTGAAATGTATGAGAGACCAAACAACTGCAATAGCCTCCCAATCAGTAACAACGTAGTTACGGTACGTTCGCCGACATTGAGGGCACGATTATCATACGCTATTACACGTTTCCTCTTTTCATGATCGATTTGCATCAATACCCCGACTAGACATACCCCAGACACGTCTGTAAAAAGAAGAAAAGTTTTCACATAATCTGGGAATGCCAGGACTGGGGCAACAATAAGTGCTGTTTTCAGTGTTTCAAGGGCATGAGACTGGTGTTTAGTCCAAACGAAAGGTAAATTTTTCTTAATATAGTGAGAGGAGCGGCAATCTGTGCATAACCTTGAATTAGTCGCCGATAATAGTCACTCAGTCCAAGGAAACTCCTTACATCATCAGTACTGGTAGGTTACAGGGAGTTATAAGCTGCCTTAACTTTCTCGTCTGAGGAATGAATTCCTTCAGCGTCAACCATACTCGTATGTCCAAGAAATTTAATTCTCTTACGTAGAAAATTGAATTTACTGAGCTTAACCTTTAGACCTGCCACTTAGAGGTGATCAAAAACTTGCTGTAGCTTGGCAAAATATTCAGGGATTGATCTGCTCACTACACTGATGTCATCTACATAAAAAAAAAAAAAAAAAAGAGAATGGTAGATCATACCACTGAAAACAGAATGGATAAGCCTCAGAATACAGATGGAATATTTCTAAGACCAAAGGGAAGCCTTTTGAAACGACAGTGGCCAGAAGAGGTACTGAATGCAGTTATTTGGCGAGATGATTCTTCCATGTTAACTTGCCAGTAGCCATTAAATAAGTCAGGGAAGTAAAAACAACGATACTCTCACCAAGCGATTCCAATAAATCTGTTAAGACTGGTAATGGGATTAGATCAGGTACAGTGACAGAGCTTACTTTACGATAGCCAACTACATGTCTAAATTCACCTCCTTTCTTGGGGACTAGGAGAAGCGGACTATTCCACTGACTGACGGAGTGTTCAATGATGTCCTGATTTAGCATATATTGTACTATCTCGTCAGTCTGTTTTCATAAACTATGGGGTAATCTATATGCCGAGACATAAAATGGTTGTGTATCTGGAATCAGTTCAATAGTATGCTTAATCATACCGGTCTATCCCATACATTCACAAGGTAAGGCCACAGCATTTTTGTAGGTCGGCAAAACATTAAATAATTGTTCTTTGTATTGAGAAAAGTCGCCCGGAATTACTTGAAATGTGAGATCACCTGAAGGAGTAGTAGCAGGATCCTTAGAGTTTTCAGTGGAATATACACGAGGTACATCATCCTCATCATGATCATTAGCAGGTACAGGGAATGGTATGTCCTGGCACACCTTCCCAGCCGATGGGTACACCAGAAAATCGACAATCTTTGTACCAATTTTAAGTTTTAGTGGAGCATTTGTAACATATAATAAGTAAAGATAACACAAATTATGCTCCAGTACAGAGCACAATGCTAACTGGTATGTTAAACCATCCACACAACAGGTGTCAGGTAAGGTTAATGCAGTTAATCCTTCTTTCGCACCTGCAATACGGACAAGGACTTTCGTGAATTCGTGCGGCAACAAAATTGTTCATCATTTTGTCAAGTCTGCTGCTTTCATCTCGGCATGTTGCAAAATGTCATTCAGACTCTTTGAAGGAATTAAAAGAGACGTAAATGAGTCAAGTATTGTGTCACTGGTAGAGGGGGTGTCATGAGATACTGGTACTAAATTATCCTCACTGCTCTCTACTTGTGGGTATGGAGTTGAGGTAGACTTTGTCACCAAAAGGACAGGGTGTGTAGAATTCGTGCCTGATGCATAAAGTCCCTTTACTGTAATATTAGTACAAGCAGGTGTCAGTTCAATAGAATATTCAGTCATGGTGTCAGTACCATTCAGAACATCTGCAACATACAGGATTTTTTTGTGACGAAACTCGGCTGAAAAAGGTTTTATTAAGTCACTGAGTTGTATTTCAAGAGTTACCTTTCCCCTCACATAAAATTCTGAACTATCAATACCACAGAAACGAATGTCAGGTGGCTCAAGGATCCAAACCAGTTTGGTCCTTCCTTCAGTACTATTTAGGGAGGACTCAGATATTAAGTTCACCATGGACCCAGGGTCCATAAAATATGATGCAGGGACTCCTTCACAGTTTCCCAAGATAACTACGCCTAAGTGAGTCAGAGGGCCAATTTGGCGTACTGGGAGCTCAGAATTATGTGTCGTCATGGAGGATTCTGTTGATTCTGGTGCGGGTTTTCCCCCGACTGTCTATTGGCAAGGGCACAGCATTCGCCAGTGGAATGTTGATGGCTTTAATGGTATGCACAGTACCTATTCCTGAATGACCGTGAAGGTGATCTACTATCACGCCTGTGTCCTCGTTCATCTCCTAGTCCCCTATATCATCGAGTTTCGCAGTGACCTGTTCATTTACAGTACCAACATACTGTGTTAG
This sequence comes from Coenobita brevimanus, assembly GCF_032717465.1. NCBI lineage: Eukaryota > Metazoa > Arthropoda > Malacostraca > Decapoda > Coenobitidae > Coenobita > Coenobita brevimanus. The sequence goes on from NC_136971.1 coordinate 34,509,241, forward strand.
TTTTGCTTGTAGATCTGGCTCGATTATTATGGAAACTGCTTTGTGACGCAGTTCTTGCGCGTGACATGGCTGATGAAAGCAGTGTGACGTTTTATCTGTTGAGTAAACGAGAGACGTGTTGACCTTGTGACTGCAAGGACTGTGGTACTGAGGTAGCATCTGGTTCAACTGCACGTATTGTCTGAGTATGTATAATACCGAGTATCTCATTTATATGTACAGCTAACATGGTTATGTCATCCCTTGGAAAAAACTGAATCTCGAATGTTGCATCTAATTCATCCTTACTAAGACGATTTAAGAATCTGAGATAACTAAATAACATCGCTACAATATTTAGTGTGTAGCATATGAATGGACAAGGCGAGATGTAATGTATCTGTGAAGAAAAGTACGTCAATAATTCTTTGCCAGATCATACGTCCAAACACAAATATTCTGAGAAGGCTCTTGTTTTTACTCTAAATTCATATGCCAGCGCCTTTCATTACTTCTGGTTTACATTAATGTACTTCTTGATCAGAATCCTGTTGCTATGTTTGCTCCTGTTTATTAGAGTTCTGAATGTTTTGTGGTAATACAGATATATATATATATATATATATACATATATATATATATATATATATATATATATATATATATATTGTTACATAGCCTATGATTTCATCATCCTTTGTGTAATTTTAACGCACAGTATGCTGCATGTTTGATCACGAGCGTGTTCTGCCTCAGTCCCCCCCTTCTACCGTTATAGTAGAGTAAGTCGTCCTTTCTGTTATTCAGTGCGGGATTGTCAACTGTTTGTCCCCATCGCTTCATTTGCGCGTCCTTCTTACAAGTTGTATCAAGCTCTGCCGGCCCCTATATAATGAGCTCAGTCTCTGCATCATTGCCACTTAGATCTGCTCCTCATTTTGTTCACATCTCTGTCCTCCCCTGTACAGATATTATTATCGTGAGTGCTCAAGAAATCTCCAAACATATAGCAGCTGTGTGTAATTTGAGTATAACTGTTGTTGCATTTTTTCTTGTACTGTGTAGCATAGGGTTGATTCTTAGGCCCAGTGAGGTCTTTGTGATTAATGTGGGGTTTTATATCAGTCATTTTAAATAATATTATGTATCTGTAATAATTTATCTTGCATTAACTGAGCATTACCCGGTGTATTTTCATTTATCAGGGCTGACTTAGATAAATTTACTCTTGCTAATTTCGTGTTAATAGAGGCTATTGCAGTTAACCATATATTTAACCAGTTTATTTGCCATTACATTATCCTTATGAGTCCTGAATGTTTTGTTGTTAGTTTGAGCATTAAACTTTAACTTGTAATTTTACCTAACTCTTTTTGTTTTGAACCTGGAACTTTACGGGACAGTAGTGATTTTTAGTATTCTCACTTTAAGTGTACATTATCTTTCTCTGTTCCGTAACATAAATTTGGCGACCTCTTATCAGGATATTCAGGATATTATCATAAGGATATTGCTCGATATTTTGTGACTTGTTACTTATTCATGATGTCTACTATTACTACACTTGATGAAGCCAAAGATTTTTGTCAAATGTGCAAACAGTGTGTGATATAGAAAACAGAACAAAGAATGAACTTAAGCTTGTTGCTCAACAATTGGGAATTGCTGTTTGCTCTCATCATTCTAAAGATCAAATTGTTGACATGATTAATGAAAGCTTGCTTAACCCGCCCAGTCCCGGCCACTTTTTGACCACTGGTACCCCCCAATCCCGGGCAATTTTTGACCTTTTTTTTTTTTGCTAAAACTTTCGCTTTTGGTGAGAAACATCGAAAATTCATAGAGAAATCGCTCACCTGAGGTTTAAAATACTCATTACAGGTAGGAGAGCCTCCTTACCTTACTGGGTTTTCTATCAGGCTGGCGCCAAAGAAAACGAGTTCTATGGGAGGATAACTATTTCACACCACTCATAAACGGTATTTATTTATTTACTGTTACGAATTTATATGTAGTACAAAAGTATATTGGTTTTCAAGCAGTAATATAGGCATTATAAGCATTGTTTCACTCGCTAATACCTGACCTTTTTTTGCCACATTACCTGATCATCATTTCTAACTGTTTCTTCCTCTAATGCTATGTAAAGTTTGTCCTCCACATTGTCATTGATTGGGGAATCACTCTGGCCCTGAATTTCGTACCGTGGCATGACATGGCTATACTGGCCAGGTCACTGATAACAGGTGAATTGCTGAGAAAAGGGCATGCAGGGGGGGGAGGAGGTCATGCTGGGTAAGGCATTGTCTCTGCCTGGCATCTTGTTGAGGCAGTTGTCCTGTGTATACGTACCAAAAATGACTCGCGAAAATTGAAAATTGTGGAAATTATGAACCTTGCAATTGCAGGACGTTGAAGTACGTCCTCGGGATTAGCTGTGACAAAACGTGAGGACGTGGAAGTACGTCCTCGGGACGGCACGGGTTAATGTAACTCCTCCAAATGAGCAAACGCAGATTGAATTAGCTAAGTTACAGCTAGCCCTGCAGGAGGCAAAAGCTAAGGAGGCTGAATTTCAGGCAAATGCTCGTATTCAGGAGGCACAGATACAGGCACAAATTGAACTTGCCAGGATTCAGGCAGACCATGAGTATCGCATGAAACAAGGTGGAACTGGATCATCTAGCTCTGATGATTTTGATGTGGCTAAAAATGTTAAACTTGTCCCTCCTTTTAATGAATCTGATTTAACAAAGTATTTTCAGTTGTTTGAGAGGGTAGCTACAGGTTTTAGTTGGCCCAAGGAGTATTGGCCAGTACTCCTTCAAACTGTTCTCACCGGTAAAGCTCAAGTAACTTATGCATCTTTGCCTCAGGATCAATGTGATAATTATGATGTAGTTAAGAGCTTGATTCTTAAGGCCTATGAGCTTGTTCCTGAAGCTTATAGAGTAAAATTTAGGACAACTTACAAGCAAGATAAGCAATCCCATGTTGAGTATGCAAAAATCAAAGAAGATCTGTTAGAGCAGTGGTTAAATTCTAAGAATGTGGATTCTGATTTTGGTAAATTCAAGCAGATGATTTTGCTGGAGGACTTCAAGAGCTGTATTTATAAAGATGTAAGCCTATATCTTGATGAGAAAAGAATATATAATTTGTCTGATGCTGCAGTTTTAGCTGATGAATATGTTCTCACTCACAAGAGATATTCTAAAGAAAAAGGGAAAGCTGAGAGTAAGTACGTTGCCTCTACTCAGAGTACAGGTAACAGGAAAGAGAATAAAGATGATGTTTCTCAGGAAGTAAATACCAGCTTCACCTCTAGATTTCAGAAAAGTAAATATACTTATTGTAGTAAGCTTGGTCATACTACGGAGAGATGTTTTAGGAGACAGCGTGATGTGAACAAAAAGGAGTCTTTAAATATTCAGTCAATTGGTCTAGTGTCCACTCTTGAGAGTTCCCAGAATTCTTTAACTGAGTTAACTGAACCTGCTTTGAGGGGTAACTTAAATTCTCATGATGGAGCTCCTCTTTTGAGCAGTAACCTGGGTGACACTCTCAAGAGTTCATGTGCTAATTTCCTGTCTGATGGTTTTGTCAGTCCTCTGGACAGTAATGACAGGAAATCAGTTCAAATATATCGTGATACAGGTGCTTGCCAATCCCTTATGCTGACCAGTGTTCTAGGCTCTAATGTTAATTCCTCTGATGAAACTGTAATCTTACAAGGTGTAGGGAATAATTACTTCTCTGTCCCTCTGTGCAGAGTGAATTTAGAGTCTGGTTTTGTTAATGGTTCTCTTATGGTTGGGTTGGTTGAGACACTCCCAATGTCAGGTGTAACTTTCTTACTTGGAAATGATATTGGTGGAAGTCAAGTGTGTCCAGCTCCTCAGTTGTCTAGTGAGCCAGTGGCTGCGTCCCAGGATTGTGATGTCCCTGATGTGTTCCCTGCATGTGCTGTCACTAGGGCTAAGTCTAAAGTTACTGGTGATTTAGAGGATAATGATGATGATGATGTTATCCTAGCTGACACTTTTCTTGCTAATTTGGACCACTCACCAGATGAGGCAGTACCCCGTAGTGTTGATAATTTGTCTCATCAAGAGTTGGTTGAGTTGCAGGTTGCTGACCCTGAGTTGAAAGGTCTAGCTAACTCTGCTTACAGTGAAGAAGAGTCAGCCGGTGCTTCTACTTCTTATTAAGTAAAGTCAGGAGTACTTATGAGGAAGTGGAGACCCCCAACAGCATCAGCCGACTGTGAATGGGAGGTTGTACATCAAGTTGTCATCCCTCGTGTTTGTAGGCAGGATATCATTCGAGTGGCTCATGATACCAGTTTGGCAGGACACCTTGGAGTGAGGAAGACTGTGGCACGCATTTTGAAACACTTCTACTGGCCAGGTATCTTCAGGGATGTTTCCTGGTATTGTAAGTCTTGTCACACCTGTCAAGTTGTGGGGAAGTGTAATCAGACCGAAAAGGTTGCACCTCTAGTTCCCATTCCTCCTTTTGAGGCGCCTTTCACCCGTGTGTTGGTGGATATTGTGGTCCCTCTTCCTAAGACTTCTTCAGGATTTTCTTATGTGTTGACCATGATTGATATGGCTACTCGTTATCCTGAAGCCATTCCACTTAGAAACATCTCAGCAAAGAACGTGGTTAAGGAAATGCTAGGGTTCTTCACAAAGTTTGGTCTGCCCAAGGAGGTACAGTCAGACCGGGGAAGTAATTTCATGTCGAATGTTTTCAAGCAGTCTCTGAAAGAGTTGGACATCACCCAGATCACGTCTTCAGCTTACCATCCCCAGACCCAAGGAGCGTTGGAGAAATATCATCAAACACTAAAATCGATGCTCAAGAAATACTGTTTGGAACATCAGAAAGACTGGGATAAAGGTCTTCCATTCGTTGTGTTTGCCGCAAGAGAATCTCCAAATGAATCACTGGGCTTCTCACCTTTTGAACTACTGTTTGGCCATGAAGTAAGAGGACCCCTTAAGCTACTCAAAGAATGCTGGCTGTCGGAGGAAGATGACGTCAACCTGCTGGAGTATGTGATGAATTTCAAAGAACGGCTGTCCACTGCTTTACAGCTGGCGAGAGAGAATTTAGGAGCTGCTCAGGAGAAGATGAAGACTTGGTATGATAAGAAGTCCAGGTTACGCCACTTTCAGCCAGGAGATCAGGTTTTGATTCTGCTACCAGTGCATGGGCAACCTCTTCAAGCCAAGTTTAGTGGTCCTTATTTCGTGGAGAAGAAACTCAGTGATGTCAGCTATGTCATCGCCACACCAGATCGTAGAAAGAGCAAGCAACTATGTCACATCAACATGCTAAAGTTATATCACAGGCGGGACGAAAATAATCCAGTCTGCACTGTAGCTGTTCCACCCGAGTCTGCAAGTGAAGCTCTCCCATGCAGTATGAGCCTGAGTGATAGTTTGGGGAAGAATCCTGATATCATGAATGATCTCCAGACTAAGCTTTCTCATCTACCTCCCAAGGAAAGGCAGGAGTTTTCGGCATTAATGCAGGAGTACCCGCAAGTGTTCCGTGCCACTCCAGGAAGAACCACTGTGTTGATGCATGATGTCGATGTTGGAGACGCAAAGCCAATTAAATTGCCTCCTTACCATGTGAACCCAGTGAAAGTTCCTCTCATCGAGAAGGAGCTTGGCTACCTGTTGGACCACATGATGATTGAGCCCTGTCAGAGCGAGTGGAGTTCTCCTGTCAGTCTAGTCCCTAAGCCAGGTGGGTCACAGCGGCTTTGCATCGACTACAGACGTGTTAATCAGATAACCAAAACAGACACTTACCCTCTCCCTCGCATGGAAGATTGCATAGACAAGATCGGAAAGGCTAGATACATAAGTAAGTTTGATTTGTTAAAGGGATACTGGCAAGTACCTATGACTGAACGTGCTAGGGAGATCTCATGTTTTGTAACACTAGGAAAGACTTTTGCATGTTCTGTAATGCCGTATGGTATGAAGAATGCACCAGCCACATTTCAGAAGCTCATGAATGTTGTAACAGAGGGTTTGGCAGGGTGTGTTGTTTATATTGATGATGTATTAATCTTCAGTGACAAATGGAAAGATCACCTATGCCATGTCAGTAAATTTCTTGAGCGTTTGGTTCAGGCTAATCTTGTAGTTAATTTATCAAAGTGTGAGTTTGGTCAAGCTAAAGTTCAGTACCTTGGGTATGTAATTGGTGATGGACATGTTGCACCACCAGGAGCTAAGGTTCAGGTTATAAGTGATCTTCCCAGACCTAAAAGTAGGAAAGAGCTACAAAGATTTTTGGGAATGGTAGGTTATTACAGGAGATTTGTTCTTAACTTTTCTATTCTTGTATCACCACTTACAGACCTACTGAAAAAGGGAGTTAAATTTGTCTGGACCAATAACTGTGAATCCTCTTTCAACAAACTTAAAGCTATTCTATTAAGTCAGCCAGTGCTCGCTACTCCAAATTTTGCTAAGCCTTTTAAGATGGCTGTTGATGCGATACAGGAGCTGGGGCTGTTTTGCTGCAAGAGGATGATCAGGGTATTGAACACCCTGTATCTTATTGCAGTAAGAAGTTCACTCCACCTCAAAAGAACTACTCAACTATTGAGAAAGAGCTTTTGGCCTTGATTTTGGGTTTACAGCATTTTTCATTTTATTTGTGTTCTGGTTTTGACCCCATAGTCATTTATACCGATCATAACCCACTGAAATTCCTTAGTAAGTTTAAAGATAAAAATCAGAGATTGACAAGATGGAGTCTACTTCTTCAGGAGTATTCATTAGACATACAACATGTCAAGGGGAAAGAAAATGTTATTGCAGATTGTTTATCTAGATTTTAGACAGATTGTTTTAGAGTAATAAGAAATTTCCTTTGTAAATTTCTTTTTATTTGTGGGGAGGTGTTACATAGCCTATGATTTAATCATCCTTTGTGTAATTTTATCGCACAGTATGCTGCATGTTTGATCACGAGCGTGTTCTGCCTCAGTCCCCCCCTTCTACCGTTATAGTAGAGTAAGTCGTCCTTTCTGTTATTCAGTGCGGGATTGTCAACTGTTTGTCCCCATCACTTCATTTGCGCGTCCTTCTTACAAGTTGTATCAAACTCTGCCGGCCCCTATATAATGAGCTCAGTCTCTGCATCATTGCCACTTAGATCTGCTCCTCATTTTGTTCACATCTCTGTCCTCCCCTGTACAGATATTATTATCGTGAGTGCTCAAGAAATCTCCAAACATCTAGCAGCTGTGTGTAATTTGAGTATAACTGTTGTTGCATTTTTTCTTGTACTGTGTCGCATAGGGTTGATTCTTAGGCCTAGTGAGGTCTTTGTGATTAATGTGGGGTTTTATATCAGTCATTTTAAATAATATTTTGTATCTGTAATAATTTATCTTGCATTAACTGAGCATTACCCGGTGTATTTTCATTTATCAGGGCTGACTTAGATAAATTTACTCTTGCTAATTTCGTGTTAATAGAGGCTATTGCAGTTAACCATATATTTAACCTGTTTATTTGCCATTACATTATCCTTATGAGTCCTGAATGTTTTGTTGTTAGTTTGAGCATTAAACTTTAACTTGTAATTTTACCTAACTCTTTTTGTTTTGAACCTGGAACTTTACGGGACAGTAGTGATTTTTAGTATTCTCACTTTAAGTGTACATTATCTTTCTCTGTTCCGTAACAATATATATATATATATATATATATATATATATATATATATATATATATATATATATATATATATTATATAATGTACTATAGAAGTAGTCGTGTGTGTGTGTGTGTGTATTTTGGGGAGCCGAAGCTACACATTCAGATCGCACCAAAATTGGCACAGATATTGCAAAACGTTCACTGGTGTGAAAAAAAACTTGGCCCCATCACGATTGAAAAACTTTTACTATATTTAATAAGGAATCATATTCTGACCCAAAAAAAAAAAGCCGTTCATGGCGCCCCGCATAGGATCTCCATAGAATTCTTTGCCCACAGGTACAACTAAAATATTTTGGACTTGCGTTCGGATAACTTGGGTTCCATTCCCGCAGCTGCAAATAACACAATCAATTGGTTAGCTGCAAAAAATCCAAGCGACAACGTTACACTAGAACAGCACATAAACGCGAGAGCCCTCCGCAGGAGCAAGTGCGAGGGGCCCAAAAGGCCCAGGAGCACTTGTAATATACTATAGCACTAGCTGTGTGTGTGTGTGTGTGTGTGTGTGTGTGTATTTTGGGCAGCCAAAACTACACATTCAAATCGCACCAAAATTGGCACAAAAATCGCAAAAAATTAACTGATGTGATAAAATTTGGTCCCATCATGATTGAAAAACTTTTTCTATATTTAATAAGCAATCACATTTTGACCAAGAAACGCCGCTTCCGGCACCCAGCATAGGATCTCTGTACAATTCTTTGCCCACAGCTATAACTAAAATATATTATAGCAGCACGAGAGCCCTCCGCAGGAGCAAGTGCGAGGGGCCCCACGAGCACTTGTATATATATATATATATATATATATATATATATGCAAGTGCCCATGGGCCCTTCGGGCCCCTTGCACTTGCTCCTGCAGAGGGCTCTCTCGTTCATATGCTGTTCTAGTGTAACGTTGTCACTTGAATTTTTTGCAGCTAACCAGTTGATTGTGTTATTTGCAGCTTCGGGAAAGGAACCCAAGTTGTCCGAACGCAAGTCCGAAGTACACACACAGACACAGCTACTGCTATACTTTATTTGAGTTTTACCTCTGGGCAAAGTATTCTACGGAGATCCTCTGCCGGTCTCCGGGAGCAGCGTTTTTTTGGTCAAAATGTGATCGCTCATTTTATATAGTAAAAGTTTGTTAATCGTGATGGGACCAATTATTTTTACATCAGCGATTTTCTTGCGATTTTTGTGCCAATTTTGATGCTATTTCAATGTGTAGTTTCGGCTGCCCAAAATACACACACACACACACACACACACACACACACACACACACACACACGGCTACTGCTATAGTAATATATATATATATATATATATATATATATATATATATATATATATATATATATATATATATATATATATATATACACACACATACAGTTCCAGAAATTTGAGTAAAGAATGAAAAAACTTATATAAAATAGTTATCGCCATTGTCCCCTTCAAAGTAGTCTGCTTGGGCGTGCAGACATCGATTGCAGCACTTCTCTCACCTTTGAAATTTTTTCTGAAAGTCCTTGACCGTTAGCTTATTCAGAACCTTCTGTGATTCTTCCTGGATCTCACTGATGTCAAACCTTAGTCCATTCAGCAGGATTATCATTTGTAGAAAGAAGGAGGAAGCACAGGGGGCCAAATCTGATGAAAACAGAGGGTGGAGGAGAACTGGCATGTTTTTTGCTGCTAAAAACTGCTGAACAACAAGAGCTGTGTGTGTGCATGCTTTGTCATGGTGAAGCACCCATTTGTTTATGCGCCACTTGTCTGGATTTTTTCGCCTCTCGTCCACCCAAAGCCATCTCAAAACGTCACAGTAGAACTGCATTGATGGTCTCTCCTTGAGGAACGAATTCCCTATGAAAAATGTCCTCCATATCAAAGAAAGTGGTGAGCGTTGACTTCAGATTGCTCTTGACCTGATTTGTCTTCTTTGGGCAGAGCGAAACCTGGTTTTTCCACTGCGATGATTGTTGTTTGGTTTCCGAGCTGCACCCATAAACCCAACTTTCATCACGTGAGAGGAAGTTATGGTAATTTCTGGCCATTTCCTTGAGCTCCGTGCAGACCTCCATGCGATGCTGCTTTTGCTCATCAGTCAGGAGCCTCGGGACAAAATTGGCGTCAGTCTCATGTCAATGTCGCCAGACAAAATGAATTGGCAAGTTCCATACGGTTTCGTACGATAGGGTAGTAATGTCATAAACATCACGGATTGTCCTCCTGCAATGTTCGAGGATGGTTGCATGAACTTTAGGTACATTGCCAAGAGCTGAATGTGGAAGGGCGACCAGAATGTGCATCATCAACTGTTGACATTTGCCCATTTTTATTCACTTCAGCCTATCATAGGTTTATGAAGCCTCCAAAGCATTGTCACCAAATGTTTGTTTTAACATTTTATGAGTTTTTTGCCGTGATCTTCCCGAGTTTCACACGCACATATTGCTCTTTCACATCCCTCATTTCTGAGATCACAAAAATTGCAAACTAACTCAAACATAATAATAAAAACACACACATGCTGCAAATACATCCACCCTGCACAGTACCACTTGACACACTAGCAAGCAAATGGTGCACGCACTGCCACCTGGCATCTAGACACCGAAACAGTTTCTGCCCTGCTTTCAAATTTTCGGAAACTTTTGGTTAGAACCTCACACACACACACACACACACACACACACACAAATATATATATATATATATATATATATATATATATATATATATAGGCCTATATACATATATATATATATAGGCCTATATACATATACATATATATATATAGATAGATAGATAGATATAGATATAGACAGATAGAAAGATAAATGTACTGTGTATACGGTGCTCCTTTAGGGTGATGAGCATGTTTGAGTGCTTTTTGGACCTAGTTCGGACAAGATAAGGTGCAACCATGTTTGAAGGATCTACAGTGGAGTCTCTTATCCGAAAACCATGGGACTTTCAAAATTTCGTTTAATCGATTTTTTCTGATAAACGATACGTAGCAATAAGTAGGATACAAGGGAACAGTATTGTACTCACCCATCACCCATTTCTGGCGACGTCTAGCCCACCACCACCACCAGCACCTCAAAAGCCAGTCAACCATCACCAAAACACTTAATACACTGTAGTAACTACGTGTAACTGCACCTTTGTAACTGTAATAGAAACTGTCAACTTAAATAAATCTTCACTCAAATAACGCTCATGCTAGTGACTAGCGGAGCAACTGTAAACTAACGCTAGTGGCGCGAAACAAGCCCGCCGTGTTTGAGTTTTCAGATAGATTTCAGATTTTTGAGGTTAACTGAAATGAGAACGTTTTAGTAATACTTACGGTTAATGGTACATTACGGTTAAAACAATTTCGGATAAAAGAGACTCCATTGTATTAGCAGCAATCAGACTAAAAGCACTCCTCCCCATCTCAGTCAAAACCAGCCAGAGAGGATAAACTTTTTTTTTTTTTTTTTTTTATGTGACCGACTCTGGGCATAGGCTTCACAGCCTGCTTTCAAGGCCCAGTAGTCCTCCTACGTACCGCACACCTCTACATGTCACCACTTCGGCGCTAACACCCACCGTCCATATTGAATACATGCTAGGGCTGTCTCATACAGGACTGGTGTATTGGTATTAGCGGGGGTATTTTTACGACATGTCGGCAGGCCTTCTGGTAGATCAGTAAAGTCTGATTTTATGAGATTCAAATCCTTAAACTGTTCCCTGCCTCAGCGGGATTTGAACTGGCTCTTATCTCCTCTTAACTCTCACTCTTCAAGGAGGATGGTAAGGCCACCTAATCCTCCACCTCGGCCGAGACCCTTGTAAGCCAGAGCCCCATTTGGTGGTGTCCATTTGAGGATAGGGACAAGGAGGGCACAGAGGAAGAAGTAAGTGCACCAACAATCCCACCTCTCCCGAGACCTTATTGAGCCAAGTCCTAGCTGGAAAAGGTGGTGATGATTTTTCGAAGGTTGGGATGAAGAGGGTACAGAAGAGATCAACCAGACCATTGCATACGTTACCCTCCTTTGGGGGTGTAGATGGCTCTGCTAGTGAAGTGCTACAAAACACTGGGCAGCAGGCTTGAATACAGCTCTGACATAATAGGGCCAGCCTCCGGTATATGGGTGTAACACCTGCTAGAAGAGCCTAATAGCAGCAAACAGACAAAAAACATTTCCTTCCCCACCTGAGTCATAAGCCAGCTAGGATGGGTACTATTGGCTGTTTTCCTCCCAAGTACAACCTAGGACAGACACATAAGATAAAGGCCCCAAATACCCACATGCAAAAAGCTATTGGTTTGTGTAGCGGGCAGCATTAGAACAAGCATGATTAAACCAAGGCTTTCTTGCATTAGTAAAAGGATATGAGAAAGGAATGTATGCTTCCATGCCCGAGAGAATAACCTCGGTAATGTGCAAGGCACATTCAGATGGATCCCGGCCATGGAAGCAATAGTCATTCCAGGGAAAATAAAAGAAGTACTGCCTGAGGGCCTCCCAGTCCGCAGCTCCAAAGTACCACAGACGACGTTTCTTTGGAGGGTCCACAGGCCGTACTGGAGCGATAGGAGAGGTTAAGGTAATAAGGTTGTGAACGGAGAAGCCCAACAGAGAGAAAATATTAACAGTGTAAGGAGAAGGATTAGTTATAAGGAAGGGTTCAAGTATGTTGGAATTCTCTCCAAGGCGGTCAGGGACACGGGTACGTGCTGTACAAAAGATAGAAAAGATGTAGGCTTGTTCACCAGGTGGATCAGTGAAAGGAGAGGAGAGCCAAAGGTGGTGGTGAACACTGAAATCCTCTAGAATGGTGATTTCAGAGAAAGGAGAATTGGATAGAATGTGTTCCGTCGTAGAAAGAAGATAGTCGAAGAATTTTTAATACTAGAATTAGGGAATAAGTAAATAGAGCACATATATTTAGTCAGAGAATGACATGAGAGCCGAAGCCAGAGTGTAGAGAATTCAAAAGAATCAAGTTCAGGAACACGAGAGCAAGATAAGTCGTTGCGTATATATACTGTACACAACAGCCACCTCTGGCTTTGAAATGAGTATATAGAAAGTAGGAGGATACAGAAAAGGGTTTGCTGTCAGTTGCCTCAGACAGCTGAGTCTCAGTTAGGAAAAGAAGCTGAGGTTTAGAGGAGGAGAGGTGGTGCTCAACAGAGCGAAAGTTAGAGGAAAGGCCGTGAATGTTGCAGAAATGAAGAAGTGAGTCAGACAGTGGTTCCAGGCAGGTCGAGTCGTCACAGGAAGAGGGGCGGAAAGTGAGGGCATTTATGGTCCCCTCCCCTACTGGAGACTCCGAGGCTATGTGTTGCAAAGCCATGATTTGTCTGAATTTTGGGAAAAGGAGTGTATTGTGTACTGTGCATGTAGTTTGCTGTTGATAGTTACAGAAACTTGTATTGCAGAGCATGCTGGCCTACTGTCTGTCACTGAGACACTGAAAAAGTTCAGCAAAGGGGGATGGTCAGCAACTAGCCCCGAGGGCTGATGAAACGGGAGCTAAAGCTTTCTGTCCACCTTGGGAGTACTGCCCTGCTCGACTGGTGCTACAGTCTACTCCTCTGGCAGAATATGCCTTCTAAGGTTCATTACTTATCAAAAGTCCTTATGTTTTTCCATACATTGGCTTCCATTTTCACCTCTTTTCTCCTTGAATGTTTCGTTTTTTCTTGTTGTTTTATCATTCTTCTTGCTCCACAGGTTGCAAGAGTTATAGTCCTACACTTCGTGACTAGTTTCTTTTTGTCTAATTCCCTCTCGTTTCTCTGATTGGCCATACTCTTTTCCTCCAGCCATTTCCGCCCTACCCTGTGGCCAGTTTATGTGCCCTGCCTTGAATTATTAATACCTTGCCCTCATATTTCCCTCGGCTCTGACCTTGTTTTCGTCGTTATGGTATTTATAGCTTTCCTCTTGCCTTATTTCTCCTTTCTCATATTAACAATAGCATCATGCCCAGTTTGCTCCATTTTGCCAGTATACAGTCTTGCCTACCTGTCTGTCCTTCCTCGAGTGAGTTAGTTAGCTCATGATGGGGGTGAGAGAGGCCACTGATATACTGACAAGGCAGGACACATTAACAGTAACATCCCGAATCATCAGTGTACAATACACCAACTCAAAATAGTCCTCTATCATTTTCGCCAGTTTTTTTTTTTTTTTTTTTTTTTTTTAAAGCCACGTAGACAAAGTCGATCGCCATCATTTTTGTACGAAACGTATGTGTGTGTGTCTCTCGAAAACTCAAAATTTAATCTCATAAAGTATTGATTGAAGAAAGAAAAGTTACTGATAAATGTTGCTTAGAGTTACAACTTGAGTTCACATGTCACTCAGTCAGCATTGGGAATCACCCAGGATGGATATTTAAGAGTCAAGTTTTCATCTAACAGTATCATTACAGTCTACCTGGCTCACACTTAACGGGTAGTCCTTTTTTTTTTTTTTTTTCATTTCATGAAAAATTCAAATAATTTGACTAAGAAGTGTCGATGCGTCAGTTTCAGTATGTCACTGACTTTGAAAAAAAAAATAAATCAATCAATCAAAGGGACTTTTAACAAGTGCAGAAATGTAAATACACAATTATATGAAAATTAAAGGTGTTCTTAACAATTACTACTACAGTGATCCGTTATCAACTAGCTGTTGCTATAGTGTCTTTTCAATGTGCTCAGGGCTAGGACCACAGTCCACTAGAATAACAGCATGAATTATGAAAAAACAAAAATCATCAAAGTAAATTACATCTGTGAGATACAGTCGCTGATCCCATAAATCAAACATAATTTTTCGCATTAAAGGGTGACTAGAGGGATGTGAGTAGGACAGTAAGAAAGATGACCTGATTATATTGGTTCGGGTATGACGATTGCAGCGAAGAACACTTGAAGTAAAGGAATCATACCCTAAGGTTACTCTTCCCCTGTAATTTATATCTCTCAAAGAGATTGGAAATATATAATGAACGACAGACAATTATTGTAAAACGTAAAAAGGAGAGAGAGAGAGAGAGAGAGAGAGAGAGAGAGAGAGAGAGAGAGAGAGAGAGAGAGAAGAGGGGAGAAACAAAAGAAAACACACCAGAAAATAATGAGAGAAGGGAGGAGGAAGGTGAAAAATATACCACCAACATAAAACTGAAAAGACAAGCCATTACTTGAAATTAAGGGAAAGAACGGAAGCAGTGAAAAAAAGTATCTATCTATCTATCTATCTATCTATCTATCTATCTATCTATATATATATATATATATATATATATATATATATATATATATATATATATATATATATATATATATATATATATGAAAGGTAAGAGGTTAATGTATTCTGTGCGGACGAAACATATAAAAAAGGGAGAACCCAAAGGAAGCTTATTGTCAGGGAGGGGAAAAATATTACGTTTTTTGACCATGACATTGCACAAAGGATCGGTATTTGAGCAGCCAACTGGGCAGCTGGGATTTTTTAAAAATCTACAAGGGGCACGGAGTGTATAGCCAAATACCTGAAACCGAGCTTCAAATGGCGCCACACACCTTCATAAATGCTTATGGCCTAATAACCTCCATCCATATTGAATACTAACTAGCTCGAACCTACCCAGGACTGATGTGACATAATTCTGACATTTCGTTGGGTCTTGTGGAAGGTACAGTGTTGTCGTATTAATGACTTATAAATCCGGAAGCTACTCCCTGCCTAAACAAGGAATCAGTGTATGTCTTATAGATCAGGAATATAGTGTGATGAAGGGAGGTAGAGATTAATAACGCCCGTAGGAAGGAAACAAACTGATAAATGTGAAATAAGTTATTCCTATTCTTCCCTTTTAATTGCCTTACCCTTTTCATGTGATTGTTTTCTGCGTGCACATGTCCAGTTTTATCTCATTCACTAGTGTACTGTATTTTCCTCTCTCTCTCTCTCTCTCTCTCTCTCTCTCTCTCTCTCTCTCTCTCTCTCTCTATATATATATATATATATATATATATATATATATATATATATATATGTAACAACTAAATAATGCAAGCAAACAGGCCAAATAGCAGTGTTCTCAGGGTTCGTTGGATGGGAGTTTCCACGAATGGCCCGGCAGTTTAGTTTTCTAAATACTGATCAGATATGGAGAATAGATCCTAGCAGTGGCTGAGGCGGTAGAGGGGTGGTCTACTATCCCGATGGACCTGGGTTCGAATCGCGGCTTTGACAGGGAACAGTTTATAATGGATTTGAATTTCGCTGAAGTAGACTTTCTGATCTGACAAAGACTCGCCAACATGTCATAAAAGCATCCCCAGTAAAACCAATGTTCAGGTCCTATACGAGACAGTCCTAGCATGTACGAGTATTCAACATGGACGATGGGTGTTAGCGCCGAAGTGGTGATATATGAGGTGAATGGTACGTAGAACTGCTGAGCCTCAGGGAACGGGCTGTTAAGTCTACTCTCGGAATCTGACACACACACACACACGCACATACACACACACACACGCACATACACACACATGGAATTCAAATAAATTGGAAATAAATATGCTGTAAATAATATTGTTGATAATAATGGTGAATAATTTGAAAGTAATTTCAGTATGACTAGAAAGATAACGTGCGTGGATAAAAACATTTTTTTTTTTTTTTTATTTGGCATTTCGACATATAATAAAAAAAAAAACTAAATACAGAAAAATTAATGTACACGAATTATAAACAGGTCGCCTCCTCACACAGTAGTAAGGGACGACTACTGAACTTTAGATATTCAAGAGAATATAATAAGCATTGGTTCGGTGCATGACATAGGAATTTTCAAGTGTTAGTCACCCAGCATGAATACGCAGAATCCTTCCCCTGAAAATACATTCTCCGCAGAATCACTATATCATAATATTTCTATATCCCTGGCGGTATCATTGGTGTGTACATTTTTTTTTTCTCCCACAGTTCGTTCTACTGTTTTATCGCTTTTTTTTTCATACCAGTGATGATGACACATTGATCCTCCAGCGTTTGAATACGATGCTACTTTTATCGATACTTGTCCTCTTGCTGCTGGACTGGAAACTTACTGTACTGCACATACACCAAGCAGTTTTTCACCTTCAGACGGAACACCAGTCACAACACACTGAACCCTTCTACAGTTGAGACTTTGAAGGTAACACACATTCAGTCTCAATTATTATTTTTTTTTTTTCATCTGATTGAACACGGCGACTTGTAATTAAATGTGGGAATGATGAGGTGAAACGAGTTGTGGCAGAGAAGAAAGTATTTAATGACAAGATGAGAAGTAGAGGAATGGATGATGCAGAAAGAGGAAAAAAAAATAAAAAGGAGTTTATGTAGAGAGGAGGAAAGGGGTGAAAAGACTTGTAAAGAGAAAGTACCGTACGATTATGGTGGATAAGGAGTAGGGAAGAAATCTTAGTATACAGTGGCGAAATGTAAGAAACTGTTTTAAAAGAATGCCAAAGAGGTAAGACAGGTGATATATTGAAGCATTAGAGGAGTAAAAGATAAAAATGGCAGAATGTTCGTGGAAGAGGAAGTAACGTTAGCAGACGGATAGAACACTTTAAAGAATTGCTGAACATAGCAAATGAAAGTATCGTAAGTATAAGAGGTTATGAAATGGCTGGGAGAAGAAGAGAGGCAAGTAGGGAGGAAAAGATCAGTAGAATGGAAGCAATAGCAGCAGCGAAGAACGTCAAAATGGGGAAACTCCCCAGGAATCAATGGAATGTGAGGTAAAATATTGAAATACGCGAAAGATTTATGATAAAATGGATGTGGAAGATGAGAAGATTGGCCTGAGTAGGAAGTTACGGTCCCAAAGGATTGGAAATCAAATCTAATCGTTCCCCTATACAAAGGGAAAGGGAAGGAAAGAGAAGTGTGTGGCAGTCACAGGGATATTTGTCTTCTCAGGGTAAAGGGAAAAGTATATGGTATGATACTTATCGTTAGAATTAGAGTAAGAACCGAGAAATTAGTTGGAGAAGAACAAGGGGCTTTTAATCAATTTTTTCATTCTAAAATATTTAGTGGTAAAGTGTCTAGATAAGGGAAGGAAGTTGTATGCTGCCTTCATGGATATGGGGAAAGCATATTGCAGTAGAATGACAGGGAATGAGGAAGGTTGTGAAAATATCTGGTGCGGATGGGAAGCTGTTAGTTGCTGTGAATTGTATATATGTGAGTGCTATTGCTATAGTGCCTGTGTACAGTGAATTTAGCTAGATCTTTGATTTGACTGATAGACTGAAGCAGAGGTGTGTCATAGACTGAAGCAAAGGTGTGTCATAGACTGAAGCAAAGGTGTGTCATAGACTGAAGCAGAGGTGTGTCATAGACTGAAGCAAAGGTGTGTCACAGACTGAAGCAAAGGTGTGTCATAGACTGAAGCAGAGGTGTGTCATAGACTGAAGCAAAGGTGTGTCATAGACTGAAGCAAAGGTGTGTCATAGACTGAAGCAGAGGTGTGTCATGTGTCCCTGGTTGTTTTGTACTGCATATGAATGAGTTATAAACAAGATACTAGGTAGGGCAGAAGATGCTGGACTGCCTCTAATGAGAGTGGGTAGGGTGTGGAAAGGTCCTGTTCTGTTGTTTGTTGATGGTATTGTATTGTTAAATGAAGATGAATGTGAAATGCGAGACTAGGTGAATGAGTTTGGGAGTGTACGTAGGAAAAGATATCTAAGAGTGAAGGTAGATAAGAGCATAGTTTTGGTCTTTGAGAAAAAAAAAAAAATGTCACAGCATACACTGTGAGACTGTATGGTGAGGAAATAGAGGAAGTGAGGAAGGTCAGAAGATGAAGTGCTTGAAAGGGTATCTCAAGGTGGAAAGTTGATGGTTCCGTAGTGATAAGGACTAGGAGAGTGAGAATGAAAGCAAAAAAAAAAAAAAAAAAAAAAAAAAATTGCTGCCTGACATTACTGGGATCTCAAGTGAAGCTTGGACCCTGTAGGACACAAACCAAGAGTGAGACCAATGGAAATAAGTTATTTGAGAGAAGCATGCTGAGTCACATGGAAAGACAGACAAAAAAAAAAAAGGGGGAATTAAAGGATCGTTGTGGTGTTGATGGTGTGGATATGATTGAAAATATAAAATGAAATACTCTCGGATGGTTTGTCCATGTGGATAGGATGGAGAATTAGACTCTGGAAGAGTGCATGTGAGTGAGGTGGACGAGGAGAGGAAGAGGATACCATGCATGAGATAGAAGGATGGATTGAAGAGAAAAATCAGAGAGGGTGGGTGTCAGTTAGAGTGAGGACAGCCAACTGGCAGTGGACAGAGCGATGTGAAGGTGATTTGTTTGTGGCCACGCATTGCGGGCTTAAGGCACCTGGTAGTAGATAGACAGATAAATAGACAGATGGACACATAGGTAGATAGCCTTCATTTTCTGGTCCAGACCATTCTATAAGCCTTCTTCTGATGAGGATCCTAAATAATAGTGAATCCTCCAAACTTTGTTGGTATTTAATGAATTTTTATTTTGAAACTTTCCAACTTAACCTCTAGCATATCAGGAAGTTACCTTATTTTATTACTGTTCTCAGACCATATTTCCCTCAGTGGTCCGACATCACAATATGATCCTTTGTTTCCTTCTTCCATACCAATATTTATTCTTAGTTTCGTTCATCCTGCACCAGAACGAGCTCCCTTCCTAACAAATTACACTCACTTCGTCAGGAGGTTATGCTAAATAATGTCCTTTCTCCATACCCCAATATTCATCGCCATTCGCCTGTTCCTACCTTCCCATTGTTCGCGAGTTAAGTAACACTACACGAGATAAAACTACAGAATCTTTAGTTCCTCCCCCCCTTTTTAATGGAAAGGAACAATTTGATAACACGGTTTCTTGGGAGAGTATGTCATTTAATATTTTGGGCACTTAAAATTTAGAGTAGTGGGGATTACCATTATTTTCAGAATCGACGTTGATAATAAAACACTGAAGTAAGTGGTGGCATTAAGGGTACTCTAACACGATTTACTAAGAACATAAATAACACTGTTGTTACTGCCTCTGATAGTTAAAAGGTTTCACGACTACTGTCCAGGAATTCCTGGCTGAAGACAAGGCGAATAGTAAGTTATACGTCCTAATGAAAATTGATAAGAAAATGACAGATAAAGCTAATGTTGACGATACCTGTAAAGCCAATATTAATGTTATTTTTCTGCCTCTCCAGTTACCTACCTATGAAAACGTATTGGGAACCAAAACAACTGCATGGAAATTCCTGCACGCTGGCCAACATAACTCTACGTACATATTCAAGCCACCCATTGTATTGGGGAGAATTTGGGGGCGTCTTTGAATATCCTGTTCATGAGAACTCGAATCTTACACAAATTTATAAATATATAAGTCCATTAGTAGAGTTAATTAAAGGGGTGGGGAGACGTGAGAGCAATACAAGATTCAAGATTGATGAGATCTGTTACCAAGCAGTTTTCAGCTTTCTGGTGAAAACCAGTTGCCAGGAAGGCAAGGTCAAAACAGCTTTATTCAACAGTTTGTCACATCAGTTTTCCATAAATATTGTTTTAAGAGCTACTAAGGACATCAGTAGGATGAAATCTGAACGACAACCCTTTTGAACAGAAAACTCGAAAGGTCAGTTATTAGCGAGTGATTTCCTATGCTCATGCCAAATGACAATCCAAATTCATTTGTGCGAGCAGTTCGGTACCTACAGGACCTGACGCAAAATTCTATGATAGTGTAGCCACTGCATGAATAGGGCTGTGAATGGCGATTACTCCTTGTTCAAGTTCTTTGGTACGTTGATATTGGGAAGGGTCACTGATATAAGTAAGACATGATTAAAGAAAGCACAAGGATAAAGGGAAGGGTGGTTACAGGAAGTACTAGGAAGCGCATTGATGACCCTTGTGAAAATTTATTACTATGCTCAACGAATGAGAAGCAACATCAAATGATAAGCGTTTAACCTATGCTTCTGCGGACTAAGGTGATCTAGAACCTATCCCACCATCAGTGTTAACACAAAGACGCAAACTTCTCTCTGTCTGTCTGTCTGTCTGTCTGTCTGTCTCTCTCTCTCTCTCTCTCTCTCTCTCTCTCTCTCTCTCTCTCTCTCTCTCTCTCCGCACACGAATCCCATACTTGTTTTCTAACCCTGCTCGCTGCTTCAATATTCTTCTTCCACCTGAACATTCTCAATCTTGACAAAATATTTCAGTATTCAATCAGTTAAATTTCATCTTTCTCCTTAATAACATTCTGTCTCATTCCATAACTTAGTTCTCCACCATTAGATATTCCTCACCTTTGTACCCCATATTCACCACTTTGTTTCACCTTCCACCATCAATACACGATTTCTCAACTTTCCAACGTTCCCCCACTCTCCATTTCTCCCCATCATTTCATCGGTCTCAGCTCTCGACTCTCCCACTCCCTCTCCAATAATTCTCCCCACCTTCCCCCACCACCTCCCCTCTCTTCAGTCTGCAAGGGTCGGTCGCAAATTGTCTTCCGCCTTGTGGTAAATCTGTTATTGTCCGCCACAGCAGCCCGTGTCCAACGTTATTCCTACTAAACAACAAAACGGGAAATATAAAAAACAGAACTACCAACAAAGTCAAGAAATGACTGTGAAGTTCATTATAAAGGAATTTCTATTAATTTGATTTCCTGTTTGGACATAGACTACATAATCCGTTAACAAAGCCCAGCAGTCCTCCATGCAACAGATGGCGTCAATCACCCCCCACATGAATCCAGTTGGGCGTTGGTACCCACTGTCCAAGCTGAAATATTTGCTAGAGTTGTCTCATTCAAGACTTTTGTGATTATATTACTAGTTTTATAGATGAGAGAGAGAGAGAGAGAGAGAGAGAGAGAGAGATAAGAGATAGATGTAGATATAGATAGATTGATAGAAATAAATAGATATGAGTATACCGGACAGCACAGGGAAAAACGCATTGTTGTTATTTTTTCTTTAATTGTTTATGTTACGGAAATTATAAGTGCGATTTAATTCAGTTTATTGCCACAAGTTATAAGAATATTTATGTATGAAGAAATAAGACTGTGAAAACACAGTCCAGCACAAAATAATAACTTTTCTGATATGAGAAAAAATTATAGCGCACTTGCCCCATGCTTTGAAGCAATTACGTCAGTCTGTAAAAAATTATTTCCGTGCACTAATGGTGTTTGCCAATTACATTATAACCTTCAAACAAACATTAAACACTGCTGAGGACAGAACATTGTGAATGTTTAAAAGTCACACAGTGCTGAGAACAGAAACTGAATTTTTTAAAAACTATGTTTCGATTGAGAATCAATGTTAAATCTAACGAAAATGTATTGGCAGCATCAGAGAGTACAAAATTTAGCGTACAGTTAGACCCCTGACACCAATAATACCTTTAAATAGGAGTCTCCCCTTTGCCAACTCAGGTTTCTCTAATTTCAAAACAATTAGCTCCGAAGATGTGAAAGCAATATCCGGGACATCAGGCTTCGTGCAGGTCAGAAACCCAGACTGCGCTTTCTGTGACTCTACTTTACGAAAATAGTGAACAGTTTTATAATGATAGCCATTGCTATGGCACATACTTGGATAGCACACTAGAACATAATCACCCCTTTCCAGTACTTCATATTCCACTATTTCAGCAGGATTTACTGATGCATCAGTCGCCATGTCGTCATCATCTGAGTGTCCGACATATTTCTTCGTAGATTTCACTGTCAGACGAATCATGCATAGGTGCAGTTGTTTTGGCACGAAGCTTCCGTGACGGTGTCCTAGAGGTTGGTGTAGTTATGTTACCAATGGCCACATTTTGGGTTGGCTCTACCTGGATTCCCTTGGCCGAAGCTCTTGACGGTGTGGCTGAACCATCCTATCATAGCTTCCTCAGGTGTTCAATGACCAAGGGGCTAACGATTTTCCAAGGTGACTGGCCTTGTGGCTCCCTGCTGATTTTTGTTATGATGCAGTTCCTGTTTAGAGAGTATATACATACTACATGCACAAAACCCACTTTAGCAGGTTCAGAACATTTTTCCATCCCTTCAAACAGCTCATAAAGCAGAGTTGGAAATGTATGTTTTAGTAAAAGGCAACACAGTGCCTGCCTCCTCCTTTTTCAAGTAGGTCATTTTGGTATGCCATTCTTGTTTCATTGGCCCACAGATGGCCACATCTATTGGCTGCAACAGTCCAGTACTATTAGGCGATAAGAAAATAAACCTGATGTTTTCAGCCTCTTCTGCAACCAAAATATGCAGTTAAATTTCCACTGACAATGGCCTTGGGGTGTTTCAGGGGTACCTGCCGGAAATATGGAACAATAATTTTTTTGAACCAGTCAGTGGACAAGTACTTATCAAACCAAGCTGATTTACTCTTGTTGTGTAGATCACGGACTGGATAACCCAGTTACCCATGAGCCAGTCTCCATTATAAGCTGTGTAAGGTGATAGTGCAGCCCTGCTAGCAGAACAGGTAAACATGACAGATATGGAAGTTTTCAAAAAAGTTTATTACTCGTTCTACTCGTATATGTTTAACACCATTTTTAAATATCGCTTTCTATCCCTTGGATCATCATGCAGATATGTTTCGTCATAGTTAACAATGTTCTCAGGTGGGACATTCTCGACAGACATTAAGATTATCAAAGAAATGATTCGCTTCACTAACATTCATTGCTGCCAGTATTCTGACGCACACGACGTGTCAGTTCATTATGCCTCCTCATAAATGAATCTACCCACTCAAGGCCAGGAAACTTGTCTTTAAACTGTAGTTCTTTCCTACCAGCTTCGTCTAGGTAGGACTTAACAAATAAGCATAACTCAGTCTTGTCAAAAGCAAAACATCATCTTCAAGGACAGCGGCATGTTGTGAAGTGCAATCTTCTTCCTCTTAAAGCAAAGCTTGTTTTCTTCCAGCAAATTTTGTTAGCCGATGGCCATTAATTTTGTCATTAATGTTCGTGTGGGTGTGGACATCTCTCGGTAAACTTTGTCGAGTGACTTGCCATCTGACACCTTCCTTCGTGCTTCTTGAAAATCCTCATCTATAATAAACCTCTTCTGCAGACAGAGCTTGTATTTTCAAGCCATCGTCTTGGTTACTGTTTGAATTTACCTGTATGAGAACAAATCACATTAACTAGTTATTTTCAGTCTTTTAAAATATGCTAACAACAGTTATTATTGCTATTAAATGCATCAATACTATGGTCACAATTACCCCATATAACCTTGTTGCAATTGCCCCGCTGGTGCATATAAGGGACTACACGCTGTATGTCTAAAACTCTATACTCACATGATCGCCTTAACATATTTTATACTGTCCACAATTATTGACAGCATTCTGAAGTATCCCTGCAGCTTTATCGGCAAAACTTAGTGTTTGCACCAAATATATTTGTAAGAAAACACATGAAAAATATATTGCTATAAAAAATAGTACAAAATAATCAGATATAATTATTAAATTTAGCGATTATGAACTAAGTAGATCTTTGAGTAGTAAATAAATTCCTGACGGTGATAACTGAATAAGTACCAAAATTTATATTTTGACAACCACTCATACAATGGACACAGGTTGTTGGCGCGATTATCCCGCTGTTCAGACTCTCTCTCTCTCTCTCTCTCTCTCTCTCTCTTATATGTATCATGTAGGAAACTCTCATGCATGACAGGCTCAGACCTTTTTTTTCGAAATTAAGATTTTCAAAACTATTCGTACCCTAGGCGTTCGAACGTTAGTCAAACACTACCACTGGACAGTTACATCCCCACTAAAGTTTAGGTATTTTGCTTTGTTCGGAGTCATTAGGTAACTGTTCGTTTTATTGTTTGTGCATCAGACAGATCGCGATCAAAGAACAGATAACTTCGCAATACGTTATACAAAAAGGAATCACCTTTACGACTGGCAGGGTCATAGAATTATACTAAAGTGGGATTTGGCCTACCTGATACTTTCACATATGACCATAACGATTAATGTTTTATCTTGTACTTGATGGTTTGTTTGGAAGAATTTTTATTACCCTGCCAACATTCCTGGATGTTTCGTAAACAGTTTTCTTTGAACAAGACTCACGCATTAGCACATAATGGAAGAGTTGCACATCGCCTCCCTCTCTCCCTCCCTCTTTCTGTCTCCTTTTCTTCTTACTGCACGGCTTTTTTTGAATATCTCTTCGGAAAGCTAAACGTTTTACTAAACCATTACCAAACTCAGGTATGTATGATAAAATTCTGATTGGATTAATTTGCGTAAGTACCTTTTGCGCTTCAACAGTATTTATACACACCATGTGGAGTGTTTGACTGGTAGTCTTTTTTTTTTTTCTTTCTTTTTTTTGCGCTGGACAGCCAAAACTCATAGAAACAAGTTTAGAAGGAATTTGGTGATTACCTTCAGGATCACTGATTCTTGTGTTATGTCGTTAATGACGTAGATTCGCGTATCTCCGACATCCTGCGAGTCATTAAACATCCTTTAAACTCCTTCCAATCTTTTCTCTCTAATATCCCTCTCAGAAATGATGCTGAATTTTACAAGTGTCGTCACTTGCTGTAAGTCAGTATAGGAAACACATGTCTTATATAACTTTGGTTCTAAAAGCTACCCACCCTTTAGAAACAACAGGAGTACACAAGAAGTAAATCTAGCAGAAAGTCTACTGGCCAATAGTGAGATTGTATTTTGGAAAGAAAGGCAAATTCAAACTAAGAACTAACCAACGTTTGTGAGAAAAGTATAGAAGAGAGGGAGGCTCCTCCCCATCCAGCGCACAACACCAACCAACAGAAAGTGTTCTTTTGTTGTTTGATTGGCGGCAAGAACCTTAAATGTTTAAGACTAAGAGAGTTTGAGGGTAGATTTAATATTAGTAATGTTTGCTTGGTATAACGTTCGATATAGATCCTCGCCACAAAACTGACAATAAGGTATCACTTTTACCTTCACCTTGTACAGATTCAGTAATTAGACAACCATTATGGGCTCGAAAAACCGACAACCAAGCAGTTTTGGGATACTGATAACCTGAGGTTCTTTGGGTTTCCCGAAGCACATGTAGTCGATGTTTTTACCACCCATCAACAAAAAATATTTTTACTAAATATTTTCCAAACGCAGTTGTGCCATGTGACTTCCTACACGAATGATTCCATTCAGTACATAGCCATGCTCACTACTAAAGAAAGGAAAAATGTGAAAAGTTAGTTCTCCACATGCTCTACCTTTTGGGTAAGCTGGGGCCTATTGTGGTCATCCCCAACGGAGAGGGGCATCTCTCGAGTATCCCGGGCAATGTGAGTATGAACCGCCATACCTTTTTACTTGCAAAAAAGAAATTTTGTAGTGACATACCTCTACAATACCAGGTATAAGGAACAGTGAGATCCCTAGGGGCCACCCATCATAAGAGGAGGTGGGAGGCAAACCAAGGGGCCCTGGACAATTCAGATATGACTTTTTTTACCTAGTATCATTAAATCACAAAAAGACACCTTACCGACCCATTCTACCATCACTTCCAACACCTAGCATCTCACTTTTTACAAAAAAACAGTCAGAGGTACTCGTTACCCATCGTCCATCTCAAGTCAGCTTACACCAACACGCACTAAGTATGATAAATAATCTCCTTTGCAGAAGCAGTCCTTTCTACGTACCACAGTATAGACCCCTTCACTCAAGAGCAGACATAATGAAGAAGAGAAAGAACAACACAAGCACGTTCGAATGGCATCATTAACCTATACGTGAAAGATTTTGGATCATATGGCATCCACACACTCAAAAACTACTCATAAGCAATATGTACAATTCCCAACATTTGGAAATATGGATATTCTCAAACCAAACATTGACTTAACACACCCTTCTTCGCACAGACACATAACAATACACACCACACCGCCCAAGATAAATGAGAGCTTAATTTTTAACAGGATCGCATCGCATAAGCTCCCTCACAATACACCTACGAAGCATGAATTCCACAACCTCCTTAATAACCAGAATCGAACATGCATCATGCGGCATCATCTCTGCAAGACCCACACGATGTAAACTTCGTACAACAATAGAAATTAGCACAGCCTTTGATGCCCATCGCTGATGGAAACTAATCACCAAAATAAACATGGGAAAACACCAAAATCAGGATTGCCAACTACTTATCTGGCAAACAACCACGATTTACACTCCAGGGCGAGTCAACACAAGTAGAAAACGTCCCTAATGGGATTCCACACAGCTCTACGGTATTCTTTCACTCACTATTTTCAGCCTATACATTCATGACATTTCTACGCCCCAAGGGCCAACAAACATTAAATCATGTGCAAATGATATTATTTCCACAGCAGAATCACATTATGTCCCAGACATGGCCAAGCACTTTGCAAAAGGGTTATCTTAACACACTTCAGGCAATGGTCGAGAACAACAAGCTGACAATTGCTATAGCATAATCCACCACTACACTCATCACCCACTGCAGTCATGAACATATACCATACTCCTAGCATCACAATCAACAGTGTACCTGCATCACACACATCATCCAGTGTTATCCCTGGAGAGACATGAGACATTGGATTAATCTTCAAGGACCACATACAAGACATCAAGAGGGGCTACGCACCAAGACTCAAAACATTCGGATCAGTTACAGAGACAGGCTCTAGACAACATAAAGAAACACTCTTGCTGCTCTAGAAACAATAAATTGCACCTGGTGATTTTTTCTTTCTGGAATTAAAGTGGAATGTCGGGGTGGGTGTTGTTGTTGTTGTGGTGGTGGTGGTGAGAGTGAAAAAAATTTAAAGTCATTTAAAGCAAGAACAGGAGATTGTTGACCAGGGAGGGGTAGTGGATGATGGGGTCTACGAAGAAGACGGAGTATACAGAGAGGAAATAAAGTTTAAATGAGAGAGAGAGAGAGAGAGAGAGAGAGAGAGAGAGAGAGAGAGAGAGAGAGAGAGAGAGAGAGAGAGAGAGAGAGAGAGAGAGAGAGAGAGAGAGACTCAATAATTCAGTCATCCATTACCGGACTTCTCTTCTTTCAGCTCAATCTTCAAAGTTCTGAGAGGATATCTTAACAGTTTTGTGTCTTTAATTCTTCTATTAATGTAGTTTTCTTTATTTACCATTCTTTATTTTAACTCCAGTAATTTCTTAAATATCTTTATCCATATCTATATCTATATCCATCTGTGTGTATATATATATATATATATATATATATATATATATATATATATATATATATATATATATATATATATCTTCTTGGTGAAATCTACTGTGTTTCCCATGTACTGATATGTAACTTGCAATACTTTGGTGATAGAAACTCCGTGTACAAACAGCTAGATAAGGAGTTTATTACAAGCTCACAGTAAAACAGTCTGCCCGTGTCGGCTGTCTGCTAAGAACTGATGCAATAACGCCGTCTTCAGGCGTGGGAAAGGGTGCTGA
Organism: Coenobita brevimanus; assembly: GCF_032717465.1. Taxonomy (NCBI): domain Eukaryota; kingdom Metazoa; phylum Arthropoda; class Malacostraca; order Decapoda; family Coenobitidae; genus Coenobita; species Coenobita brevimanus. The sequence continues at coordinate 34,537,566 of NC_136971.1, forward strand.
CCTAGCAAGATTAGTGGGGGCATGTATGCATTGGGGGGGGACATATATACATCGGGGGTAGACATATTGTGGAGGGGGTACACTACTCCCCCGGGTAGCTGAGATGGTGTCTCCTGACAGCGGGAGTTAAACGGTGTTTGATTATAGGAGTAAGGCAGGACCAGGAGGTTTGTACAAGGGATAAGTATGATACAGGGGCAGTAGGGGAGACATGGCCATGTTGAGGGGAGGGAATTAGAAGGATATATACATATAAGATATACAAGGAATAATAGGTACAAATCCAGTAAGGGTCGAAGGGATATATAAACATAATGGGAAGTACACAATAATAGTTTGATACATGATAAACAAGGAGTAGATATGAGAGTTCTATTGTTGTTCTTCCTTCATTTTTTTTTTTTTTTTTTTGTATTGTCTGTAGGATACACTGTCACTGAGTAATGCGTGAAAGAAATACCATAATTTTCTAGTAGGCAAAGTGCTGTTCACAGTTTGGTTAATTGTCAGATGGCATTGCTAGTCACTGAATGTGAGGGCACTAAGTATGGGGAGTTTCTACGTCGTGTGTAGGGCGTACTATGCCTGTAGCGACTCTGATTTCCTGGAGTCAACGTTCCATTTTTCTGACACAACAATGCACCGCACAGATGATGAGTAGAAAACCTATGAAAGCGATAACCACAGGGGGAAACACAACTGTTGGATGAACCCATGAACGGCTGAAGGCCAGAGAAAATTGATCCATAATGAAATCACTGTCATTGAGGAAGGTGAGCATGCGCAAGTGAGGAGAGGTGATGGTAATGTTGGCAGATGGTAGGGTTGAAGGCATGTTGATTGGTTGAAAGATGTCATAGGAGTGATTACGAACAGCTTGGTGATAGCGAGTGGCGTAAGTGATGATGGACTCTGATTTGACGGTACAATAGTCAGGTGCTTTGTAGAGACCACTAGCGGGGACGGAGCGAACGGAAGAACCAGGACACATGATTGTGACAGAGATGGGAACAGCAAAGAAGAAATACTGGACATGGTTGAGGTGAGCATGGTGGACCGGGAGGTCAGGAGCTGGGACAAAAGAACAGGCCGAGTAGATGGAATGGTTGCGAACTAAAGCAGACTCACAGGGTGTAGCACTGCTAGGGAAGATAGCGAAAAGGTGGGCAGCACAGAGACGAGAGGTCGGAGTAAGGGAGGAACATTGCTGGAGGTCTGTTGAAGAAAGGAAGGCAACGGAAAGATGATCAAGGGAGAGGAGGAAATATTCTGAAGGAACAGATACCTGTAGCAAGGAGTTGTTGAGGCGGAAAGGGAAGGGAATGATGTGGAAAAGGTTAAAGGTTATGGCAGAACGGAGAGGAATATGGACGACGACGTATGTGGTGAGAAGAGTGGCTTCGAGAACAGGATAATAATATTCAAGGGAGGAGTAAGGGAGGACTGGGGAGAGACCGAAGGTGGAGTGAGCCCATTCCAGGACAGAACGGAGAGCTGAGACAGGTACTAAGTCGGCAGTGACACGGCCATTGATAGCATCGACCAGGATACGAACCAAGGAAGAGACTTGAGACAGGAGAGAGTCAACGGCCAGTTGGAGATTATCCATGTTGAGTTTGAGGTAGAAGAACTGAGAGATAACGTTGAGATCTGAAAGATGGCGTTGTAAGATATCGGTGAAATTGTTTAGAGTGGACGTGACTTCATTGAGTTGGGTTGTGAGCTTCTGTAACATAGTGTGTTGGATTTTAATGACTCGGCGTTGTGATTCTAGGGCTGAAGCTAAATGAGTGAGATCAGATTTGAAGCCAGAAATGTCACGGGCTGTAGCAATGCCAAACAAGCCACTCAGAATCTCACCGCCGAAGTCGAAGAGACCTCGTTTCACACGAGAACGACCCACGGGTGTCTGAATGGAAAATGTGTCATTGAGCTCAGTGAATCTGTTACTTATGTATTGCAATTGCCAGGAGATTGGGAGGAAAAGGTTATAGAGATACTCATTCGGGTTGTGTGTCCCCATGAGGGCCGTGAGATGGTTCCTGATTCCATGGAGGTGGTGCGCGTAGGCAGGTAGGGCAATGGCTACGTCAGCCAGGGGCGCAAGATCGTAGCGCAAAGAGGCGATGTCGTCGATAAGCATTACCTCGCCTCCCGAGCCGACCAAGGCCCCGGGACGTACTCCACCATCGTCCTGACCTGACTCAGACCCCAGGAGGGTCAGCACTGCCAGCAGGGAGATCGCTAACATCGTACCTAGAAAATCAGGGTAGAGTTAATGGGGAAGGTCGTGAAGAGGTTGATGGGCAGAGCGCAGTTTGGACCGATATTGATTGGTTGATGAATGAGCAGGTGGAGATGGAGATGAAGGAGACTGAGGGATAAGTGGAGACAAGGTAGACTGAAGGATGGGAGGAGGGGAAGAGGGGGCAGGAGGTTGTGTAAGTGACTCTTCCAACACGAGGCCACGGGGTGCTCGCTTTAAGTCATCGATGTGGACCCATCTGGTGTCCCTAGTGGACAGGTCCTGGAGGTGAAATTTGTTGCCTTGTTGAGTGAGGACGCGGTAGGGCCCTGTAAATTTGTCATCCAACTTAGAGGAACGCGTATGGGAATGAGCAAAGACAAGATCGCCTACACTGATAGTGATAGGAGAGGCGGACTTATGTTGGCGCTGCAGCATGTCCTCCTGAGAGGAAGCCAAAGTGGATTGGACATACTGGTGGATTGTCTGGAAGTTGGCCAATTTTAGTTTAACATAATCATCCATGTTGTAGATGGGTTCTGGCTTTGAGGATAAGAGAGAGTATGGGAGGTCCTTGTCAAAACCAAAGAGGACGAAGAAGGGAGATTCAGCAATGGATGCATTGATGGAACTATTGATGGAGGATGCCACATGGGGAATCCAGTCATCCCAGGACGAACTATGGGAGCCTATATGTCTGAGGCACTCTAAGATTTTTCGGTTGTGGCGTTCTACAAGGCCATTGGAAGCCGGATGGTTTGGCACGACATTGCACTTACTGATATGAAAGTGGCAACAGATCTCATCGAGAAGGCTATTGTTGAACTCTGTACCGTTGTCAGAAAGAATGGTATGAGGGGTACTGAACGGGCAAATTACGTGATCTACAAGGGCACGTGCAACGCTCTTCGTGGTCTTGTCGGAGAGGGGTACGAGGACACAGTAGCGGGAGAAGTGGTCGACCGCTACGAACAAGTACTCAGCGCCAGATTCTGTGAGAGGGAGTTTTAAGAGATCGATTGGGACAGTTTCCCATGGTTGTGACGGGATTGGGTATTGTAAGAGAGGTGCTGGTAAGCCGGTTGATCCTTTGTGGTGGTGGCAGGAGAGGCAAGAGTCACAGTGGGCATTGATATCGCGGCGCATGGTTGGCCAATAGTATTTGAGACGTGCTTGGCGCAAGCATCGGTCTTTACCTGGATGGGAAGCTTGAGGAGTATTATGAACAATATGAAGAACCTTTGGTATCAGGGCAGTGGGGACAACAAGTTGGCGTACTTCGCGATTGGGCATATCTTTGCCTGTTAGCAGTGTTTTCCTGTACAAGAGATCATCATCTAGCATGAACTCATCTAGTGATACTAGCAGAGTAGGTAAGGTCGAGGCATCGCCAGATTCTAGGAAATAAATGACTTTGGACCACATGGGGTCTTGGCGTTGAAAGTTTCGAACAACTTCTGACGTTAGTGTAGTATTTTCAGTTACTTCAGGCTGCAGTGATGTTATAGCTGCTGCTACGTGACGTGAGAGTGCGTCTGCGACTACATTCAACTTGCCTGGTACATATTGAAAAGTGGGATTAAAGTCCTGGATGATGACAGACCATCTAGCTAACCTACCTGTTAGGTTGCGATTTTTGAACAAATCACATAGTGGAAGGCGGTCTGTTTGGATATGCACTGGATAACCATAGACGATATCTCTGAAATGTTTCAAGGACCAGATTACCGCTAGCGCTTCGAGATCTGTGACACTGTAGTTACGTTCAGCGGTTGTAAGGGCGCGACTAGCATATGCTATTATGCGCTTCCTTGATGCTTCATCGAGTTGCATCAAAACGGCACCAAGTCCAGTGCCTGAGGCGTCTGTGCAGAGGAGGAAGGGTGTGGTATAATCGGGGAACGCTAGAATAGGGGCATTTACAAGAGCTGTCTTTAGCTTTTGGAAAGCCTGTGACTGGTCGTTAGTCCAAACAAAGGGCACATTCTGCTTGAGTAAGTGGGTCAGAGGAGCGGCGATCTGCGCATAATTCCGGATGTAGCGACGATAATAGCCACTGAGGCCCAGGAAACTTCGTACAGCGTCGGTAGTGGTAGGTTCTGGGAAGTTAATGATCGCCTTAGTTTTATCCTCATTAGTATGAATGCCTTGTGCATCTACGACATGGCCTAGGAATTTGATTTTCTTTCGCAGGAAGTCAAATTTACTGAGATTGATTTTCAGGCCTGCAAGCTGGAGGCGTTCAAAGACTTGCTGGAGTTTGGTAAAATGATCAGGGATGGATTTACTCACAACAATGATATCATCTAGGTAAGCAAAAAGAGAGTGTCCCATCATACCGCTGAAGACTGAATGGATAAGTCGCATGAACACGGAAGGAGCATTTCTCAGACCAAAAGGGAGTCTCTTAAACTGAAAATGTCCGGATGGGGTGCTAAAGGCTGTGACTGGGTGAGAGGACTCTTCCATTTCGACCTGCCAGTACCCGCTGAGGAGGTCTAAAGATGAAAAGACTACGTTATTTTCACCAAGGGATTCTAGCAAATCAGTGAGGACAGGTAGCGGGAAACGGTCTGGAACGGTGACAGAATTGACCTTACGATAGTCGACTACTGGTCTAAGGTTGCCGTCCTTCTTTGGTACTAAGAAAAGTGGGCTATTCCATGGACTGACGGAGGGTTCAATAATGTCCTGGTCTAACATGTTCTGGACCATTTGATCTGTTTGCTTTCTCTGGCTGTGAGGCAATCGATACGCTGGTATGTAAATCGGCTGAGTTCCTAGGAGTAGTTCAATTGTATGTTTGACAAGGTCTGTTCTACCCATCGGTTCACCGGGTAAGGCAACCACGTTTCTGTACGAGGTCAGAAGGTCGAGGAGTTGAGGCGTATTTTCTGGGAAATCTGTGCAAGTGAGATGTGAGAGCATATCGGGTGAATGTGTCGGCGCAGATCCCGTAGAGTTAACAGTACATACACCGATTGGCATATCATCAGTCTGAATAGTAGGAATTGAGGAATCCTGGCACACCTTTACGGCCGCTGGGTATACTAGGAAATCTCCAATCTTTACACCACTTTTAAGTTTTAGTGGAGCATTTGTGACATTGAGCAAGTACAGGTAGCATAAACTGTCCTCTAAGACTGTACACCACGCTGACTCATAAGTCAAGCCATTCACACAACACGTCTCAGGTAGGGTTAGTACATCCACTCCTTCTTTCGCACCGGCAACACAAACAGAGACTTTGGTGAACTCATGCGGTAACAAAATTGTGCACGTATTCATTACTGCACGTTTCGTCTCTGCGTGTTGAAGAAGATCATTCAGACTGTGTGAGGTAGGTAACTGAGACACGTCTGAGTCAGCGATAGTGTTGTCGGGAGAGGATGTAAGAGCCATGTTCGAAGGCTGAGATGATGTATCAGGAGACATTGAGGAATTTATGTCCTTGCTCGCAGTCAGTAAAGGAATGATCTCTGTATTCTCATATGATGTTAGTGGTGGTTTGGGCTGGGTTGGACTTTTTGGTAGTGATAGGGACAGAGGTAATTGAAGACTGATTTGATCGTAAGAACAGGACGGGGACATTCCATAGTGTAAACCGGGAATCCAGAAATGTCTATACTACCACAAGCAGGTAATAATGCAATGGAATGTTGTGCCATGGTGGAGAAACCAATAAGGGCATCTGCGGGATACTGCAAGTCATTAGTGACATGAAATTCAATGAGGATAGGGGGCAAAGCTCTGTGGAGTTTGACTTCAAGGGTGACTCTTCCCTTAACCTTAAACTCTGAGCCGTTAACACCACATAGGCGAATGTCTGGTGGTTCTAGGAAACTGACGTGGCTGTGATGGAGATGAATAATTTGTAAGGAATTTTTGGAGATGAGATTTACTATAGATCCTGTGTCCAAGAAGAATGACGTTGGTATGTCATGACTGCTGCCGAGAATGACTAAACCCGAGGATGTTATGGGACCTACATGGCGGATGGGGAGTTGGGTGTCTGGTTCTACGTGATATTGGTCCGATACGGGCGCGGCGCTTCCCCTGATTGTGGGCGGTTGAGGTAACAACATTCCTCAGTGGTGTGAGTCGTGCTTGATTTGTGGTATTTGCAGTGTGGACGACGTGAGCGGGAAGGCGTACGCTGTCTGGTTTGGGAGTGAGGTCGTCTGTATGTACGGTCGCAACTGGATGCTCGATGTCCAGGATGACCACAGTACCAGCAAAGAATAGAAGATTGTCTGTTCCGTCGGGCGCTAGATTGATCACGGCCTGCGATAGGAGAGCGATGTGTGGCAGGTCTGCTGCGTGTGGTGGGACGGGAGCGAGATTGGTCTGGGGTAGTGGAGGTGTGACAGACTGAGGAGGCCAAGGGTTGAGTGGTGCCCTGAAGCATGTAGTTCGAACCTGTTCTTTCATGAATGGCTTTAGTGACCTGAATAATTTTATCCCCTGGATTGAAACCGATTTCCAAGGCTAGCTCTCGCTGTTTAGGAGTAAGCCAGTGAAGGAATCTGAGGTAACCAATTAAGTCAGCAAAGTTGGTGAGTGAAAGCATTGGATCGCCATTCTTGTCTTCTAACCATTTCGTGCCTACCAGTAATTGCAGCATCTCGCTACTAGTTGCTTTCATGGCGGCGGCAGCTTCGCGGAGCTTGGCATATTGCGCTGGGACGCGCAAGTCCTCATCTAGTTGGTTTAGGAGATTAATGAATCCCATGAGAGATGCGGTATTTGAGTGCTGGCAACAAAGGCTGATGAGTTCCGTACGAAAATCAGCAAAGGTACGAATGCTATCGAAATGTCCTGCATGGATCGCGGATCCGATGTCTGATTTACCGTGGTGCAAGCGACCGAGGAGGTAAGCTATTTTGAGCGATTCCTCGGTAATTCGTCTATTGTTTATTTCTGTGTCGACTTCTCTGAGGAAATCATAGACAGACCAAGTTGGGTCCTGGCCGGTAAATTTGGGACGATTGGCATCGTCGAGATAGATAGACTGTGGAGGGTTGGCCATGGCTGGAAGTGTAGAAGTGGCGGGAGGAGAGGTGTGGGAGAGAGAGAAGGCAGTGGCAGTTAAGGGCGAGGAAGACGGGGTATGAAGGGAGGCAGGAGAAGTAACGACAGTGAAAGGAGTAGAGGAAGAAGAAGGGAGAGTAGAGGCAGGAGCAGAGGAGGAAGTATCTGGATTTACGAGGGTAGGACGTGTAGTAAGTGATTCTGCGGGAAGTGAAACGGGAGTCTCAGGTACAGGGCAGTGGTACTCTTTGCCACTTCGTAAATAAGTGATTGTGTTAGAGTCGGCAGACGGGGTATGAGCAGGTGACGTTTCCAGGTCGAGAGGGCTGGTGGTAAGCGGTTGACGTGGAAAGTATGACATTTAATGCGGCAATGGAAGATGAAAGGATGAAAATGGATACGTAAGTGGAAATGTATAAATAACAATGAGAGAATGGAATACACTAGGTGTGAAAATATGAATGAAGGTGCGGGGATGAATGGTTTAAATAAAATGCGAAGGATGAGATGGATAATAAATAACGTAGGTGAAGATGAAAACGGGGTAATGGAAATGAGATGGAATAATATTTACAATAACCAATCTGTAGAGAAAATCGAGGATAATCTCTAGAGAAAGGAAAGATATACTATAGTTACACAGTAGAAACGGGAGTGTCGAGATGTATGACGTGCAGGGTGGCTGGGCGTAGCTGGGCTGGGGCGGGGCGGGGCGACGGGGCGGGGCGGGGCGGGGCGACGGGGCGGGGCGGGGCGGGGCGACGGGGCGGGGTGGGGCTGGGCGGCGGTGGAGAGACAGCTGGGCGGAGAGGAGAAGAGACGCCGCGATGAATCACCGGCAGGGAGTGGCGGTCTTAGGAGGCTCCATAATGCAGACCAGATGCGGGCAATGGTGGAGGCCGGTGGTGGGTGGTGAGGCAGATGTCGGCGCAAGGCAGGTGTAGAGTTGGTGAGTTGCAAATGCAGAGAATGGTGGTGGGCAGGCAGCGGGCAGACAGTGATAAGTGGCACCGTGGGGGCAGGAGCTATGATGAGTCCGGAACAGGTGCTGGGAACAGGTGCAACAGGTGCGTAGGCCGGCGACGGCGACACGTGCGGTCAGGAACAAGGCGTATGGGTGCGGTTGTTGGAGAGGCGAGCACTGGTGAGAAAAATGGTACACTCGAAAAGCACAGCCAAAGTATAGAGGCACGGAGGAGGGGCGAGGCTGGCAGATGCGAGTCGTCGTGTATCTTGTTGTATCACTAAAAATCCAAGGAGGCAGTCAGAATGTGATGGTTCGAAACACCGCTGCTACCAAATGTAACTTGCAATACTTTGGTGATAGAAACTCCGTGTACAAACAGCTAGATAAGGAGTTTATTACAAGCTCACAGTAAAACAGTCTGCCCGTGTCAGCTGTCTGCTAAGAACTGATGCAATAACGCCGTCTTCAGGCGTGGGAAAGGGTGCTGACCTAGCAAGATTAGTGGGGGCATGTAAGCATTGGGGGGGGACATATATACATCGGGGGTAGACATATTGTGGAGGGGGTACAGATATATTTGGCTATGTTTTATGTGTAAAGACAGTGAAAGACACTGCAGCGTGTTCTCGTAAGGGAAACACCATCTGCTACACGTTAGCACACAGGTAACGGCCTACGGAGTACTTCCATTTACATGTTACTGATTAAATATACTGTGTATCTCATAGAAATGATAGATTTGGTTATGTGTAATGTCCAAAGAAAATTAAAGGGTTAACCACGTGCTACTGGCCCCTACCTGTGTGCTAAGTCAGGTGTAGCAGACGACGTTTTCCAAGGAAATACACGTATATCATGAACCCTTACTTTGTGCCAGTGTTGAGCCAAGTTCTTGGCTGGCTGTGAATAACACATCTTGACTCCTTTATTTCAGCCCACACTCCTACCATAGCACTGGACTGCCACAGGGTCCACAATCCCTCACACGGCAATTTATTCTCCAGTTGGCTTCAGTCTTGCAGAAATGAGATATGGGTTGGCACCACATGAGTAGCATCAGATCCTCAAGGGGGTAAAGTCGGAGAGTGATTTTAAGAGTGACCATTCTAGGGTGGAGGTGGTTGAGCTGACGCCATCCGGTCAGCAAGTGAAGCTGCCCTGCCGCCTTCCTCCGAGGGAGACCACACCACCATCATCGGCCAGCTTCACCAGACAACCCTCCCCACCTCTAGGACCTGCCTGTCCCACCGCTCTCTTTGTTGGCTCCCAATCTCCAGGCCCCTCTGCCCCCCTTGGCGAGCCAGTGTTACCAGAAGCCAGGCCATCGTTCATTGTGATGGCCCCTTCACCCGCTTCTGCTGTACAGAATGCTACAGTGACATCTTAGGCTGGCCAGGCCGAATAGACTGGTGTCCCGAGAGTCCTCTGTCTCGTCCTCGTCCGAGGCATCTCCTGCTAGATGAGGGCGTCGTGGTCCACTGCCTGGACACAGGGGACATCCAAGGGGTTGGAGGGCAGGCTGAAGGGTGTCGACTGGCCGACCCGCTGCCACCACCACCATCGCCGCTGAAGAGGATCCTGGGTGGAGTAGAGATCCGTTCACACCGAACCACGGGCCGTTCACTGGCTCCCAGGGATAAAGGTGGATATTCCAACAACTTCCCTGCAGTTTTTCCAGCTCTTCTTCACGCGGGAGATGTTGTCATACCTCACCGTGCAGACCAACCGGTACGCTACATTCCTGGGGACTCAGCTGGATGCCTGATTCTCCTGCAATGAAGAGGAGATGGCCAAGTTCCTGGTGCTATACCTTTTCATGCGGGTCGTGCACATGCCGACCATCAGGAACTACTGGAGGAACTCCAAGCTGCACGACTACCCTAGGATCCGGTGGGTGATGAGTGGAAGGCGCCTCAACGCCATCCTGAAGCACTTCCACTCATTCAACACGCTTGCCATTCCCAAGGACAACCAAGATCAGCTCATCCGCATTCGCATGGTCATGGAGTACCTCCTTCAGCGGTTCCAGTCAGTGTACCTACCCGAGGAGCAGCTCAGCCTGGATGAGGACTCTCTGAGGTAGAAGGGCCAGCTGTCCTACCGCATCTACAACCCCCAGAAGCACAACAAGTATGCCATCAAGATGTACATGCTGGCTGAGTCGTCCTCGGACTACATCTGGAACCTGGAGGTCTAAACGGGGATGCAGCATACCCTCCAGAACACCGTGCTGGGCCTCGTGGAACCGTTGATGGACCAGGGCTATAAGTTGTTCATGGACAATTATTACAATTCTGTAGCCCTGTGTAGACGACTCTTCACTGCAGGATTTTACGTGTGTGGGACCTACGGCTGCCTAGAGGAGCGCCACGCCAGCTGCAGGCCATTGCCAAGGCTAAGAGCCTGCCAGAGGGGGGCATGGCATACAGGCACAAGGACAATGTGCTAGTCCTACTGTGGAGGGACAAGCGCATTGTGAACATGGTGTCCACCTTCCACACTGTGGACACCATTCCAAAGAGGGTTCGAGGAAAGGTGCGGGGTAATGACGGGTGGACAACCTATGTGGAGAAGGTCGTTCACAAGCCCGTCGTTGTGGAGGAGTACAACAGGTATATGGGTGGGGTGGATCATTTCGATCAAATGGTCCAGTACTACCCCATCCAACTCCGAACTGTCAAGTGGACGGAGATGATCACATTCTACTTCATCCAAATGGCACTGTTCAACGTGTTTGCCTTGTATGCACGCAAGTAACTCTCCTGGAATTTGTGGAGCAGATCATCTACAATCTTCTGCATTTCCACGAAGAGGACTGGCCTGTATCTGGACACACACTCCACCACACCCCAGACCTATCTACCCGGCGGCCAGCATCAGCATCAACTGGCACCTAGCAGGTACAACCACCAGTGCCAGGATTGGCCCGCCACCACCAGCACCAGCACAGCCTGCGGGAGACCCCACACAAGCACCACCAGAAGCCATCACAGGTGCCACCAGCACCACCTGTAGGAGGCCCATCAGGGGTGCCAGAACCACCACCACCTCCAGTTGCTGGTCCGTTGGGAGAACCTGTGCCTGGGCCTGCAGCTCCCGCACGACAGGACCACAGAGCCTGAGGGTATCCAAGCAAGCATCGTGGGTCATTGACAACGACTTGAGGTTGGATCGCACTCTGGGTCACCACCGGGCGAGGATCCCTGACAAGAAGAGGCTCAGGTGTGCCTTGTGGTTCAAGTTGGGGAGGAGGAAAGACACAAGGAACATGTGTCCTGTATATGATGTGCCCCTTTGAATGGGTGATTGTTTCGACTGGTACCATACGAAGCGATACCTTCACTAGTGGAGCACACACACACACACACACACACACAGTACAAAACTCCTCACCTCCCAACCGATGTGGTCCTGCAGGAAGATCATCGCCACTGGAGAAGTACGTGGTATTCTTTTTTTATTTATCTTTTTACCTTTATTTATGACAGTATATTTACATATACATATATATTGTTTTTATGCCTCAACACAAATGACAGGGAAATAAATACAGCTTCAGTTTCAGTTGGTAGCAACAAGTTTAGTGTTCATGTGTGGTTTCTGAGAGAACTGAAAACAAAACAGAAATAATTATATGAAATAATTGTTGGTATAAAACCAAAGAAAGCGAAGGTAGCAAGCATAAAGTGTTAGCGCGCTATGGGAACCTAGCGTAAGTGAGCGCGGCTGATGGCGGGCCAGCGAGCGGCAAAATACGCCGTAGTTTTTTGCATTTTTCTCGAAAACTATGAGGACTAGGATCACCGTTCTTTACTGAGAAGAAAGAGGATGAAATTGTGCATAGGATGATGAAATAAAAACATAAAGGTGCCACTGAAAGTTCTTCACAAACCCTCCATGAATAACAAAGTTGTTTTCTGTCGAAAATGGGTTTTACTTTCTCGCTTATTACTCGAAGACCATACATCTTATCAAACTGGGACCTGACCCATTCGAAAGCTAATAAAATTCTCTTTCGATTGATGGTTTAACATGTAGAGATTGACTAGTAAACATGCAACTTGTGATGTTGGGAAGTGAAATCTATGATCCTGAATGTTTATTCCGAGCGCCCTAACGTATGTATAGTGTGTTTTTTTAATGTGTGTGTGTTTTTTTTTCTTATCGTGTATAACAAACATCGGCGAATAGGAATATATGGGTTTTGTGGCAAAATAAATGTTTGGATGGTGAAAATAAGCCGAGAATACACATTTTTGGAGTGCGCGGCAGCTGGGGGAAGAGGGAAGAAAGGCCTGCGTGTCAGAGCCGGGAAAACTTAAAAATTTATCCGCGTGTGAAAGGGTCAACAGGGGTACCGCAATAGGCTCCACATCAGCCCTTTACATAGTGACCACCCATCTGTGCAAATGTTTCCTGGGCTACAGAAAACCATTAAGTTTGTCAGTCAGTGTAGAGTCACCTGAAGTAGAAAGAAGAGTAATAAACGTTACTGGAAGGATGGGATACCCATAACAATATGCAGCTCACCATCCAAGATAAATGGATGCCCAAATCTTAACAAAACACATTTTATATCCTTCTTGCCCTCTCACAACACACCTTTAAAGAATGGACTTCATAACCACCTTATAGCCAGCGTCACAGAAATGCATCTCAAGGCATCATCTCTGCAAGACCCACATAATGTAAACTTCTTACAACAGTAGAACTAAGCAGAGTCTTTGATGCCCTCCTCTGATGCAAACCAATCACCAAAATAAATAAGGGCAAAAACACCGAAAGCTGGAATGCCAACTACTTATCTGGCAAAAAAGCACATGTAACACTATAGGGCAAATCATCACAAGCACAAAACTTCACTAGTGGGAGTCCAGATAGCTCTGTTATTTTACATACTATCTTCAACTTATACATTCATGACATTCCTATATACAGTTGCCAACAAACATTGCCTCATGTGCAGATAATATTGCCGCAACAGACACACACTACGTCACAGACACGGCCTGGCACACTGCAACAATGTTTTTTTGACACACTTCAGAAACTGGTCGAGGACAACAAGCTAATAATTGCTGTAGCATAATTCACCACTACACCCATCACCAACTCAGTCATTAGCATTTACCATAACCCTAGCATCAAACTCAACCGTGTACCTGCATCACACACCACCTAGTATTGTCCCTGGACTGAAATACGACACTGGAATCATCTTCAAGAACCACATACAAAACATCAAGAGGCGGTGCATCCCAAGACTTAACACACTCGAGGCATTTACAAGGACAGACTGTGGGCAACAAAAAGAGACACTCTCTTTACTCAGCACACAGTACATTAGATCAGTGACATCCTATGTCTTTCCAACATGGCCCCCATCCTATCACCCGATCCCCCCCCCCCAAAAAAAAAAAAAAAATACAAACCATTCAGACCGTTAGTTTTAGTATACCACATCCAGAGCTTATGTTCACTTTGAAACCAGATTTCTCTCTGTTAGAGAATTTTTTCCACGAAATGCACATAATTCAGTGTGGCAACCTGTGCTAACACATAACATCCCATTCAATCCTTAAACGATAGAGCCCCGCAACACAGCTGAATATATAAAGCAATCCCCGTACAAATATTTCCAGATCCTCTTCAGCAACTTCCTACCTCCAGACACCCCAGCACCGATAGCAAGGAAGAACAACCTACATTCCCATTTAACAGGCAGGACAACACAACATTCCGATTACAACACTATGTTACAAACCCCACCTATCAGCTCATCAGGTATATCCTAAAGTAGAACTGACCGAGTTCACCTAGCTAGGCTTAGATCAGGACTTCATCCAGCTCTACTTAGTTTCCAGTTTCGAACTGGACTGAGTGTAATCACAGATGACACTTGTCCAACTTGCTGAATAGGTCCACACAACAAAAACCATATTATGAGGCACCGGACAGTATGTACCACACTAAGATGCAGACACATCAGGGTCATAGAGACCCTATCGGACAACCGCACAAAGGCAGTTGCTTCCCTGCAGCAGTAGTAGTAGTAGTTGTTCCCTAGGCAGTCTGGCCGAACAGCCCCGAGTCCCTTAGGAAGGCCATGGCCGAGACTGGGCTTTCCCACAGAGCTCTCAAAGAGTGTATGTTGTGTTGTTGGCGTAGGTGATTGTGTGCAATGCAGTCTTCAATAATGTGCTTAATAGTATGGGGTGCTGTGTTGCATCCTGGACAGGCATCAGCGACAGAGTCATCTTGCCTCTTCTGGTAGCTTAAGAGGGCTGGATGGTGCCCACGTCTCAGCCTGGCCAGGTGGACCCTGTCCTCACGAGGGAGATAGGATTCAGAAGGGTGGATGTCAGGAGGCCGTACATGCAGCTGTGTGTTGTCTTTAAGTGACTGAATGGAGCGGCGAGTGATCTGAGTGTGGATATGCTTCTGGAAGGTGGTCTGAGGTGGGCGAGGGGGAGGAGAGATGATGGTATTTGTGTATGGTATCTTGTGCTGGGTGTTGTTTTGATGTTCCTTGGTGTGGGTGGATGTGCTGCCATGTAATATAGTGGATATTGTGGGTTTGTGGAGGCTGCAGCAAGAAACTGGGTGCCTCTCATGTCTAGGTGATCCTTGACTTTGAGGACTTTGGTTTCTTGATGTAGGTGGTCTGTGGGTGTGGTAGCTGTGCAGCCTGTGATTATTTTTAGGGCCTTATTCTGTATGGTCTGTAGAGTGTTGTAGTGTGTTTTGGTGAGGTTAGAAGCGCAGGCAGGGATTGCATAATTCATCACTGAACGTATGTAATGTTTGTTTACTGTGGTGGTGGTTTCTTTGTTGTGTCCAAATTTTGTATGGGCAAGTGACCTCAAAGCATTGAGTCTTGGTGTTATTTTATTTTTAATGTTTGTGATGTGTTGTTTAAATGACATTGATGTATTGTATGTTACTATTTATCTATCTATATACCTAGGCTGCTTCCCCCAAGGAAAGGGAGGTAGCCAAGACAGGATGACACACTCCCCATTTACTCATCCATTCAAACACATTCATTCGCATTGTTAGCCCCAAAGGGGAGAACGGACAGATCCTCACCGCACCACACCGCACAAGGGTCAACTGCGCAATGCAATCAGTGACATCCGCAGCAGGGCCTGACAGCAGAACTGGTTTACCCCTGCCACATCATAACAGACCCATCCCCTTACCCGCACCTGACCTGACTAGCTGATCAGACCAAATGCGGGAGAATATCCCCTCAGTTCTGCGTCATCACTTATTCATTCACAATTTTTCTCCATTTATTTCTGTCACGCACAGCCACTCTTCCTTGCTCAACAGACATCCCTCTCGCATCCAGCGCTCTCTTCACACTGTCCATCCATCCTATTCGTGGTCTTCCTCTCGGCCTTACACCTCTCACATCAGATATAGTTTTCTTTTTCACCAATCGCTCATTATCCATTCTCTCCATATGCCCAAACCATCGCAACACCTTCTGCTCAACTCTACCAGCCATCTCCTGAACAACTCCAGTTCTCCTTCGCACTTCATCATTTCGCACCCGATCCATACGCGTCACTCCACACATACTCCTCAGACACCTCATCTCCATTACATTCAAACTTTTCCTCTCTGCTACACCCATATTCCATGTTTCAGCCCCATATAATGCAGTCGGTACCACAACACCCTCATACAGCCTTCTCTTTACATCCATTCTAAGCGAATGACATTTAAACACTTTTTTCATTCCTCCCAGCACCAAGGATTTTGTGTGTGTGTGTGTGTGTGTGTGTGTGTGTGTGTGTGTGTGGTAGGGGAGTGTTGTTTATGGTGAGGTGTGGGATGTGACTGTGTTCTGTTGTCCAGTTTGTGAGAAGGGTCACTGTAGATTTGGCTGGAGCTATTTTGAGCCTGTTTGTGGTGAACCATTCGCGTAGTGTGTTGAGGTAAGGTTGAATGATGTGTGCAGCTGTGTTTGCATTTTGGTGTGTACATGTAAGTGTTATATCATCTGCATAGGAGGCTATGTGTATCTGTGGTGTGTGGGGTGTGGGTATGTTGTGCATGTATAGGTTAAAGAGTGTAGGGGATAAAACAGATCCTTGGGGAACACCGTTTGTGAAGTTTCTGATGGTAGAAGACTGACCGACAAATGTTATGTGTGCACATCTGCCTGCTAAGTAGTTTGCCAGCCATCTTTTTGTGTTATTATGCATGTTTGTGTTGAGTATTTAGTTTGTGAGGTTGAGGCGGGTGATGGCATCAAAAGCTTTGCTAATGTCTAGCGTGATTAGGAGTGTTCTGTGTGGTGGCCTAGCTGAATTCATGCCATCGAAAACTCTCTGTGTAAGGTCTGTAAGAAGGGTGTTTGAGGTGTGTAGTGACCTAAAGCCATGTTGTGACTAGGCTAGGGGAATGTGAGGTGTGACTAGTTGTAGTACCAGTCGTTCAGTGACTTTAGAGGGAGTGCAGAGGAATGTGATGGGATGGTGTGATGAGGGTAACATGGGGTCTTTGTTGGGTTTAGGGATAGTGATGATAATGCCATGCTTCCAGATGTTGGGTATTATGTTGTGTGAGTAGCTGTAGTTTGATATGTTGGTGAGTGCTTGTATGCCTTGTGGTCCAAGGTGTTTAACCCGCCCCGTCCCGACCACTTTTTGACCACTGGTACCCCCCAATCCCGACCATTTTTCGACCCTTTTTTTGTTTTGCTTAAACTTTCGCTTTTGGTCAGAAACAATGGTCAGTGGCAAAGAAATTGTTCCCCGGGGTCCCTAATTACCCTAACCAGGTATGCCTTGGTCCCACCTGGCCCTGTGTTCTCCGTAGGCGGTCTGAGCCTCTAACGTTTTCTATGGTATTATAAGTCTGGGAAACCAATGAAAGTAAGTAGATATGTATTTATTACAAACATAAAAACATGTGATAAAAGAGTATATTGGGTTTTATACAAAAACAGAGCAGAAATAAGCATTGTACCATCATGCGAAACGAGCAAAATCGGGCAACTTGGTCACGATGAATCGCTAACATTCTAAAATCATGATACATATCATTTTTTTTTACTTACATAATACTTCTACAATAACATTATACCATTTTACATTTTATTGAACTGTTTTTACGTATTCACAGGCCTTTTGATAACATTTAGCGTAATGTTAGCGCTTATTTACGTAGTGAGTGAACTCGCTGTGACTGTTGTTTCAACTCGTATTGTGTTTTTTCTACTTACATAATACTTTTCTAATATTATTATACACTTTTCAACTTTATAGAACTGTTTTGAGATTATTTCAGGCCTTACGTAAATATATAGCGTAATAACAGTGCATAATAACACACACGGTGAAGTCGCTATGACAACTATTTCAACTTACAACCTATTTTTGTACTTATATAATAATTCTCCACTAACATTGCACATGTTTACACTTGATATAATTGATATCACATAATTTCAGAACTTACGATGGAACTGAGCATCATATTAGCGCGTACTTACACAGGGAGTGTTATCGCGATATCATTTGTTTCATCTTACACTAGTATTCAACTTATAAAATACCTTACTACTAACATTACAACAAATTCCAATTTATATAATTCCTATCACATACTTACTGACCAGAATGTGGGTGTACTCGTGACATCAATTGTTACAACTTACACTATTGTTCAACTTATACGTTTTATCCATGCTAACATTACACCCGTTTCCACTTTATTTCCTTGCTGTCACATATTTACTGACCAGAGTGTTATACTGAGCGTCATATTTTCCCAGATTTACACAGTGGGTGTAGTTTTGATATCAATTCTTTCAACTTACACTAATTCTCAACTTATACATTACTTTTCTGAAAAAATAACACCCGTTTCAACTTCATATTTGACTTCGCACCTACTGACTGGCCTTACCATTATAATGAGCGTCATTTCGCCTTCCCACACAGTTTCAATAGTGTAGGAAATTATGATACTCCTTGAAACAAGGCTGAAGGCACAACGCAACATTGCACTCGACACACTCGTACCTTGTGTCTTTTCTCTGAGTGGATGGTCTGACTGTCGGGTGCTTACATACATGGCAGCGATGCTGGGGTTTATGACGGTTTGGGTCGGAAGGGATTGTGCTAGGATAGTGGCGTCCTGCAAGACGTAGGGGAGTCTGAGCAGCCATGGGGGTGCGGGTGCGGTGTGTGGGTCTGTCCTGGGCATGCTTGGCGATTATTTCACGTGCCAGCTCCCTCACAAACCCCTCAGAGGTCTCGGATACTCCGGTGGTCATTGCGTGCAGGTAGTGGGCGTTCAGGACCGTGATGTCGAGCAAGTGGAAAAAGAGTTTCTTGTACCACTTCATCGTGGTCCTGGCACAGTCAACACTTGAAATCATCGAGTCTGACTGATCCACTTGCCTCATGTTCAGATTATAGGCCAGTACAGACTCGGGTTTCCATACGTTGCGCCTCCTCTCGCTACGGTGATCAACGGAGTCTATGCGGTGCATCAGGGGGCTGTGAACAGTTGATAGGAGGCAAACTTCCCTGTTGTGATTCCACAGGGTGGCAAGGATGTTATTGGCCTGGAAGAAAACCACCTCGTTCTTGTCAAGTTTCCTCCCTATCTTGACTATATGGCGACGGTTTCTCTGGACTGTACCACAGACTCCGGTGTCGTGTTGGTGGAGGAACCTAGAGAGAAGAGGGCTAGTGTACCAGTTGTCCAGGTACAACACATGACCACGATGAAGGTACTCTTCTATCAATGTCTTCACCAAGGCCCCAGAGAGTCCTATACTCCGATCTTCTGTTTTATCTGTCTGTGCGCCCGTGTACAAGACTATGTCTTGCATATAACCAGTCTTACAGTCACACATAACAAAGATCTTGAACCCGAAACGGTGTCTCTTGCTGGGTATGTACTGCCTAAAGGAAATATTGCCTCTCCACAACACAAGACTCTCGTCTATGACGAGGTCTCTGTAGGGATAAAATGAGGAGCGGAGCATTTCCCGTAAATGATCAAATACCAGCCTAATTCTCCTCATTTTATCTGTGTTATTTGCATTGGCTGGATCTTCTGCATCAAAAAAGTGGAGGCGGCCGAGAATATACTGAAATCTGTTACGACTTATCACCTTTCCAAAGAAAGATGTGAGGATGATTGGGTCAGTTGTCCAGTAGGCAGGAATTTGGTTTTTCCTTACCACACCCATCAAGAGAACCAGGGCCAAAAATAGGAACATCTCTGAAATTGTAACGGGATAGTCATACTGTTGGGAATGCCTGCTCGTGGTTCCCAAACGTTCACTTTCACGGCGCTGTGATTGTGAAAAGATATTAGTCTGTTCAACTATGCGCCCCACAAATGCCTCACCAAAGAACAAGTGGAAAAAATCCACCCTAGACGAACCTGCATTCACACCTGGAGCCGTGCAACCAGACCGCCACTCCTCAGTGAAAGGGTGAATGATGGGAGTAAAATTACTCCCATCTTCCCAGTTCCACGTGACACCACCGTCTCCAGCCATGTCCCCATCTTCCCCTTCGTCAGGGTGGGGAGGTGAGGGTGGTGGGGGAGGTTGGGGAGGTGGAGAGCAGCGCCTCTCATCACTCGCACTTCTCTTCCCTCTCCCTTTTCCTTTACCCTTTCCCTTCCCTTTCTTTCCTTTCCCCACATCCTGGGGCTGTGGGGAGGAAGTTTGGGAATATTCTGGGGCGAAAGCTCCACCTCCTCTCCCCTAGGCCTACGTGCACCACGTGCTCGTGCTGCCTCCCTCACACCACTTGCCCCTTCACCCCGCACTACCCCCACACCACTCTCACTTTCACCCCGCGCTGCCGCCACAACACTTTCCCTTTCACCCAGCAATCCCACCACACCACTTTCCACTTCCCCAGACAAAAGACTTTCACCATACCTTATATGTCTTCTCGCCCCACCTTCTGATCCTCGTGGCGATATTTTTTCTTTTCCCAACCACGCGGCGATATCACGTCCTAAGCCACCATCATCCTCATCGTCCTCATCCTCGTCCTCATCAGATTCGGGATGGAGAGATAGCCGTGTACGTGGTTGGGGAGCAGGCTGGCCTTCCCTTGCCTTATGGTATGTCACATACCGCGTTTTTCGGGGCGAAGGGACCTCCTCATCACTGCTACTTATTTCTTCCTCTGGCTGGACGTAATCACGATCTACCACATCATCGTCGAGTGGAGAATCACTATCTCCAGTGAAGGCTTCCAGGGCGGATGCAATTTCCTCGTCTGAGAGACCTTTCCGCGCCATGTCTGACCTGGGTCACTGCTAGCAGGTGAGTGACCGAGACAAGGGCGAGCGCGGGTCACGTGGGGTCTAGGATGCTGCCTGCCTGGCGGCAGGTAGGGGAGGCTTGGGTACATGGGCGAATCGAAAATCTCGCGCGAATTTTGAAAATTGTGGAAATTATGAACCTTGCAATTGCAGGACATTGAAGTACGTCGACGGGATTAGCTGTGACATAACGTGAGGACGTGGAAGTACGTCGACGGGACGCCGCGGGTTAAGGTGAATGTTGCTTATGTTGTCTGGTCCACAGGCAGATGAGTTCTTGAGGTTGTTAATGATGTGCTTCGTCTGGTTGTAGGTGAAAGGTGCGTAGTCTGGGTCTGTGGGGAACTCTTACGTCGGATGATACGTCGGTCTTCGGGATGGGGGTTTAGATGGCTGACTTGTGAAAAGTGATTGATGAGAGTGTTTGCTTGTTGTTTGTTTGAGGGTATGGTGTCTGTTGTTGTGATGGCAGCATGTGATTGCGTGGTGTTGCTGTTGGAAAGTGTGATGTTGTTTAGTGTTTTGTAGAGTTTGCTGATGTTTGTTTTGTGGTCAAGTGTTTGGAGGTCATTTTTCCAGTTTAGTGTTTGCTTCCCTGCAGTTGACGGGTCTGCTGTCAGGCATGACCGGGGTTGTGGAACAGTAACAACACAGGAGAATGATATTTTGCACAATCGTAAATCTCCACAATGACGATCTGTTAGGCAGGATGGGATCCTTGACAACTGCCCAGAGTGAGGCCCCCCCACCCCCCATTCCTGATAAACACAAACTTTATTAAATAATACATACAGAGAACATAATAGGACAGTGAAAAAAAAAGGCACTCATTTTCTGAAAAAAATGTAGCTTTGTGTACTTTAAATAAGCATATTTTCATTAATCATGGACCAAATTAAATTCCTTTGGCCTCAGTTTAAAGGCGAAACTCGGGAGAATAAACTGATTAGTGGATTTAACTTAGGTAGTGTAGGGTTTTGCACAGTGCTGCTTTGTTTTCAATTCTGAGAAACATAAAATGCAGTCAAGAAAATAGTGACATTCATCTTAGCTGTAGAGAAATATCCACGGATCAAAATCATTTTTTTCTTCAGTATAATAAGGTAAAAAATAACACCCACTGCTTTCATTTAGTTTAATTACCATGGTGACCTGAAAACGATTTTAAAAATGTGTTTTTTAAAACATCGTTTATCGCAAATTAATGAGAAGTGTAGCTTAGGAAACAACAAACCATATTTGTGCAGTTATTTTTGTTCATTTCATGGTGTCAGATTTAAACAAAAAGCCAGATTATAAAGGTTAACTCCCCCCAAACTAATCTACTTTCATCAGTTCTTCATGAAAAAAATACTTAATTGTTCTTTTTTATTTTTGGCGAGGGATCAGTCTCATTATTTTCTCTTCTTCGCCAGTACAGAGCTCACTTAAGCTTCAGACTGTAAATCTGGAAAAAGCACCTACAGCCCTTTCATCCATCATCCAGTCCTTTTATGCCCCATCAGAAGAGTAGGAACTGGGACCAAAGCTACTCAGTCTGGACATTTCAGGCGGAGGTGCCCAGCCTCACTTGATTCTGAACGGCATTATGTGAGCAAATAAACTCCAACCGTTTCTCGGACGTAAAACTCTTACAAGCTCTATCCGGGTGGAGCATTTTATCCCACTAATCCACGAGGCATCATTTGGATATATGATTATCACCCAACTTATTCAACTATTTTCTGGTTTACAGGAAACCATTTGGCGTATCACTCAGTGAAGAGTCGCCCGAGGGCAGCACTGCATCGAGTGAGTGGATGGCGATCGCCCCCACCTACCGCAAGTCACCTACCAGACCGCCCCCACCCACCACAGGGTCAATGATATAAAAAAATAATTGTTCCCAATGCCCTTTTTTCTTCATAATCTTGCACTGTGTTCTTTTTATCAACGTTTCTACCCAGTAAAACTGCACAAGGTACGTCAGTGGCAGAAGTAAGAGCATTAGAAAAAAAGTGTATGCGTTCTCGCTCAAGAAAATAATCTGTGTAATTCATTTGGTAGTGTCGAAAAATTTGGCCAGGGAAACAATGCTTTTACCAGGGAAAGTTGTAGAAGTACTGTCTTACGGTTTTTCTTGATACCAATACTTAATTTGGTGACAAGACCTTAATAAAGCAGTTTGACTGGTTGAAAAATGGTGCTATAGAGTGAGTCCATTGGCTTTTATTTTTAAATTAACAAAGGAATTAGTTGTGAGGGCAAGGTTAAACAGGCTGTACTGGACCTTTCTCAAAGACAGTGGAATATGTGAATAGGGTACAGTTTTTTAGACCGATGGTGAAAGCTTATCTAAGCCTGTTTACCAGGTAAACCGGTGAATGCAGACGAGAGCAAAAGATGGTGGTGAACAAAATCTCCTTCAACAGATTTTGTGGGAAATGAAATATGAATAGTCCAAATGTTCTGGATAGTCAGTATAGACTTATAGAATAAGTAAGAAGGATATAAAGTACAGTCATAAGAAAACCTATCGTTACCCCCAGTTATGTTCAATGCAAAACGAACGTTAGCTGGGCTATGTGGGCGGATCCTTGCTGTTCGCCCCTCCCCTATCTAGGGTTGCCATATCACAATCTCATTCCATGAGTTGGAATAATGAGCAAGAATGAGCCACATGGTGGCGAAATATATAGGACGTGTTTGCGTTACCCTGAGCACCCCACCGGGGATTAATAATGAAACTTGGCACGTTTATTATTTTCCTACTATTTAACACTTATTATATATAGAATACAACAAATAAATTATTTTGAATTGTATTAAATCTATAGGCATCGACTGTTTTTATGATAGTATAGCAGGGGTGCACAAGTTCATTTGTTTGCTTTAGATGGGTGGTTAAATGCTTCAGATGGATGATTCAGTTAGTGGCATCCATGCATCGACGTCTAAAGGCTGTTTTGGAAGCAGGGGGTGGGTATACAAACTATTAAAGCAATGAACTGAACACGTATTATTATTTTCCTTCTGCTCAACATTTATTATATGTAGAAAGCAATACATATCATTATTACACTGAAATTTACCAACTTGGCTTGTATCGGCTGAGTTACTATCATACGTCCCCCTGTGGCGGGGGGGACACAATATGGCCGCAGTATGGGGTGGTGCGACTACTCTGTGGCCAGGTTGTGTTAAGAAGAATACTGCCACCTCACTCCCTGCGTGTCATAAAAGGGGACTAAAAAGGGTGGAGTGACGGGGCTAGGTACCCCCTCCCCTGTTATTTAA
The DNA here is from genome assembly GCF_032717465.1 of Coenobita brevimanus. NCBI lineage: Eukaryota > Metazoa > Arthropoda > Malacostraca > Decapoda > Coenobitidae > Coenobita > Coenobita brevimanus. The sequence continues at coordinate 34,561,403 of NC_136971.1, forward strand.
TTCCTAAAAAGAGACAGGCCAGAGAAAGGGATGGAGGACTGAGTTATCCCCGTACCCTGAAGATTGGGTCTATGAATGTGCGTGGATGTAGTACGATTGAGGCTAAAAAGGAGGAGATTGAGAGAATGTTTCTGAGAAGAAAGTTGGATGTGTTAGTTCTGAGTGAAACAAAGATGACAGGAAAGGGTGAGTCTATGTTTGGAAGTGTGAATGGAAGATTGTCAGGTGTTGATTCAGGAAGGGGAAGAGAAGGTGTGGTCTTGTTAGTGAGTCCGGAAGTACAGCAGTGTGTGATTGAATGGAAGGAGGTGTCATCGAGACTGATGTGGGTGAAAGCGAAATCTGAATGTGAGTTGTGGGTGTTTGTGAGTGCATATGGGCCTGGTAGTGAAAGGGATGAAGAAAAGAGGGAGTCTTTCTGGAATGATGTTGATGAGTATCTGCAGAGTTTTGGAGCGAATGTGAAGGTGGTAATGACGGGAGATCTGAATGGTAGAGTGGGAAATCTAGCAGCTGAAGGTGTAGTTGGTATGCATGGTGTGCCTGGAAGAAATGAAAATGGGGAACGAATGATAGGGATGTGCGTTGAGCGAGAGATGGTGATTGGAAATACCATGTTTAAGAAGAAAGATATTTATAAGTATACATGGGTGAGACAGGTGGGTGGAGGGGTTGTTGATAGAGCATTGATGGACTATGTGGTTGTGTCCAGGAATGTAATAGGAAGATTGTTGGATGTGAGAGTTCTGAGAGGGGAGGGTGGAGGTATCTCTGACCACTACTTGGTGGAGGGGAAGTTAAGAGCAGGTAAGAGATGGGTGAGAGCAAGGAGAGTTAGGTGTGGCAAGGAGGTTTTGAAAGAGAGTTGGATAAAATAGAGAAAATGATAGGGTATCAGGAGAAATTAAAAGATGAGTGGAATGCAGTGAAAGATCAGGAAAATGGCAGTGTGGAGGAGGAATGGCAGTTGTTTAAGAGTGCTGTGGTGGGGCATGCAGAAGAGGTGTGTGGTGTGAGACGTGTGGGTAGTGGTGTAAGAAATGGAAGTGAATGGTGGTGGGAGGAAGTAAGTATAGCTGTGGCTGAGAAGAGATGTGCATATGAAGTGTGGCTGCAGAGGAAGGATGAGGTGTCATATGAGAGGTATAAGGAAAAGAGGAATAGAGTGAGAAGGGCTGTGCGTGATGCTAAAGTGGCGGCAGATGAGAGGTAGGATATGCGGTTGACTGAGAATTTTCAACAGAATAAGAAAATGTTTTGGAAGGAGGTGAAAAGGGTGTGAAAGGGACAGTCTGGGAAGGAAGCGCGAGTAAAAGCAGAGGATGGTAGGATGTTAATTGAGATGAACGCAGTAAGGAAGAGATGGGCAGAGCATTTTGAAAGATTGTTAAATGTAGAGGAGGAAAGGGTGGCTGAGACTATGCCAGATGAAAGGGTGCAAGGAATAAATGTGTTGGGAGAGTTGAATGATTCTTTGATCACGAAAGAGGAAGTGCAGGAGGCAGTAAAGGAGATGAAAACAGGGAAAGCTGCAGGTATGGATGGGTGTGCTGTGGAATGCCTGAAGGGTGGTGGAGTGACCATTGTTGACTGGTTAGTAAGATTGTTGAATGTGTGCTTTGTGAAAGGTATGGTGCCAATTGACTGGCAAGTGTTTGTGTGGTCCTGTTGTATAAAGGCAAGGGTGATAAGTATGAATGTACTAGCTTTAGGGGTATAAGTTTGTTGAGTGTTGTAGGTAAGGTGTATGGTAGAGAGCTAATTATGAGAGTTAGAGAGGGTACAGAAGGAGTGATTGGTGATGAGCAGTGTGGTTTTAGGAAAGGGATGGGATGCGTGGATCAGGTGTTTGCTGTGAGACAAGTGTGTGAAAAGTTTTTAGCGAAATGCAAGGATGTGTTTTGGGCATTCATGGATTTAGAGAAAGAGTACGATAGAATTGATAGGGAGGCTTTGTGGACTGTTTTAAGATTGTATGGACTTGATTTTAGGTTACTAAAAGGGGTGAAAAGTTTTTATGTAAATAGTAGAGCATGTGTAAGAGTGGGAAATGCTGTGAGTGATTGGTTTCCCGTGAGAGTGGGGCTGTGGCAGGGATGTGTGATGTCGCCTTGGTTCTTTAAAATTTATATGGATGATGTTGTAACGGAGGTGAATGCAAGAGTTTTAGGTGGTCTGAGTCTGGTGAATGTTGATGGTAGAGAGTGGAATCTGAAGCAGCTGCTTTTTGCAGATGATACCGCACTGGTGGCTGATTCAGAGGAGAGATTGAGACAGTTGGCAGAGGAGTTTGGAAGGGTGTGTGAAAAGAGGAAATTGAAAGTAAATGGGAATAAGAGTAAAGTGATGAAGTGTACGAGATCGGTAGATGGTAGGAGGATGAATATAGATTTGAATGGTGAGTTGCTTGAAAGGTAGAGTGTTTTAAGTATTTAGGGTCACATGTTGCTGTGGATGGTAGAATATATTCAGACATGAAGTTTAGAATGAATGAAGAAGGAAAGGTATTGGGAGGAATGAAGGAAGTGTTTAGATGTCGTTCACTTAGAATGGATGTAATGAGAAGGCTGTATGAGGGTGTTCTGGTACCAACTGCATTATTTGGGGCTGAAACATGGAATAAGGGTGTAGCACAGAGGAAAATCTTGAATGTAATGGAGATTGGGTGTCTGAGCATTATGTGTGGATTGACGCATATGGATGAAGTGAGAAATGATGAAGTGCGAAGGAGAGCTGGAGTTGTTCGGGAGATGGCTGATCGAGCTGAGCAGAGGATGTTGCGAAGGTTTGGGTGTATGGAGAGAATGGATAATGAGCGATTGGTGAAAAAGATAACTAGATCTGATGTGAGAGGTGTAAGGCTAAGAGGAAGACCATGAATAGGATGGATGGACAGTGTGAAGAGAGCGTTGGATGCGAGAGGGATGTCTGTTGAGCAAGGAAGAGTGGCTCTGCATGACAGAAATAAATGGAGAGATATTGTGAATGAATAAATGATGATGCAGCCCTGAGGGGATATAATGCATTTGGTCTGATCAGCTGATCAGGTCAGGTGCGGGTAAGGGAAAGGGTCTATTATGATGTTGCAGGGGTAAACCAGCTCTGCTGTCGGGCTCTGCTACGGATGTCACTGACTGTACTGCGCAGTTGACCCTCGTGCAGTGTGGTGCGGTGAGGATTTGTCTCTTCTACCCTTTGGGGTTAAGATGCGAATGAATGTGTTTTGAGTGGATGAGTAAATTGGGAGTGCGTCGTCCTGTCTCGGTTACCTCCCTTTCCTTGGGGGAAGCAGCCTAGGTATACTGATAGATAGACAGACGTTTGGCATTGGTGCACATACTCATTGCCAGTCTGCATGTGTGTTCGACTCTACACCATTCTGTTATATTTTTATTTAATGAATTCGGTGCCGGATAATAAAACATATTGTTTCTATGCACAGAGGCTCCAATTAGCTTATATTACCTCTAGCACAAATTCCAATGTCTGTGTCTCACATAACCGACATTGACGGGTTTGCGGTACAAACTTTCCTGTCCCATTATTCCACAACACTTCGTCGTTGTGTCATTGAGTATAGCTCTGAAGGGTAACGATAGTTTTTCTTATGACTGTACCTAACCAGAGTTTAGCACAGCATCAGTAACCAGGGAGTAAAATATGTGAAATACAAGAAATAATCAAGTTCAGACTCACAAGGAAAAATTAAGTCATTATGAACATACAACACCCACCTGTGGCTCTGAAATGAGTTTCGGGAAATGAGGAAATACAAAACAGAGCTTTATATTTCTTCAGGCAGCTGAGTTTCAGTATGAAATATATGAGCATCTGAGTTGGAGACTGTGTTCCACTGAAATATAAGTTGAGTAAAGGAGAGTAATGCTACAGAAGTGACAGAGAGCTAGTTCAAGAATGGTCCAGGATACATTATTCGGTCGTCACTGAGAAAACAGCGACTGCCATGAGTATCTATGGGCAAAAAATGTATGTAGAGCATTCTGGCTTACTCTCTGTGTAAATGAAAACAAGCAAAATGATAAGCAAACGAGAACAGTTAGCAGGTGTTCCTCTGTTGGTTGGTGTAATCTGAGTTCCTTCTGTCTCTGTCACCAGTATTCACTCACTTTAGGAATGCTGAAAGTTTCGACTGGCTCTTAGTTTCCCCTCTGATGTCGATCATCATCATCATCATCATTATCATCATCATCAACCACTGCAAGTTCACTACTGAACAAAGGCCACCTCCAATTTTCTCCACGAATTCCTTGACTGAGACAATCTCTGCCAGGTTTTCCTCCAAACTTCTGTATTTCTCATCTCATGTTTGAGAACAGATTAGTTTGTTTTCCATTAATTTTGTCAGTTTCCAAGTCTCACAACCGTACATCACAGCTGGATTACATTCGTTGTATACTTTTCGTTTCATACATGCTGGTAAGCTACCTTGCATGATGTTTCAATGTATACCAAAAGCTTTCCATTTAGTTGTGTCTTTTTATTTCGTTTTCATGGGCTTTCGTTAGTTTCAGTATTTATTCCATGAAAATGTTCTCCTCAACTTCTTGAAGAGTTTCTTCGCTTATTCTGGTGACGCTCTTTTTTTTGTATTTGGATTAAACATTACATTGGCTTTACTCCTGTTCATTTATAGCCCCTGTCTAAGGTATGTTTGTTTTTTATTTGCTTTTCTTTTTTATGTGTCCGGCTCTGGGCATAGGCTTCACAGCCTGCTTCCAAGGCCCAGTAGTCCTCCTGCATACCATACACCTCTACATGTCACCACTTCGGCATTAATACCCACCGTCCATATTGAATGCATGCTAGGACTGTCTCATACAGGATTGGTGTATTGGTATTAGCAGGGGTATTTTTACGACACGTCGGCGGGTCTTCTGGTAGATTAGGAAAGTCAGTTATTATGATATTTAATTTCTTAAACTGTTCCCTGCTCCAGCGGGGATTTGAACCTGGGTCCGGTAGGACTGCAGGCCACCTCTCTACCGATTGAGCCACCGCCTCCCCCAGATATAAGACATGTTAATAGATATACTAAATAGATAGCTAGATAGGTAGGTAAGTAGATGGGTAGGTAGGTAGGTAGGTAGGTAGGTAGGTAGGTCAGCAGGCTGATAGATAGATAAAAACATAAGAAGACAAATAGACTGATTGACAGATGGACAGGTATTCAAAGTGATCCATCAATATAGCGCTCCACAACTAATTCACCTGGCAATATCTTACTGTATGTGTTGGAAGGATACCCAGTCTGCTGATGTGGGCGTGAATGTGGTAGTGAAAGTAGGAAATTGGGAAATAATGCACAAGAGACACTGATAATGCTGACTGAGCCGTTTCCGAAGCACTCAAGAAACCACAAAGCGGAGTGGACGAGGAAAATTATATTCTGACCACCGTAAATTTAGTTTTAAACAAATGGACATGCAACTTGGCACAAAATTTCAGCCTGCAAACAAAGCCAAAAAGTACCAGTTTGCCATAGGTATTAGTTGTTCACTGCCATTTAGTAGGCAAGCCGGGGGATTTTGTCTGGGTATTTTGGGTACAGGGGGCTTTCTAATTGCATAAAGTAATTACCTGAAGCCGAAACCTATTGCCCTTTCCTGCTCTTATCCCCTCTCCTCTTTCCCCATTACTTGTCGAGGTTCACTTCATTATTTTTTCTGCATTGGCTCCGAATATATATATATATATATATATATATATATATATATATATATATATATATATATATATATATATATATATATATATATATATATATATATATATATATATATATATATTTATTTATATTTATATTTATATTTATATTCATATTTAGATAGATAGATAGATAGATACATAGATATACCAGGTACATAATTCGTACAGCTGAATGAACATTTCATTAACTGTGCCCTTTTGTACAGTACATCATATTCTTCACATCTTATGATTACCGCAGATATTTATTGTTTATCATCGTGCCAATATGGTTATATTTCTGCCTACCCAGGCTTTCTTATAGGTGTTAGATGATAAAACAGTCACTAGGCGTTCACAGTGAACGATTCATTGGGCTATGCACTGAGCATCAGTGTCACCAGCGCAATATCATAGTGGGAATAAGATTAAAGTTACACGTGGAAGAAAATTATATGGCCATTTATGATATTAGCCGTATACGCGTATATGCACAATTAAAACAAAAAGTAGTGCCAAAACACAGCAAATCCGTCCCGGGCAGTCACTTTAGTGCTGACGTATAAACACAACAGGACATCTAGTCACAGGCGTCACATATCAGATTTGGAGTAAATATAGTGAAAATTGAAGATTTTATGCCCATTTGAAATTTTAGGCCCGACCCACCTGACACTGACCCCATCTACCGCTAGCTGTGGGATGATCCCCCTGATGTAATGAGGCATGTTATAGGGTGTAGGTTTGAAAGATGCACCTTAAGGTTTTGATTTCATGTCGATATGACGAGTTTGAGAGAAGTTAGGGCGAAAACACGATTTTTGACTATTTTGTTGGGGGGGAAGGGGGGGCTACAGCCTAGGCCTTGGCCCATTTTAGCCCAAAATCAAATCAACTGATCAGGTCGTAGCCCATCATCCCTGTAATTTTTAGTCAAAATCGCACCGGTAGTTTTCACGTAAAGTAGTTAACAGGCTGACAGACAGACAAACAAACACAAACCGAGTGAAAACAATACCCGTCCCCGAGCCCCTCCGGGGCGAGGACGGATAATAACTAAAGAAGCAAGGTCTGTGAGAGGGAAGGGACCCTCTGTACCGAACAAAGTTCCACGTTACACACTCGACTACTAGTTAAATCTCTTACTGTGAAACAAGTGCTTTCAAAGAAATGACTGAGGAGAAGTTACTGACGGAGGAGGGTTAGGGAAGCAGAATACTCATACCAACATTCCTTCAATCTTCATTCTTTACACACTCACTGTTACCTAGTGGATGAGTGTCTGACTACTGCACCGCCAGCACTTCTCATACTTTCCTTGGGGTGAGTGAGCGTATAACGAGGAACCTCCCTCAGGTGAATCACACGTCATGCACTAAACTCAGTTATTTATAACTGTGACTTAATATTTCCACTTGGTGTGAGAACTTTTTTTTTTTTAATATTTATCCCAGAAAACTGGACATAGAGCCCGTCGAAGATGCGCATGGCTCGCGCAAATTGCAGATAACAACGAGGAGGGCAACCCCAAACCAGAGAGACAGTGTATGATGAAGGGTGCATCAGCAGCAAGGGCTGCAGAGGCAGTGAGTCAGCCCCTGATCTAGTGGGTCAGTGGTGGTGAGGTGATCATGGGCGGCCAGAAAACTCCCGTGCGTGGGTGATGAACTGCTCCAGATTCCCCGACATGCAGAGTCGAGAACGCTGGAATTCCTCGAAGTTCTGCAGAACCTGGTAGACGATGGTGCCGGTGTTCTCCCCGAAGAGTTGTTGATATCGAGGGCAGAAAGTTGTACCAGCTTTTGCCCAAGGTCGGTGGCGGGCCCATCATGACCAGGTGGAGAGATCAAAGTGGCTGTCTAGATGCTGAGAGGTGGAGGAGCTTGGGCGGCCTCAGGCAGAGGGGGAGAGGCAGGAGAGGTAGCAGCTGGTGTGAGGCCCACCAAACTCCCAGCAACAGATGAAGAAACTGAGGAGGGAGGGCCCTCAACATCCAGATGGACTGAAGGGACAGGAGAGACAGTTCGTCCCCTCTTGGCTGCTGACAGTGGAGGGTGGACCTCAGTGATAGTTCAGCTGATTTCCAAGTCCATGTCCATAGACGGTGCTGGGTCGGTGATTGGAATAGTGCCAGACACACTGTTGAGGAGAGCATCCAGCTGCAGCTGTTTCCATGGTGTACTGCTGGGAAGTGGTGGCTGCTGCTGCCGGGCCTGACACTTCTGATGAGGGGCAGAACATGCATCATCAGCAAAGCTTCGAGGGATGGCAAGGCGTGACAGCTCGTTCTCCTCGAAAATTTGAGGGAGGAGAACGCGCAAAACCGCTTTGTCACCCCGACAAAAAGCTTCTGCCATTGCGATGTACATAGCAACAATGGTGGTTATCTCCCCAGAGCATCCAGGACCCTTAGGCCGGAGTCTACGGACCGTTAGGCACCGCCGTGCATAAGCAGAGCCCTGCACAGCAACACCCCACTGGCCCAGCGACATCATGAGCTTCAAACCCTTGGGTGACTGATGGAGACAAAAATCCACTGTTTCACCCTCGCCTAGAGAGTGCTGGAGATGCCGTGAGTTTGGGGCAACGACCCATGGCTGTGGACAAAAACATCAGCACCAGTCTCCTGGCGCTTGATGAAACCATACTGTGCCTTCACGTTGAATCAATTCACGGTCCCCACGATCCTCTCGGCTCTCTGCGGCTCCGATCTGCTGCAGGATGCCACCCTCAATGGGTCTAAGGCATGAGCTGAAGTGGTGGATGTCGTTCGCTGGTCAGGCATGGTGAGGACTGGCCTGGCCAAGCAATGGACTGGAAATGGGTGTGATAAAATAATCAGGATACTCTGTCGCTTCCACAATAAGGACGCCGTGGATATTGTCATGCTTTCAGCAGGTGTCACGACTGTTTGTTCAATACTCGTATACGCAAGATACCACAGCCAGCAATGTTTTAAATACGATAGTCAGCACAGAGTAGCTTTCCTAATTGTAATATTCAATGGAAACATGAAATTCAGATCGTAAAACACATTAAGTTTGTCCCCTAAGTTATTCACTAAGAAACACTGAGTAATATCTTCTGGCAAATAAAACAAAAAATAGAATAATACATCAAGCTGCAGGGATTTTTTTTTTTTTTTTTTTCCAAATATCCGAAGGTTTCCTCACTGCTGGTGACTCTTGTGACTCTGGGTCAAGCCTATTGAACTGATTCGCCTCCACCCAGCCAAGCCTCATGATCATGAACCCCTTAACAAACTGGCCTGAAGGACGGCCAATAATTTCACCACTTACACATCCCTCGCTGCTACGTGTTTCACCCACGTTGTTTCATCTTAACACAAATCAGTTAATCTGGTATTTTATTTGCCTGCAGTGACAAAAGATATGATTACAAGCTTGTTGTTATAACGGGACTTGTTTGACTTTGGTGTCAAGGACCTAATGTTTTAACGTGGTCTACCCTATTTATTTTCCCATGTTCCTTAATGGGAAAAGTATCAAATCTATCATAATTCTGAGTTATTAATTGGCTGTCTGCAACGAACTGAATGACCATTCCCATCGGATAAAAACTGTTTATAACCAACCTAAAATGCATTTTTTTTTTTTGTGATGCATCTTTCGCAATGCTCTCGTTCTCATATTCAAAAGTTGCTTTTCAAATGTCAGCATACAATTTCCAACATATCTTTCTCCTTTTTTCGATTTTCGTGTCCACTTCTCCATCACAATGTTATCGTAAATCTCTCTCTCTCTCTGTCTCTCTCTCTCTCTCTCTCTTCTACGTCCTTGACTCTTGCCCTCGTTCTCTCGCACTCTTCCTTCCCCTTTCCCCTATCCCCTCTCCTTTCTTTTTCTGACCACCATCCTCCTCACTCTTTCCTCCGCATATTTTCCACACACTTTCTTTTCTTTTTTCATGCTCTCTCTCTCTCTCTCTCTCTCTCTCTCTCTCTCGCCTCTCACCCCTCCGGCTCCCTCTCTATTTTGTGCCACTTAAACACGAGGCCTTTTTAACACAAGTTTTAAACGAACAGAGGAGGAGGAGGAGGAGGAGGAGGAGGTGGTGGTGGAGACGGAGGCAGAGAGATGAGTGAAGGTGGGACGGTGGGTGAGGTTGGGGGTGGGGTGGCAGCAGTGAGGTGAGTGTGGCGAGGTGTAGGTGATGGTATTATGACCGTTGTTGTAAACTGGAGATGCGAAATTTGGACAGTGTAAACAAAACAATATTCACGATGGAAAAGAATGACATCTGCTACAGAAGCGCATATGAAATAACGTGGATAAAATGACTTCACAATTAACTGGTGTTTCTGGTATATTGAAGCAGATTTACTAAGCAGCAGCAAGGTCTCGTCACGTCTTCATAAACAACTGAAAAACAAGTTGGTGAATTTGTCGGATCTGACTTCGATATGTTTATTATCGACACAGATCGGTGTCATCGGTGTCAGTTGTTACTCACTAGACTGATTTTTTTTTAGCAAACTAGGAGAGAACGGAGAGGTGACAGGATTTTTGTTATGGACCGTACATACATTAAATATAATACAAGTAGCATGAAGGAACATACTGAATAATCTGTATACATCTGGAATGAAGAGAACACGAAGCGTTAGCCGAGAAACTGCAGACAAGTGAGTGTGATGGAGGAATGAGAATAGGAAAACTAAGAAGGTGGAGGGAGGCATGAAGGAGGATGGCTTGGAATGGGTTGTGGGGTGGAAAGATAAGTGGCGAGGAAGAGGCTTGGAGGCGCTGAGGTCGAGATTATACTGGATAAACTCAACTATTTTGCGCAGTCACATGAATATTTCCAGAAGTGATTACTATTATTACCGCGTTATTATTATTATTGTTATTATTATTATTATTATTATTATCATTTAATTTTTATTTTTATTTAATTTTCTTAACGTTATTAATACGATGCCATTTTATTTTCCTTATTTATGATTCCTCCAGATGATCATAGTTATCGCCCACCTTGTAAAGGAGGGCGATGATGTTTTTGCCCCTGTGTGTGTGTGTGTGTGTGTGTGTGTGTGTGTGTGTGTTCCCATTTTATCTCATAAACGGCTTGAGGTATGAACATGAAACCTTCAGGGTATCAAGATATGACCAAAATATTAGGCGAGTTCGTAAATGGACACTCTGGGTCAAGGTCATGGCCACCAAAATGGCTGCCAAAGGTTAACTAGTTTTTATCCAGCGGCTTTAGCACCATTATATCTCATGAACGGCTCGAGCTATCAACATGAAACCTTTAGGGTGTCAAGATTGGGCCAAAATCTTGGACTTGGTCAACGGCATATTTTGGAGGGCAATTAGCATTCGGCTCCCGAATGTTTTTCTTTAATTAGTTCAGAAATACATGTGACTACGTTAGCATGGAAGGTTCCCTGGCCGCTAATTTAGTGAGATCCATCCAGTGTTAATAACATCCAGTGGACCGAGCAGGAATTAATACCCGTCCCCGCTCAGGAGGGGCTCGGGGACGGGTATTGTTTCCACTGTTTGTTTGTTTGTTTATCTGTCTGTCTCTCCCACTCTGTCTGCCTGTTAACAAGTCTACGCGAAAACTAACCGTGCGATTTTGATTTAAATTACAGGTATGATGGGCTATGACTTTCTGATCACCTGATTAAATTTTGGGCCAAATTGGGCCAAGGCCCAAGCTGTAGGCCCTCAAAATGTAAAAACAAAAATCGTTTTTTCGGATTAATTCCTTTCTAATTCCCCATATCGACATGAAACGAAACCTAAAGCTGCATTTTTCAAATCTGCATCGTATAACTTACCTCATTACATCAGGGGGGGGAGGGGTCACCCCTCAGCCGTAGGGAGGTCAGTGTCTGGTAGGTCGGACCTAAAATTTCAAATGGACATAAAATCGTCAATATTCACCAGATTTACTCCAAATTTGATATGAGACATCTTTCACTAGATGCCCTGTTGTGTTTATACGTCAGCACTAAAATGTCTGCCGGGGACGGGTTTGCTGTGCCTAGGCACCACTTCTTTTTCAGAATTTTTATCAACTCGCCACCAGAAGATTTTATTCAACTCTCTTATTAACAGCATGAAAAACCTCTCCTATGCTGGGCAAAATCGCACGGAGAAAGAAAGCTATTAAAAAAACGATCATCGTAGTGATTACTTTAATACCTCAGTCACTTTCCTCTTCTGTAAATCACTCACTGCGATGACTTCTTTTGAAAGTCAATTTTTACTTTTTCAATTATCTTTATAAAACTGGGCAAATGAAGGGGCTACTGCTCCCTAATTCAGCTATAACTATATTCCTGTTCTCTGTTTGCAGTATTCAGACATTGTATTCAGCTTCTGTAGGCCCTTTCGCAGTAAAGTGGTTGATATTCCATGTGGTGTTACCAGTACACGTGGCCGTGTATATAGTTCAGCCAGTTACCCGGGTTGGACAGTGTGAGTGTTCGTTACAGACGCATTTGTGTAAGTTTCTTTAATTGTCTTCCTCTTCCAAACTTTTTCCTTTTACAGCACACTCCTTTCAATAGCATTTCTTCCCCCCCCCCCACCTCTCTCTCTCTCTCTCTCTCTCTCTCTCTCTCTCTCTCTCTCTCTCTCTCTCTTTCTCTCTCTCTGGAAATATCTTCCCCAACCTATATTTCTCTCTGCCTTCAACCTCAACCCTTGTAAGGGCAGTACATCGAGGCATCTTAAACTGAAGTGATCTTGATTTTGACTTCGTTTTATAGTCTTTAAAGATCATTTTCTCCAAGAGTTCGGTATTTGATTCTTTCTTTGTCGTATTAAAAATATGTCTATATCTATTTCAGTCCACGCAAGGCCCACTGCAGAACCGAACTTACTCATCGGAGGACGCTAGGGAGTGTGTTATCTAGACTAAATATTTCTCAGTGTTGAACAAGTACAGATTAGTGGAGGAGCCTATACTGCAAACAATGCCTGGGATAAATGAAGCGTTGGAAAGGTGATGTATACTTTGTCATCATCCGTGAGGGTCTGAACATATACAGTTCTATGAAACGACATACATCCAACATCCAATGAAAATGGTCACTTCAGTTCTTATAAGCGATAGTAAAGGAACAAATTAAAAAAAAATATGTGGAGTGTTTGAAGTATCTCGCTCCAAGTACTTTGGAAGACATGGAAGTGAATGGAATGATCATGAAATTTTGTGAAATGCAAAGAAATTCTTAGATCATTTTTTAAGACACGCGAAATAGCCCTGACAGTAAGTTTCCTGAGACTTAGCAATTCTCATATGTGCACAAACCTTTCCATGTCACCGATTTTGCACAAATACCTAACGACGTTGTTGGAGACACCGATCGAGTATGAAAAGAAATGAACAGGGAAGAGGAACAGAATACAGAAGAAGTGGCAGACAAAATTCTGTAAAACTACAACAAAATAATATGGATGTGATTGCGTGAGATGGATCTCTCACTACAACACGACGATCCTGTAATGCAACAGTAATAAGTTATGTTACCCTTCCATGTCTAGCGATTGCTATAAGCAGACAAAAAGGCTTACACACACACACACCGCTCGCTGGTGCAGTGGTAACGTTCTCGCTTGCCAACTGGTGGACGGGAGTTCGCGCCTCGCTCAGGTTGCGAAAAGTTTCACTGACGAAGTGGGTGGTTACTGTCCCCCTTGAGCAAGGGGACGGGTGTGTGCGTGTGTGAAGGTCACGGCCTTGCCCTTAGATCGGACTATATGAGCTCTCAGCTCCCTTCCGGGAGGGTAAAAGCTGACGATCACGACCATCAAGTGATCCTGACCGACCCGGTGAATTACACATTGTATCGATGTAACTATCACCATCATGATATATTCCCACATTAAAGCATAAAATTCTTTACCTTATACTTGGATACTAACAAGTACTTTAGCACTCATATTGGATTTGATATTATGTATTTTTTATTTCTTGTTTATACTACAATGTTCAGGAACTGAAGTAACACAGCCACCAAAAAGAATTAATTACATAAAACTGAGGCTTTGACAACACTTTGGTAACTAACTTGGCAGATAGTAGTCACTGCATTTTTTTTTTTCCTCGTAACTGTTCAGCAGATATCCATACGCATATGAATTATTAATATATATTATCTAAAGTCTTCGCCACCGTTCGTCAAGAAAATAATTGTAAATCTGTCAGGACCTTGTCAAACCACGAACTGCTCCAGTTCTCGTTTAGTTTACCGTTTTCTGTGTCAGTGCCTAAAAGAAGTAGGTGGATGATTGTACATAAACAACAGAGCTCTTGTATTACTGTGTCGGCAGATCGTTTAGAGAGATAATTTGAGCCCTAGTGCTGAGATTTTTAATTGTATTACAATGCTATAGTAATATTTGTTAAGTACAAAGGTACTGTACCTCAATAGGCCTATGTAATGAAGTTTATAATAATAGTTATCAGTTGTTACTGATCAATACCAGTATGTCTGACCGGGCAATCCCATCAACTGCAGGGAAGCTACTACATGTAGGGTCGTCCCATGCGGTGAACCGATGTCCCATGTCGTCAACAGCGTCTTATAATAGTGAAGTGCAGGTAAGTGTTTCAAGGTTTGGTTCCTAGATGGACGTTGCATCTGCGTCTCCATGAAGTTAATAGAAACACATTGGTAGGCTCCACTTCACCTCGCTTTTTTTTTTTTTTTTTTTTTTTAATGGTTACCCACACTTTAGTTCGTGGTTTCCTGGTTATAGGACATCATTAGCTTTGTGACTCAGTGTAGATCCACCTTAAGTGGAAGGAAAAGTAATAAAATTTTAGAGGAAGGGAAAGGGGAAACCTGAAAGACGAAGGATCAGAGAGAAATGGAATGACAAAGATTAAAGGAGAAGTAGGCAACGCTACTCCAAAGGTGGATAATGACTGAGTTATCAGTAAAATACACTAGTGAAAGTTATAAGAATATAAGTGTGTGTGTGTGTGTGTGTGTGTGTGTAAGCTTCTTTGCCTGCTAATTTGATACGACAGCAGCACAGTGGTGGAAATACTTCTTCCTCGTATTGTGCCACTTCTAATAAACAAAATATATATATATATATATATATATATATATATATATATATATATATATATATATATATATATATATATATATATATATATATATATATATATATATATATATCATCTTTACTCTCTCTCCTCCATCCATTAACTGTCTTTCAGTTTCACATTAGTCTCTTTTTTTTTTTTCCCCTGTCTCTTCTTAACACATATATGTAACAGATTTCTTAGGACTCTCCCCGCTTCTCTTCTCTTCTCTTCTTCCCCTCTCGTCCCTGTCATGTCACCTTCCCTCCCAAACCGCGTCTCTCGAATATGTCTAATTAGTGTACAGCCGGAAACGGTCTTGATATGTCTCTTGCATCCATCCACCACCCCATCTTTCCTCCTCCCTTTCTTGTCTTTTCTTCGTGTTACTAATTTTCACTCAGTTGTGTAATTTTTCTGAGGAATGTTTCGCTGTGTACCAGGTATATCGTTTTCACTGTCTTGTTTGAATGCACTGCTTCCCTTTCTTAATGGTCTTCTTACTCCTGAGCTGCCTTTGTCTCACTCTATGACCACCCTTTTTCGCTCTTCCTCCTTTGGCTTAGAAAGAGTTGATCAGCATGAGAGGTGGAAGTCACACAACAACTTTTCATTGTCAGAATAAAGTCGGGATCCATTTATAAAATCTAATATCTATCTATCTATCTATTGCCAGACGCCATAATCCCGTAAGGGGTGGCCATTTGACTTTAAGTTATTTGTTTTATGGGGAGGGGCACTAACCCTCCACCAACCCAAGCTATAATAATAATAATAATAATAACAATAATGATAATAGTAGTAATAAAAACAGGGTAGATGACCAGTCTACTCTTCCTGATGATATTACATGCAGAGGTGTGGCTAGGATAATAATTATAATGTTGATGATTATAGAGACACACAGGTCAGAGCTTGAATTCTCTATCCTCTCCAATGTTTTGGGCAACACAGAACCCAGTGTAGAGTCTGTGTCACCCAAAATGTTAGAGAAAACAAAGAAATCCAGCTCTAACCTGTCTCTCTCTCACTCAACATCTCCACTTGTTGTAATGGATCATCTACAGTTGCTCAAAATGCTGGTCGAGAGAGAGAGAGATAGGTTAGGGCCAGAACTCTTTAATTTTCCTCAACATTTTGGGCTACACAGAGCTCATTTTAGAGTCTGTAGCCTCATTTGTTAGAGAAAATAAGTCTAGCTCTAACCAGTCTGTCTGTCTGTCTCTCTCTCTCTCTAACATTCCCATTTATATTCTCTTATGTTTTGGGCTACACAGAGCTCATTTAAGTTAGTCTGTAGCCTTATATGTTAATCTAATATCCTACCAAAATTAATGAACATACCGTAATGGAGTTCCTCGTGAAAATAAGGGATAGCGTTGTGGAGTCGTAATTAAACTTTTCAGTGTATGTTTGGATCGAGATGAGGTGCAGTTATCTCCCAAAATTCCGCTCTTTTTTTCTGTCGTTTAGTACTTATATTTCCTCGGTGAGCTAAAAGTAACAGTGAAATGTACCTGTTAAACAGAACAAACAGATTATAGTGAGTCAAAGAATTCTTACCCGAATTGAAATATACAGTATGTTATGAATTACTGACGAGCAGAAGTAGGACTGGAACTCTTGGAGGTAATTATGACCAAGTAAAACACACTTCACACCAGAGAAACAGTATACGGAAAAAAATAACAGTCACAGCAGTCACTTATGTAATATACCCAAATAGTATGCAAACGGATATACACACCTTCATAATGATCGTTTTACATTGGTGTAATATATATATATATATATATATATATATATATATATATATATATATATATATATATATATATATGGAGCCTCAGTGGTAAAGTGTTCGTTTTCGTACACTGAAGAACGAGGGTTCGCGCCCAGCCAGGGTAAAACACTTTGGGAGCGTTCTTCTGGCCAAGTACTGCATTGGCGGACATAAGGGATGCTGTGGTTGAATCAGTGTCGCATACTGTAAAGTATGCTTGCACCCAGTCGGCTTGCGTGGGCCGATTACATTTGGTTCACAGACTACACACACATCCAAAGCCTTTCCAACACAACAATTACACTTACAAGGACTTCTCACCATACATACACTCTCTACTTGACAGCCCAAGCCACTTGGTAGAGATACATTGGCTGTATCGTCCCCACTTCGGTAGGGATAGGCCAATCCTGCGGTGGACACTCAAACGCCTGATGAGATTATATATATATATATATATATATATATATATATATATATATATATATAGATATATATATATATATATATATATATATCCAAACACCTCAATCCCTTATACGGGGTGGCCACAAACAAATCGCCTCCACGTCACCATGTCCCCCGCCATTTCACTGCCTTGCTCCAAATTCACATCCCCCTCTCTCATATACCTCTCCACTCCATCCCTCCAACTTATCCTTGGCCTTCCCCTCCCTCTCTCCCCCTCCACCTCACTCACACTCTCATCGTCAGTTACTTACTCTCCATCCTCTCCACACGACCAAACCACCTCAATGTGTTTCTCTAATGTTTCCTATCACATCCACATCCACATCACAACGCACCTTCACATCCTCATTTGTCAGTCTGTCTCTCCATGTGACTCCACAGGCTCCTCCCAAATAACTCATTTCCACTGCTGTCATTCTTGACTTGTGTCCCTCCAGCAACGTCCAAGCTTCACTTCCATACGTTAGAGATGGTATCCCAATACTGTCATGTAATAACTTTTTCACTTCCATGATCACTTCCCTGTTGCTTATCCCTGCCATCAAGGAACCGGCAACCTTTCTTCCTTGTTGTACCTTTTCATGCATTTCACCCTCCAAACTTCCATCCTTACTCATCACACTACCCAAGTATATAAACGTACTCACATTTTCCATTTCCTCATCATCCAACCTCACTGTACATTCACTGACTTCACTTCTCTCGAAGACCAACACTTTACTCTTCCCTACCTTCACCTTTAAATTCGGTATCTTACACACTCTCCCAAACTCATCCACCAAGCCTTGCAGCTTCTCTTCGTCTTCACTTAACAACACAGTATCATCTGCAAACAACAGTACAGGGACTTTCCAAACACTGCCCTCTCTCATTAGGGCCACTCCAACATCCACTGCCCTACCATGTATCTCTTTTATAACCCCATCCATATACAGATTGAACAACCATGAAGACATAACACATCCCTGTTTCAACCCAACCTTAAAATAGAAAAAACACTCAGTTCACTATCCACACGCACTGCAGCCGTAGCACCCTCATACATACTCTTCACAGCATTCAACATCTCCATATATTCTTAATATATCTATTCCATATGTTCTTAATACTTTCCACCGGTGGCGTACCCAGAAAGTTGAGAAGGGGGGGTCATATATATATATATATATATATATATATATATATATATATATATATATATATATATATATATATATTGTTACGGAACAGAGAAAGATAACGTACACTTTCAGTGAGAATGCTAAAAATCACTACTGTCCCGTAAAGTTCCAGGTTCAAAACAAAAGAGTTAGGTAAAATTACAAGTTAAAGTTTAATGCTTAAATTAACAACAAAACATTCAGGACTCATAAGGATAATGTAATGGCAAAAACAGGTTAAATATATGGTTAACTGCAATAGCCTCTATTAACACGAAATCAGCAAGAATAAATTCATCTAAGTCAGCCCTGATAAAATGAGATACCAGATAATACTCAGTGAATGCCAGATAAATAATTACAGATACAAACTATTATCAAAAATGACTGACGTAAAGAACCCCACACGAATTACAAAAACATCACTAGGCCTACAAATTAAACTTATGCTATACAGTACAAGAAAAAATGCAACAACAGTTATACTCAAATTACACACAGCTGCTAGATGTTTGGAGATTTCTTGAGCACTCACAATAATAATATCTATACAGGGGAGGACAGAGATGTGAACAAAATGAGGAGCAGATCTAAGTGGCAATGATGCAGAGACTGAGCTCATTATATAGGAGCCAGGAGAGCTTGATACAACTTGTAATAAGGACGCGCAAATGAAGCCATGGGGACATAGAGTTGACAATCCCGCTCTGGACAACAGAGAGAACGACTTACTCTACTATAACGGTAGAAGGGGGGGACTGAGGCAGAACACGCTCGTGATCAAACATGCAGCATACTGTGCGTTAAAATTACACAAAGGATGATGAAATCATAGGCTATGTAACACCTCCCCACAAAGAAAAAGACATTTACAAAGGAAATTTCTTATTACTCTAAAACAATCTGTATATGGCACTACAGACCATGCAAAGGTCCTTCCCAATGTTACAAAAAATGAGATCTCCCCAGCACTCTCAGTCACAGGCACCTGCCAGTATCCCCTTAACAAACCAAACCCACTTATGTACCTAGCCTTTCCGATCTTGTCTATGCAATCTTCCACACGAGGGAGAGGGTATGTGTCTGTTTCAGTCATCTGACCAACACGTCTGTAGTCAATGCAAAGCCGCTGTGACCCACCTGGCTCAGGGACCAGAGTGACAGGAGAACTCCACTCGCTCTGACAGGGCTCAATCATCTTGTGGTCCAACAGGTAACCAAGCTCCTTCTGGATGAGAGGAACTTTCACTGGGTTCACACGGTAAGGAGGCAATTTAATTGGCTTTGCGTCTTCAACATCGACATCATGCATCAACACAGTGGTTCTTCCTGGAGTAGCACGGAACACTTGCGGGTACTCCTGCAGTAATGCCGAAAACTCCTGCCTTTCCTTTGGAGGTAGATGAGAAAGCTTAGTCTGGAGATCATTCATGATATCAGGATTCTTCCCCAAACTATCACTCAGGCTCATACTGCATGGGAGAGCTTCACTTGCAGACTCGGGTGGAACAGCTACAGTGCAGACTGGATTATTTTCGTCCCGCCTGTGATATAACTTTAGCATGTTGATGTGACATAGTTGCTTGCTCTTTCTACGATCTGGTGTGGCGATGACATAGTTGACATCACTGAGTTTCTTCTCCACGAAATAGGGACCACTAAACTTGGCTTGAAAAGGTTGCCCATGAACTGGTAACAGAATCAAAACCTGATCTCCTGGCTGAAAGTGGCGTAACCTGGACTTCTTATCATACCAAGTCTTCATCTTCTCCTGAGCAGCTCCTAAATTCTCTCTCGCCAGCTGTAAAGCAGTGGACAGCCGTTCTTTGAAATTCATCACATACTCCAGCAGGTTGACGTCATCTTCCTCCGACAGCCAGCATTCCTTGAGTAACTTAAGGGGTCCTCTTACTTCATGGCCAAACAGTAGTTCAAAAGGTGAGAAGCCCAGTGATTCATTTGGAGATTCTCTTGCAGCAAACACAACGAATGGAAGACCTTTATCCCAGTCTTTCTGATGTTCCAAACAGTATTTCTTGAGCATCGATTTTAGTGTTTGATGATATCTCTCCAACGCTCCTTGGGTCTGGGGATGGTAAGCTGAAGACGTGATCTGGGTGATGCCCAACTCTTTCAGAGACTGCTTGAAAACATTTGACATGAAATTACTTCCTCGGTCTGACTGTACCTCCTTGGGCAGACCAAACTTTGTGAAGAACCCCAGCATTTTCTTAACCACGTTCTTTGCTGAGATATTTCTAAGTGGAATGGCTTCAGGATAACGAGTAGCCATATCAATCATGGTCAACACATAAGAAAATCCTGAAGAAGTCTTAGGAAGAGGGCCCACAATATCCACCAACACACGGGTGAAAGGCGCCTCAAAAGGAGGAATGGGAACTAGAGGTGCAACCTTTTCGGTCTGATTACACTTCCCCACAACTTGACAGGTGTGACAAGACTTACAATACCAGGAAACATCCCTGAAGATACCTGGCCAGTAGAAGTGTTTCAAAATGCGTGCCACAGTCTTCCTCACTCCAAGGTGTCCTGCCAAACTGGAATCATGAGCCACTCGAATGATATCCTGCCTACAAACACGAGGGATGACAACTTGATGTACAACCTCCCATTCACAGTCGGCTGATGCTGTTGAGGGTCTCCACTTCCTCATAAGTACTCCTGACTTTACATAATAACAAGTAGAAGCACCGGCTGACTCTTCTTCACTGTAAGCAGAGTTAGCTAGACCTTTCAACTCAGGGTCAGCAACCTGCA
Source organism: Coenobita brevimanus (assembly GCF_032717465.1). Classification (NCBI taxonomy): domain Eukaryota; kingdom Metazoa; phylum Arthropoda; class Malacostraca; order Decapoda; family Coenobitidae; genus Coenobita; species Coenobita brevimanus. The sequence continues at coordinate 34,582,379 of NC_136971.1, forward strand.
ACTCAACCAACTCTTGACGAGACAAATTATCAACACTACGGGGTACTGCCTCATCTGGTGAGTGGTCCAAATTAGCAAGAAAAGTGTCAGCTAGGATAACATCATCATCATCATTATCCTCTAAATCACCAGTAACTTTAGACTTAGCCCTAGTGACAGCACATGCAGGGAACACATCAGGGACATCACAATCCTGGGACGCAGCCACTGGCTCACTAGACAACTGAGGAGCTGGACACACTTGACTTCCACCAATATCATTTCCAAGTAAGAAAGTTACACCTGACATTGGGAGTGTCTCAACCAACCCAACCATAACAGAACCATTACCAAAACCAGACTCTAAATTCACTCTGCACAGAGGAACAGAGAAGTAATTATTCCCTACACCTTGTAAGATTACAGTTTCATCAGAGGAATTAAAATTAGAGCCTAGAACACTGGTCAGCATAAGGGATTGACAAGCACCTGTATCACGATATATTTGAACTGATTTCCTGTCATTACTGTCCAGAGGACTGACAAAACCATCAGACAGGAAATTAGCAAATGAACTCTTGAGAGTGTCACCCACGTTACTGCTCAAAAGAGGAGCTCCATCATGAGAATTTAAGTTACCCCTCAAAGCAGGTTCAGTTAACTCAGTTAAAGAATTCTGGGAACTCTCAAGAGTGGACACTAGACCAATTGACTGAATATTTAAAGACTCCTTTTTGTTCACATCACGCTGTCTCCTGAAACATCTCTCCGTAGTATGACCAAGCTTACTACAATAAGTACATTTACTTTTCTGAAATCTAGAGGTGAAGCTGGTATTTACTTCCTGAGAAACATCATCTTTATTCTCTTTCCTGTTACCTGTACTCTGAGTAGAGGCAACGTACTTACTCTCAGCTTTCCCTTTTTCTCTAGAATATCTCTTGTGAGTGAGAACATACTCATCAGCTAAAACTGCAGCATCAGACAAATTATCTATTCTTTTCTCATCAAGATATAGGCTTACATCTTTATAAATACACCTTTTGAAATCCTCCAGCAAAATCATCTGCTTAAATTTACCAAAATCAGAATCCACATTCTTAGAATTTAACCACTGCTCTAACAAATCTTCTTTGATTTTTGCATACTCAACATGGGATTGCTTATCTTGCTTATAAGTTGTCCTAAATTTTACTCTATAAGCTTCAGGAACAAGCTCATAGGCCTTAAGAATCAAGCTCTTAACTACATCATAATTATCAGACTGATCCTGAGGCAAAGATGCATAAGTTACTTGAGCTTTACCGGTGAGAACAGTTTGAAGGAGTACTGGCCAATACTCCTTAGGCCAATTAAAACCTGTAGCTACCCTCTCAAACAACTGAAAATACTTTGTTAAATCAGATTCATTAAAAGGAGGGACAAGTTTAACATTTTTAGCCACATCAAAACCATCAGAGCTAGATGATCCAGTTCCACCTTGTTTCATGCGATACTCATGGTCTGCCTGAATCCTAGCAATTTCAACTTGTGCCTCAGCCTCCTTAGCTTTTGCCTGAAATTCAGCCTCCTTAGCCTTAGCCTCCTGCAGGGCTAGCTGTAACTTAGCTAATTCAATCTGCGTTTGCTCATTTGGAGGAGTTACATTAAACAAGCTTTTATTAATCATGCCAACAATTTGATCTTTAGAATGATGAGAGTGAACTGCAATTCCCAATTGTTGAGCAACAAGCTTAAGTTCATTCTTTGTTCTGTTTTTTATATCACACACTGTTTGCACATTTGACAAAAAATCCCTGGCTTCATCAAGTGTAGAAATAGTAGCCGTCATGAATATATCACAGTCACAAAATATCAAACAATATCCTTATGATAATATCCTGAATATCCTGATATGAGGTCGCCAAATTTATGTTACGGAACAGAGAAAGATAACGTACACTTTCAGTGAGAATGCTAAAAATCACTACTGTCCCGTAAAGTTCCAGGTTCAAAACAAAAGAGTTAGGTAAAATTACAAGTTAAAGTTTAATGCTTAAATTAACAACAAAACATTCAGGACTCATAAGGATAATGTAATGGCAAAAACAGGTTAAATATATGGTTAACTGCAATAGCCTCTATTAACACGAAATCAGCAAGAATAAATTCATCTAAGTCAGCCCTGATAAAATGAGATACCAGATAATACTCAGTGAATGCCAGATAAATAATTACAGATACAAACTATTATCAAAAATGACTGACGTAAAGAACCCCACACGAATTACAAAAACATCACTAGGCCTACAAATTAAACTTATGCTATACAGTACAAGAAAAAATGCAACAACAGTTATACTCAAATTACACACAGCTGCTAGATGTTTGGAGATTTCTTGAGCACTCACAATAATAATATCTATACAGGGGAGGACAGAGATGTGAACAAAATGAGGAGCAGATCTAAGTGGCAATGATGCAGAGACTGAGCTCATTATATAGGAGCCAGGAGAGCTTGATACAACTTGTAATAAGGACGCGCAAATGAAGCCATGGGGACATAGAGTTGACAATCCCGCTCTGGACAACAGAGAGAACGACTTACTCTACTATAACGGTAGAAGGGGGGGACTGAGGCAGAACACGCTCGTGATCAAACATGCAGCATACTGTGCGTTAAAATTACACAAAGGATGATGAAATCATAGTATATATATATATATATATATATATATATATATATTCTGTCCCACTGAGTTATGATTCAGTCTCTCCAATAACCTTATACTACTAAAATTCGAACACTCACATTTTGATCAAACAACTTGACAACTGTAATAAATTATTAACTAAATATATATATATATATATATATATATATATATATGCGCAAAAGGGGGAGGCCATGCCCGCATGCCCTCCCCCCCCTCGGTACGCCACTGCTTTCCACAATCTATGTCTATCCACCCTGTCATATGCTTCCTCCAAATCCATGAAGGCCCCATACAATTTCTTTCTCCTTCTCTCGAAACTTTTCCACTAGAGATCTAAGAATGAATATCTGATCTACACAACCTCTTCCCTTCCTAAAGCCTCCCAGTTCCTCAACTAATTCCTCTGTTATTTCCCCAACTCTGTCAATAAGTATCCTACCATACACTTTTCCTATTACACAAAGAATTCAAATGCCCCTATGATTACCACACACTTTTTTTCCCCTTTTTCCATTGTACAAGGGACTAATTATACCTGACTTCCAATCTTCCAGGACTTTACCTTCCTCCCAGGCCAATCTGCACATCTTCCACATCCATTCTACTACTATCTCTCCCCCATGCTTCAAATTCTCACCACACACTCCACCAATTCCTGGGGCTTTCCCCCATTTTACTTACTTCAATGCTTCCACAACTTCCATCCTACTGATTTCTTCCTGTCTTCTCACCTCCCTCCTTCTCCCAGCCATTCCCCAGCCATTTATACTCTCATTACTTCCATTCTCTATGTTCAACAGTTCATTAAAATGTTCTCTCCATCTGCTCACTTTTTCTCCCATCTCCACTAGTAATCTACCATTTTTACCTTTCACTCCCCTACTAACATCACTGCCACCTTGTCTGACTCTATTTACCTCTTTCCATAACATTTTCTTACATTCCCTCCACTTTACACTCAAATTCCTTCCAAATTCCTCATCCACTCTCTTCTTACTCCCTCTTACTAATCGTTTCACCTCTCTTTTCCTGTCTACATATAACTCTCTCTTCCGTCTCTCAGCTTCTTCCATGCCCATATTTCTCATCCATTCATTATATATATATATATATATATATATATATATATATATATATATATATATATATATGTGTGTGTGTGTGTGTGTGTGTGTGTATGTGAAATAGTGTACGTAGCTATTACACTGGGATAATGGTATTACACGTACACAAAGAAAAATTACAAACAAGAAGGCATACTTAAAGAGTGCAACACCCGCACCCAACAATGGGTATAACGGCCGAGCCTTTGACTTTGCTCTGTGTCCTTCACCTTCGACCAATTGCTCTCATAATCAGACTGCTTTTTCCTTGACTTACTTTTAACCCTTCCAGCATGTTCAGTCGAAATCAGATAATAACAGCTTAAGTTGACCATGTTCTGTGATCTTGACCTTCGACCTTCCATGTTAACTTGTTCCTCGGCTATCGTTCTCAAAATCGAATGCCTGTATCCTTATTATCTATTGAAGCCTTTCACAAAGTTTGGTGTAAATCGAGTAAAATATAAATCGTTCATCTTGCCATGTGGCCAAGAACTTTGGTCTACTGTACAAAAAAAAAAAAAAAAAGTCAATCACTTCAGTGATCCTCAACATTTACACCTAACTTAGTTCAAATCAGATCAAAATTGTTTCATGTTTTCAGTTCACACACAAAACCACACAGGTTGAATTTTCACCCTGCCCTGGGACCTTCACATGTGACTGATTTTCACAATGGATGCCTTTCGTTCTTTCCTTGCTCTCCAACCTTTCCCTATTAGTGTAAAGTGAACAAACTCTGTCCAGGTTGACTTTGCTAGGTCAAACTCTGACATTGCCAGTACCATAGCGTTGTAACCATGGCTGACTGTGAAATCATACACCAAGTTTGATTAAAAACGGATAAAAATTGCATATTTTGTTCACACACACACACACACACACACACACACACACACACACACACACACACACACACACACACACACACACACACACACACACACACACACACACACACACACACACACACACACACACACACAAGTGCGCGTGTGCATGTAAGCTAGATTATTACTGTCCGTTGCTGCATTATCATGTATTTCATACACCTAGAACAGGTGTAATATAGTAAACAGAGCTAAATCCAAGGTTCCATTTTTATTTTAAAGGTACTAAATACTTGTTTGTGGTAATGTGTGACGGTGTGCATGGTGATGTTAAATGTAAATAAAAATTGCAAGTCTGCTCCAGTTTACTGTTAAAATTCTGCTTGTAGTGAACCCAGAAAATTCATATACTCCTTAACGCAACACGTTGGTGCATTGTGTTCACAGCGGAAACGTGTTAATGGGGGATGAAAATGCCGTATATTATACTAATACCAGTTAAGTGCGTTTGGTGAGCGTGTGACGAGCCAGCGAGCGTTTGTACATACCTGTATGCCTATCATCATAATTTCATCGTGGAGTAAACATTCAACATTTCTGTTGAGGTAGTTGAACAATAACCGAGGAATAATTGAGCTAAAATATTTACTTGTAACATTTTCTCGCTCTCACACACACACACACACACACACACACACACACACACACACACACACACACACACACACACACACACACACACACACACACACCCGGTGACGACTCAAGATGCCTGGAACCACTGTCTGACTCTCTTCATCTTCATTTCTGCAACATTCGTGGCCTTTCCTCTAACTTTCGCTCTGTTGAGCACCACCTCTGCTTCTCTAAACCTCACCTTCTTTTTCTAACTGAGACTCAGCTGTCTGAGGCAACTGACAGCAGACCCTTTTCTGTATCCTCCTACTTTCTCTATACTCATTTCAAAGCCAAAGGTGGCTGTTGTGTATATATACGCAACGACTTATCTTGCTCTCGTGTTCCTGAACTCGATTCTTCTGAATTCTCTACATTCTGGCTTCGACCTTCCTGTCATTCTATGACTAAATATATCTGTGCTGTTTACTTATCTCCTAATTCTACTGACTATCAAAAATTCTTTGACTATCGAACTTCTACGATGGAACACATTCAATCCATTTCTCCTTTCTCTGAAATCTCCATTCTAGGAGATTTCAATGTTCACCACCACCTTTGGCTCTCCTCTCCTTTCACTGATCCACCTAGTGAACAAGCCTACACCTTTTCTATCCTTAATGACCTAGAGCAGCTTGTACAGCACCCTACCCGTATCCCTGACCGCCTTGGAGAGAGCTCCAACATACTTGACCTCTTCCTTACAACTAATCCTTCTGCTTACACTGTCAATCTTTTCTCTCCGTTGGGCTCCTCCAATCACAACCTTATCATCTTAACCTGTCCTATTGCTCCGGTACGGCCTGAGGACCCTGCAAAGAAATGTCGTCTGTGTTACTTTGGAGCTGCAGATTGGGAGGCCCTCAGGCTGTACTTCTTTGATTTTCCCTGGAATTATTATTATTGCTTCCATGGCCGGGAGCCATCTAGGCGTGCCTTGCACATTACAGAGGTTATTCTTTCGGGCATGGAAGCATACATTCCTTTCTCATATCCTTTGACTAATGCACGAAAGCCTTGGTTTAATCGCACTTGTTCTAATGCTGTCCGCAACAATGAGAGGGCCTATAAAAGGTACCAGAGCCAACCCACCTCTGACTCACATCTTGTATACGTTTCTGCCCGGAATCGTGCTAAGTCTGTTCTTTGCACTGCTAAAAATAATTTCATCCGTACTAAGTGCTCTCAACTCTCTAACTCAAATTCTTCCCGCTCCTTCTGGCACCTTGCCAAAAAACTTTCTAACAACTTTACCTCATCATCCTTCCCTCCTCTTTTCTACTCTGATGGCTTCTAGCTATTTCTTCTACTGATAAAGCAGATCTCTTCGCTCAGACTTTCTCCTCCAATTCTACCTTAGACGATTCCGGTGCTGTTCCTCCATCACATCCCCCCTCTGACTTCTTCATGGCTGACATTAAAATTTCTTCTGCTGATGTATTTTCTGCCATCACTGGCCTCAATACTAACAAGGCATATGGGCCTGATGGAGTCCCTCCTGTTGTTCTCAAGAACTGTGCTTCTGTGCTTACACCCTGCCTAGGTAAACTCTTTCGCCTTTATCTGTCAACTTGTACATTTCCTTCTTGCTGGAAGTTTGCTCTCATTCAGCCAGTCCCAAAGAAGGGTGACCATTCCCAACCCTCTAACTATCGTCCAATTGCTTTAACATCCTGTGTCTCAAAAGTTTTCGAGTCTGTTCTTAATAGAAAAATTTTAAAGCATCTTTCCTATCATAACCTTCTTTCTGATCGTCAGTATGGGTTCCGTCAGGGACGCTCCACTGGCGATCTTCTCACCTACCTTTCAGACTCCTGGTCATCCTCCTTTCGGGACTTTGGCGAAAGCTTTGCCATTGCACTTGACATCTCTAAGGCTTTCGATCGAGTCTGGCATAAATCTTTAATTTCCAAACTGCCCTCTTAGGGTTTCTATCCTTCTATCTTTGCCTTCATCTCTAGCTTCCTTTCTGGTCGTTCTATAGCCGCTGTTGTAGACAGCCATCGTTCTTCTCCTAGATCTATTAACAGTGGTGTTCCTCAGGGCTCTGTCCTATCACCAACTCTCTTCCTTTTATTCATCAATGACCTTCTAAGCTGTACATCTAACCCTATCCACTCATACACTGATGACGCCACCCTTCACCTTTCCATTCGATTCCCGCAACGTCCATCTCAGCAGTTACTTCAACAAACAAGGGATGAGGCTATGGCACAAGTAATGTCTAACTGGGGTAAAAATGATCTTGTTTTTAATGCATCAAAGATTCAGTTTTTGCGCCTATCAACCCGACAAAATCTTCCACAGGTATACCTACTAATGTTTAATAATATTCAGCTTAATCCTGCATCATCCTTGAACATGCCTGGAGTTTCACTTACCCGGGACTTATCTTGGAAAGATCATATTACATCTCTAGTAAAATCTGCTTCCAAGAGATTAGGTGTGCTAAGCCGACTCAGTTCCTTCTTTACCCCTGCACAATTGTTGACTCTATACAGGGGTTTTATCCACCCCTGTGTAGAGTACAACTCTCATGTGTGGCGAGGCTCCCCACATACAGCTCTTCTCAATAGGGTGGAGTCAAAGGCTTTTCGCCTCATTAACTCTCCTCCTCTTACTGACTCCCTTCAACCTTTGTCTCTTCAACGCACTGTTGCATCTATATCTCTTTTCTGTCGCTGCTTCAATGGTCACTGCTCCTCTGAACTGTCTGCATGCATTCCTCCACCCCTACGACGGGCGTGTAGCACCCATCTAGCAGCAAACTCTCATCCCTTTTCTGTCCAACTCTCTAATGCAAGAGTTAATCGTTACTCCCAGTCCTTCATTTATGCAACAGGTCAGCTCTGGAACTGTCTCCCTCTGTCTGTATTTCCTGCTTCCTATGATCTCCAGTCTTTCAAACGTAGTGTGTCCAGGCATCTGGAAATGATCGGATCTTGAATTTGGCTCTCTCTTGTATTTTTTTTTTTCTCTTGGAAGGAACAGTTTTTGTGGGCTCGTTGCCTTTGGTTCCTTCTTTCTCACATAAAACACACACACACACACACACACACACACACACACACACACACACACACACACACACACACACACACACACACACACACACACACACACACACACACACACACACACACACACACACACACACACGCACGCACGCACGCACGCGCGCGCGGGAGTCCAATCAACATATAAGTGAAAAAGAACTTATACCATGCATGTGTCACTTTCATAGGGCTTTAAATCGATTTCATAATGGAGCATGTCAATCGATGACCTCAGTACATTCCCTTGGAAAGCTGGGATTCCAAGGGGTTTCTTTGGTCTAATGAGTAAATATATAACTAAAAACAATATTATTGAATGTATCTACGATCTGCTGAAAGAACCTCATCTCTGTCTCACGTGCCAGAAACGTAACTAGCCTCTGGAAACAATCTCGGTCGGGCAGTGTCGTGTCGGACCGGGCCAAGACGTGACTGCCAGCTCATTTTTCAGCTGAACGTAAACATCGCTTCGCTTAGTTTGTTCGCTTCCCTCGCCGTGCTTGCTCGTTCGTAATCATCTTTTTAACTGTGCATTGTTTTATATGTGGGGTATGGGGTCAGAGACCAAAGATGAAAGGTTAAAACCAGTGCACAGAGCTAATATCAGCCTGCAGAAAATGGTAAGAATATTAAGGTGCACATAACTTTTTTAGCGTTGCGATGTGTATTAATCCGTGCAGCAGCCCATCACCACTTTGGCGCTTTTCTTTTGCACCACTCTTAACACTTTTTTTTCCCTTATGTTTACTTTCATTAAAACTTATGAACCTATGTATTTCTAGAAGATTCATTTTATACCCACGTTTCCGAAGCAAAGGCAGGTGTTATGTTTTGCTCGACATGTCTGCGTGTTTGTCTCTGTCTCATGTGTGTGTGTGTGTGTGTGTGTGTGTGTGTGTGTGTGTGTGTGTGTGTGAACAAGTTAACTCAAACAGTTTTTGTCCTATTGTAAAATTTGGTGGAGTGGTAGAAGGATAGCAGTAGGACTGGCAAGCTGTTTTGAACATTAGGTCAAAGGTCAAAGTCACAGTGTCAGGTCAGAATGTGATCTACCTACGTGAACTTACAGCTTTACTCCAGTGTAGAATAAACATGTAGGAAATGTTGAGGCTAACACAATTACGATGGGGATCGGTTTTGAGAACATTCAGTTTAGGTTCAAGGTCAAAAGACAATGCAAGAGTCTGACCACTGCGTCTGTCTGATCAATATAACGAAAGCAATTTTGATCTCATTTCTAAGCTTGTCAAATGGTTGATGATCATTTTAAGGGTTGAACTACTGTTTTTGTAACTACTGTAGGTCGTGTTAAGGTCAAATCGCTACGGCAGCTTAAAAAAAAATATATATTTGACTTCCATCAAACTTCTAGGATCATATTTAGAGTCCGGTTGGATTAAAGCGAATTAGTTTTCAGAAAACTCGGTCAAATATCAAATTTACAGGGAGAGGTCAAATTCCAAGGTCAAAGTTGTCAACTCAGGACAAAGTCGTCAAAGTTTTGATGTGATGTGGACGAAACTTGATGGAACGGTTGCGAATCAAGCAAGATTAGATTAGTTCAATTTTGAGAGCAATAGGTAAAGGTCAAGGTCACAGAGTAAAGTCAACTTTTAGGCACGTAGATCAATTTCTAGACGCAAGTGTTGCATTCTCTAAGACTTCTTCTCTTCCCCCTCCTCCTCCTTCTCCTGATCTTCTTCCTCCTCCTCCTCCTAGTTGTTGTTGTTGTAGTTGTTGTTGTAGTAGTAGTTGTTGTTGTTGTTGTTGTTCTTCTTCTTCTTCTTCTTCTTCTTCCTTTTATATTTTTTTGACAAAAGTAATCCAACTGCCTTATAAGCTCACACCACAGCCACTACCAATACGATTTTATATGCCCACTTATTTTCAACGTGATACTGTACACTGTATTCTCCGTTTCAGTACATGCTTCACTTCAGGTTGCTGTGTCCTTGATACACATTACCTCATGATACTGTATTCCATTTATTTTTTTAATTCTCCCCAAGATTTTTGTCCCGCCATGCTTCGTTTCCGTATTCCTATGCAAGGATAGTTCTTTATCTTTCATTTTTACGCTCCTAACTTTTTATAGCTAAACACTCAAAGTTTCTTCTCCCGAGTTTGTCCCCAGCGCCGTGTTGAACACAAAATGCCGTCAATTGCACCTCTTGATCTCTTCATACCCCTCCACTCCTTTTAAACTTTCCCTTCCTCACTGTTAAATGATCACATCATCCTTGTTAACTCATTTTCGCCTGAAGCTTTTCACAATGCCTCTTCCCACCCGCACACCTAACTTACCCACCTGCTCAATTCTTCATTGTACTTAGCATATTCCTTCCTCTCTAAATAATTATAACACTTTCTACAGTGCCTCAGTACTTGTCATACACATTTTCAGTGCCTCACTCTTTCTCAATTCACAGCTCATTTCATACAATGACTCATACACTATAAAATATAAGATCCCTGATGAACAGTGGACCAAATAAAAAGTGCATCCAAATAATCTGATGCATAGAGATATCTGGCAGCTACTCCATAATAAACACGTGTTTTTGTGAATGAATCACTCAGGAACCTCAATCAGTTGTAAGGAGAGAAGTGACTGCTGAATCACATAATATCATCAAGTCTTTAATATTTCCTGTTATATACGTTAAGTGAAAGCTATCACTGTGTATGTAGAGTACTGTTTATGGTAACATAAATTAGACTTGTATAAAACTATGACTAAGTGAGGTGTCAAAACAAGGACAACACTGATATCCTCACATAGCTTTTACTATGACTTAACACCAGAGTTTGCCAGGTACAAACAAGTGCTATGGAAAGGATGTAAAGCAGTAGCATTTTCATAGACACAAAGCTATGCCAAATAATATGCAAGGAAAAAAATCTGGGCCAAGATAAAATAAGAAAACTATGTTATAATTTTGCATTTCTACGTACATCTGGATGTGCCTTGCGAATTACGGAGGTTATTCTCTCGGGCATGGAAGCATACAGTCCTTTCTCATATCCTCTGACTAATGCAAGAAATCCTTGGTTTAATCACGCTTGTTCTAATGCTGTCCGCAACAAGGTAAGGGCTTATAAAAGGTACCAGAGCCAACCCATCCCTGAATCACATCTTTTATACGTTTCTGCCCGGAATCGTGTTAAGTCTGTTCTTCGCTCTGCTAAAAATAATTTCATCCGTACTATATGCTCTCAACTCTCCAACTCGAATTCTTCCCGCTCCTTCTGGCACCTTGCCAAAAACCTTTTTAACAACTTTATCTCATCATCCTTCGCTCATCTTTTCTACTCTGATGGCTCTGTAGCTCTTTCTTCTACTGATAAAGCAGATCTCTTCGCTCAGACTTTCTCCTCCAATTCCACCTTAGACGATTCCGGTGCTGTTCCTCCATCACTTTCCCCCTTTGACTTCCTCATGGCTGACATTAAAATTTCTTCAGCTGATGTATTTTCTGCCATCACTGGCCTCAATACTAACAAGGCATATGGGCCTGTTGGGATCCCTCCTGTTGTCCTCAAGAACTGTGCTTCTGTGCTTACACCCTGGCTAGAAAAATGGGAGAAATGGAGTTCCCCCGAGCTAAGCCCTGTATTGGACTATATAGCCCCGCTAGGGTTACAGGAGGGAGCTACCCCTCCCGGCACGGCAGCCCGGGCGAGGCTCGAACTTGCAATCCCCCGATTACAAGTTCAGCGCGCTACCACTGTGCTACCGCGCCCCCCATACACCCTGGCTAGGCAAACTCTTTCGCCTTTGTCTATCAACTTATACCTTTCCTTCTTGCTGGAAGTTTGCTCTCATTCAGCTAGTCCCAAAGACGGGTGACCATTCCCAACCCTCTAACTATCGTCCAATTGCTTTAACATCCTGTATCTCAAAAGTTTTCGAGTCTATTCTTAATAGAAAAATTTTAAAGCATCTTTCTTATCACAACCTTCTTTCTGATCGTCAGTATGGGTTCCGTCAGGGACGCTCCACTGGCGATCTTCTCACCTACCTTTCAGACTCCTGGTCATCATCCTTTCGGGACTTTGGCGAAAGCTTTGCCATTGCACTTGACATCTCAAAGGCTTTCGATCGAGTCTGGCATAAATCTTTAATTTCCAAACTGCCCTCTTACAGTTTCTATCCTTCTATCTGTTCCTTCATCTCTAGCTTCCTTTCTGGTCGTTATATAGCCGCTGTTGTAGACAGCCATCGTTCTTCTAGATCTATCAACAGTGGCGTTCCTCAGGGCTCTGTCCTATCACCAACTCTTTTCCTTTTATTCATCAATGACCTTCTAAGCTGTACATCTAACCCTATCCACTCATATGATGATGACTCCACCCTTCACCTATCCATTCGATTTCCGCAAAGTCCATCTCAGCAGTTACTTCAACAAGCAAGGGACGAGGCTCTGGCACACCTAATGTCTGACTTGGCTCGTATCTCTGACTGGGGTAATAATAATCTTGTTGTTATTAATGCACCAAAGACTCAGTTTTTACACCTATCAACCCGACAAAATATTCCGCAGGTATACCCATTAATGTTTAATAATATTCAGCTTAATCCTGCATCATCCTTGAACATGCTTGGGGTTTCATTTACTCGGGACTTATCTTGGAAAGATCATATTACATCTCTTGTAAAATCTGCTTCCAAGAGATTGGGTATGCTAAACCGCCTCCGCTCTTCCTTTACCCCTGCACAATTGTTGACTCTATACAGGGGTTTTATCCGCCTCTGTGTGGAGTAGAGCTCTCATGTGTGGCGAGGCTCCTCACATACAGCTCTTCTCAATAGGGAGGAGTCAAAGGCTTTTCGTCTTATTAACTCTCCTCCTCTTACTGACTCCCTTCAACCTCTGTCTCTTCGTCGGACTGTTGCATCTTTATCTCATTTTCTGTCGCTACTTCAATGGTCACTGCTCCTCTGAACTGTCTGCATGCATTCCTCCACCTCTACGACGGGCGCGTAGCACCCGTCTAGCAGCAAACTCTCATCCCTTTTCTGTCCAGCTCTCTAATGCAAGAGTTAACCGTTACTCCCAGTCTTTCATTTATGCAACAGGTCAACTCTGGAACTGTCTCCCTCTGTCTGTATTTCCTGCTTCCTATGATCTCCAGTCTCTCAAACGCAGTGTGTCCAGGCATCTCGAAATGATCGGACCTTGAATTTGGCTCTCTCTTGTATTTTGTTTTTCCCTTGGAAGGAACAATAATTGCGGGCTCGCGGCCTTTGGTTCCTTCTTCCTCGCATAAAAAAAAAAAAAAAAAAACGTTTGTGACTGTGTGGCTTAATGGATAAGGCGTCGAACTTCGGATCCGAAGACTGCAGGTTCGAGTCCTGTCACGGTCGATCATGTTTTAGGTTCAGTTGGCCGCACTCCCGAGTTCCCTGAACTTCATCCATAGTCAGCGATGTGGCACCATGGAATTTGTTTGGATCTTTGGACACGTACCGTAGCAGTAGGAAGAGTTGTGACCTCGTATTAGTGACATGGCTCTGACACTGAGTAACGGAATTTTCCTTTCAGCATCTGTGCAACCTGTGTATCAGTTAAATAGCGATAAGCATTAGGATATAACTGGACCCTGTATCGGGTGTCTAGTTTGGTGTGGAGGAAGTGAGGCTAGTGGGGAAGGGGAGGGAATGGACAGGGGAGGGTCGGGCTCTCCTGTTTCTTGCTGAGTCGTATACTGAGTCGTAAGCTGGAACCCAATACTTTACAGGCAACGAGCGAGACAACAGACATTCACATGGTTAGGGGCACACACACACGGCATGCTTTCACCTTTGTATAAACAGCTAAATAATATATGTATTACTTGGCTTTCAATACAGCTATGAACGCGGCATAGTGATACGTAAAACACAGCAGACCTCAGTTTGTTAAGTGTTAGGCTTATCATGTAATGTGGCGTACCGCTGGTGCGGGGGAGGTGGAGTCAGATTCATGAGGCCACTTGGCTTGACCCGTCACCACAATTACACTATTTTAGTCAATAACAGTGAAAATGACTACTGAAAACCAACTATTCTTGATGTTATTAGACGGAATGTAGACACGTTCATAGACAAAAACTTGTGTAGGTTTTTAAGCACGTTAGTATGCCTACATCGCAGTTGCACTGTGTGCATATCTAACAGAATACCTTCATAGGTGATAGAATGGTGCCAAAATGCTGTTCCCTGTTATGTCTACCAGGAATACCATACATATATATATATATATATATATATATATATATATATATATATATACTGTATATATGTGTATATATATATATATATCTATACTGTATATATGTGTATATATACATACATATATATATACATATACATATATATATATACACATACATATATGTGTATATATATTTCATATATAGATATATGTATATATGTATGTGTGTGTGTATATATATATATATATATATATATATATATATATATATATATATATATATATATATATATATATATATATATATATATATATATATATATATATATATATATATATATATATATATATATATATATATATATATATATATATATATATATATATGTGTGTGTGTGTGTGTGTGTGTGTGTGTGTGTGTAAATATATATGTAAAATAATATAGATAGATAGATAGATAGATATAGATATATATTGTTACGTGTCCGACTTTGGCAAAGGCTTCAGGGCCAATTTCCAAGTCCCAGTGGTTCTCCGTGGGCCCCAGTAGTCCTCCTACATCTCCACTGGGAAAGTTTCTCACTAGGTACAGTTTATTAGGGAGAAAACCCGTTAGCATAATTCACCACTTCGGCACTAACACCCACCATCCATATTGAACACATGCTAGAGATGTCTCAAATAGGATTGGTGTACTGGTATTATATATATATATAGAGAGAGAGAGAGAGAGAGAGAGAGAGAGAGAGAGAGAGAGGCTACACATATATATCTTGAAGGAGTTGTTGACAAACGATGTTAATAATTTTGACAAAGGTTTCTAACAGTGTAGGGGTTATCAACAACGAAGCCTCCTTCAGGGAGATGAAGCCTTTGCTATTCATCCTTTGTATCGCCTCATAATCATACTCTTCTTAGGAGCGGACCCTTGCTGAGGAGCGTTAGAGGCAATCTAAGGTAACACCATCAGTATGATGACATTTATGAAGCATTTTCTTGTTGTTAATAGAAATCTCTTTAACCTGTCTGGTATGATAATATATTGTTCGCTTTTTCTTAAAGCGAGATTAATTAATTTGTTTGGAGAAAACCCATCCGAAGGAGTTGAAAACACTTTCCATTAATCACAGTATTTGCCCTGAAAGTGTGATAAACTTCTCAGTTGTCCTTTTGCCTCCCTCTCTCTTCTTTCCCCTTGTTAACCCCCTCCACCCATGCCATTCTCTCCTACCAACCTCCCGTTGCTGCTCCCTAGCCACGCACACTATGCCTTCCCTTCCTATTCTTTCTCTTCTCTCCGTATCCCTCCAGCCTCTACCCTCTCCCTCCTCACCCTTACCTTCGTCTCTTTTTTCCTCTCTCATCCTCCCCCACTCTCCTATATTGGCAGCCTCTGTACTCCCCTTCCTTTCCGTTCCCATCTCCATTCCTCCAATTTCGTCCTCACATCATCTCTTCGTTACTCGTCTGCTCCTTTCCGTCATCTCCCCTTCCACTTCCTTTCTTTTCCCCACATTCAGCCCATCTCCTATTCCCCATATTTCTTCTTCCTTCCAACCCAACCCCAACCTTCCAGTTTCTCGCCCTTCCCCTCCCGAATCTCCTGCGTCCCCTTTCCTTCTCCGTTCACATCTCTACCCCTGTATTCTTTCCCTCTCCTCTCTGCACTCCTCAAATCTCTCATTTTTTCCTCCCATTTACTCCAATTTATATCCCACTTTCTATTTCATTCCCTCCATATCTTTCCCTTCCTCTTGAAACTCCTATCCTCCCATCCTTCTCTCCACATTTCCTACTCTTTCCCCTCTGTCTTTTACCTGCCCCTTATTTCCTCTCTCCACATTCTCTCTCCACCGATCTGGTGTCTCTCCATCTTCCTCCCCAGTCAGGCCTCCTTTCCCTGTTTTATTTCTTACCTCTGCCGTCCGCCTGCCACATTTCTACCTGTTACTACACACCCTTCAGTTCCTCTTTTTCTCCGCACCCAGCCAACCATCCCCTCTCACGCTACATAGCTCACATTCACCTCTCAGAAACAGAAGGCAGATAAATATAAATGTAAATTAACAGATCATGGTACAAATCTCAGATGAATAACTGAAAAACAGTTATTGTGAGGGGATGTATTTGGGTGATTAACAAAATGATGAGAGTACCGAATATTTGATACACCACTGACTGAAGGGCTATATGTTAAAGGAATACAGGCATTGTTGTCAGTGATAATTTAAAAATATGCAGTGTACAGCATGGAGTCACAAGTCTCCTCGAACGTTGTATTTTATTGCACGGGATTTCAGTTTAAAACCACTAGATACATTTTCCATTCTGTATGTTACTGGTTAGGTTATATCTGGAATACCCATCCCATGCAAATCCGCCACATTTATTAACGCCCTCACAGTCGAGCAACTCCTCAAATTTATTCCATGTTTCGAGAAATGCTTTCATTCAGCTGACAGTATAGGAAGCTGAGACTGTATAAACTGGTACACTTAACTTTCACCTGGTTGAATAATACTCGAGTAATCAACACCAGTAAACACCAGACGGTTTCGTTGTGCGACAGTACGGTCAAATGGGATTGAAGAGGGAAATTACAAAAAGCATCAACATG
This sequence comes from Coenobita brevimanus, assembly GCF_032717465.1. Lineage (NCBI taxonomy): Eukaryota > Metazoa > Arthropoda > Malacostraca > Decapoda > Coenobitidae > Coenobita > Coenobita brevimanus. The sequence continues at coordinate 34,599,532 of NC_136971.1, forward strand.
ACAACCATGTTCAGTGACTGCACACTACCAAAGACTTCTCTAGAAGCACTTGTTTAACCCCTCCAGGCCGACGACGTATTTATAATTTTAAGTTAACGGAGCCCCTCCAGTTTTGAAGCGAGAGGGTTAACGTTCCTGTGGCTTGAAGATCACCTTAACAATAACCCAGGGGACTGCAGGCAGAGACAGTCCTTGTCTTGCTGTTAACCATCCTCATTTCGGAGAAAAGGAAGGGAGTAGAGAGATGTTCGCGTAAATGAGCTGTGGAGCTGTCCGGTTATATCGGTACCATCACGTGAAGGTGCCCCTGTGCAGCACTCTTCCTTACCGTCAATGAGCCGGAACTTCAAAGCTTGTCATCGAGTGGTTTAAAGTATATATATATATATATATATATATATATATATATATATATATATATATAATTTTTTTTTTTTTTTTTTTTTTTCTGGCAAAAGAACATAGTTACTCTCTTGTGGTGCTGGTGGGGATGGGGGACGAAGATCACTACCAAGCCGTCCACGTTTTGAGGTGGCAAATAACATGCCAAATCAACACCTCCAGTTCGAAGAGTCTATGCTGGTATTATTAATTTTGTGTGGTGAAGATAAGACTACGACAATCAATGGCTACCAACATTTCTAAAGGGATTTTAGGATGATCTCTGTGTAGCAACTGTACACAGGCATACTTCCATGCAACCTGCCATTATGATTAATTAATATAAAAGAACATAGGATCCCCAGTGTTTGTTTATATCGATCTCTGGCCCCAAAATACGCACAGTGAGAAACCAAAATGAAAAAAAAAAAAGTGTCTAGGGGTATTATTTTACCCAAAGAAAATTGCATCAAGTCGGAGGTGAACTGATAAAGAAAAGGAACAAATGACATCAAATGAAAGTCCTTGAAAGGAGAAAGAAGAAAAAAAATAAGCATATATATAGTAGGTCTCAAACATAAGGTAAATACCTAATATATACATCATTTGGCTAGATTTATTAACCCATTAGTGTCCAGTGTGGGTTTTTTAGTGGAAGGGTACTTAGCGTACCGTCCAAAACTTGGAGTTACCCCCTTGATTGACTTTTGAAAATGCCCAGTTCCCTCCCTTCACACAAACACAGGCACAAATGTGTTAACCAGCAATCTTGCCCTACTTCCCTGGGATTTCAATAGCAGGTCTATTACATCCTGAGGTTAAATGCAGTGAGTCTCAAGAAATGTGTGAAAAAATTCAGGTATTTAGGGAAGAAATTCTTAAGTTACAAATATTTTATTAAACTGGGTCCATTTCTCAACGATTACGGAGCTTAAATCTATTGATGGCCTTATTGGCAAAAATGGTTCCTTGATAATTTTCCGTCGGTCATCAGTAATTCTAGCTTTGTGACAACTGAGATATGAAACCATGTTTATATAGCATTATTTACTCAACTTTACCTGAAAAAGAACCCCGTGAAATTTCTCATAGCTCCCGAGATACCTTGTATTGAGGCGCATACGAATATATTGATCTTGGGGAGCGAGATCGGTTCGAGGTATCCACTCTAAAAACAAAATGGAAATCTTGTGCTTTCAGACTTCGCACGGTGGCAGTCACAGCCAGGCTGACGCACAGCTCAGCACCAGGCAATCTCATCCCCACCCACACACTCACCAGGCATGTTTCACTCCCTCCCACCCTCTCATCAGGTCATCTCACGCCCATTCACCTACTCAGCAGGTCATCTCACACCACTCACCCAATCACTAGGCTATCCCACACCCACTAAACCACCCACTCACCAAGCCGTCTCACACCCACACACTCACCATGTCATCTCACACTCACACCCTCGCCAGATCATCACAGTCTCACGCTCACACTCTCACCAGGTTATCTCACACCCACACTTTCACTAGATCATCCCACAACCACATTCTCACCAGGTCATCCCACACCCACCTTCTCACCGAGCCATCTCACACTCACACTCTCACCAGGCCATCTCACACCCACACCGTCGCAAAGCCGCGAGTTTCTTAAATATAGTAAATTTCGGCATTTGTTGTTTCCCAGGAGGGTCAAGACTATGGTTGGCTAGTCCGTCAAGGAAAGGTTTTGCTAGTCTGTTAGGACTAGGACAGGTTTATATACATTAGCAGTGCCATATATAGCAATGCGATGATGCCAGGAAGAGACGAATTAGCACTTCATTTTAATTTAGTTCACAATGCGGAATTATGCCATCAGACACCCATCACCAGTTCACAGCAAGGGTTGCTTTGAGAGCTCGAGCCAAAATCTTCACTATGAGGTCTCATCTCTCATAAGAGTGGATCGTAGACCACGAAGACACCAAATGCTATAACTAGCCACATCTGAACGTGGGGAAACATCAGTGTATGGACGAAGTCTGGCAACTGGTACTATTGGCAAAACTGATGTTGGTGGCAGTACTGTGAAAGCATACGGCTGCCAATGATTTGCTGAAATCACCGAGTAACTGTTATGCATGAACGCCAGAGGGTATAGGTAGGTCTCTGCTTTCCACTGATTCTGTCGCAGATTCAAATGTGGCAAAGTGTGCTTAGGAAAGAAACGGCATCAAGCTGCTGCACGAGGAACTACCGTACTCCTCCCTCAGCTAGGGTATGTATAGGCCACATGTTAAAACTTGGTCGAAGGCTCATTTGTACCAAATTCCTGTTCCTCTACTTTTAATCATTATAAAAATCTTCGACCTAGTACCACCAGCTTCTCACAACACTCATAAAATGTCATAGCTACCTCAGAAAACCTTGCACTATTATTTTTTCAAGTTCGACTGCACATGAATGACGGTTGTTTTCCGTACACACATACACACACACACACACACACACACACACACACATATATATATATATATATATATATATATATATATATATATATATATATATATATATATATATATATTTTTTAAGCGAGGAAGAAGGAACCAAAGGCCATGAGCCGGCAGTAACAGTTCCCTCCAAGAGAAAAACAAAATACAATAGAGAGCCAAATTCAAGATCCGATCATTTTGAGATGCCTGGACACACTGCGTTTGAAAAACTGGAGATCATAGGCAGCAGGAAATACAGACAAAGGGAGACAGTTCCAGAGCTGATCTGTTGCATAAATGAAAGACTGGGAGTAACGGTTAACTCTTGCATTACAGAGTTGGACAGAAAAGGGATGAGAGTTTGCTGCCAGACGGGTGCTATGCGCCCGTCGTAGAGGTGGAGGAATGCAAGCAGATAGTTCAGAGGAGCAGTGACCATTAAAGTAGCGATAGAAAAGAGATAAAGATGCAACAGTGTGGCGAAGAGACAGAGGTTGAAGGGAGTCAGTAAGAGGAGAAGAGTTAATGAGACGAAAATCCTTTGACTCCACCCTATTGAGAAGAGCTGTATGTGGGGAGCCTCCCCACACATGAGAGTTGTACTCCATAGAGGGGCGGATAAAACCCCTGTATAAAGTCAACAATTGTGCAGGGGTAAAGAAAGAGCGGAGTCGGCTTAGCACACTCAATCTCTTGGAAGCAGATTTTACAAGAGATGTAATATGATCTTTCCAAGATAAGTCCCGAGTAAATGAAACCCCAAGCATGTTCAAGGATGATGCAGGATTATGCTGAATATTATTAAACATTAGTGGGTAAACCTATGGAAGATTTTGTCGGGTTGATAGGTGTAAGAACTGAGTCTTAGATGCATTAAAAACAACCATATGATTTTTACCTCAGTCAGAGATACGAACCAAGTCAGCCATTAGGTGTGCCATAGCCTCATCCCTTGTTTGTTGAAGTAACTGTTGAGATGGGCGTTGCGGGAACCGAATGGAAAGGTGAAAGGTGGAGTCATCAGTGTATGAGTGGATAGGGTTAGATGTACAGCTTAGAAGATCATTGACGAATAAAAGGAAGAGAGTTGGTGATAGGACAGAGCCCTGAGGAACACCACTGTTGATAGATCTAGGAGAAGAACGATGGCCGTCTACAACAGCAGCTATAGAACGACCAGAAAGGAAGCTAGCGATGAAGGCACAGATAGAAGGATAGAAACCGTAGGAGGGCAGTTTGGAATTTAAAGATTTATGCCAGACTCGATCGCAAGCCTTTGAGATGTCAAGTGCAATGGCAAAGCTTTCGCCAAAGTCCCGAAAGGAGGATGACCAGGAGTCTGAAAGGTAGGTGAGAAGATCGCCAGTGGAGCGTCCCTGACGGAACCCGTACTGACGATCGGAAAGAAGGTTATGATAGGAAAGATGCCTTAAAATTTTTCTATTGAGAATTGACTCGAAAACTTTTGAAATACAGGACGTTAAAGCAATTGGACGATAGTTGGCGGGTTGGGAGTGGTCACCCTTCTTTGGGACTGGCTGAATGAAAGCAAACTTCCAGCAAGAAGGAAAGGTACAAGTTGACAGACAAAGGCGAAAAAGTTTGCCTAGGCAGGGTGTAAGCACAGAAGCACAGTTCTTGAGAACAACAGGAGGGACCCCATCAGGCCCATATGCCTTGTTAGTACCGAGGCCAGTGATGGCAGAAAATACATCAACTGAAGAAATTTTAATGTCAGCCATGAGGAAGTCAGAGGGGGGAAGTGATGGAGGAACAGCACCGGAATCGTCTAAGGTGGAATTGGAGGAGAAACTCTGTGCGAAGAGATCTGCTTTATCAGTAGAAGAAATAGCTACAGAACCATCAGAGTAGAAAAGAGGAGGGAAGGATGATGAGGTAAAGTTGTTAGAAAGATTTTTGGCATGGTGCCAGAAGGAGCGGGAAGAATTCGAGTTGGAGAGATGAGAGCATTTAGTATGGATGAAATTATTTTTAGTAGAGCGAAGAACAGACTTAGGACGATTCCGGGCAGAAACGTAAAGATGATGTATGTATGTATGTATGTATGTATATTAAGAAGTTATATATCTGGTATAGATTATATCGCACGTTCGCTTCCGTCTCTTGGAAATAAAAATTCCGATGTTTATTCATCTAAAATCCGATGAGTTCTGCCGGATAAAACGTAGGAAGGTCTGATGGGTACGTGGGAATCTTTGTCTTGTCTGTCATTTTCTGATATGTATGTAGTGTAGAAAACTGAACTTACACAGCAGATATTCTTTTTCTAGGATAATCATTTCTGCTACTATTTGTGTGCTTTCTCTTACTTACTGTTCCTACTGTAGGTATCAATGCCGTAACTTGTTTTGGATGAATTATATCGGTTTTTGCAAAACTTTTTAAAGTGGGAGGTAAAGCAGTTTCGAAAAAGGTATAAAGTGGGATCGAAAGTATTGTACTTCCCCAGTAAACAGCCCTTCGAATTATAGACAAATTTTTTCTTTGCTCAGTACTACTGTCTCAACGGTATCACCTACTTCCCTCTCTTCCTTGTCTCCGCGGCTCGCTCGCCCACCACTGTCACCCCTCCTGTCCCTGCTACCGTCCCTTCTCTCCCCTGCGGCCACCCTCTCCCCTCTCCCTTCCCTGTCACGCCTTCTATCACTACCACTTTCACTTCTCCCTCTTGCTCTTGACACCCCTTTGCCCTTCCCTGTCACCCTGTCCCTCGTCCTTGACACGTGAGCTCAACACATCCACTCCAGTCTTGTTTTACCCTCATTTTCAGTTACACTTTGTTTCATCCCTGACTCTGTCACTCGTCTGTGCTGCTTCTTTCAATCCCTCACACCTGACTCTCCAACTTCTCTCTATCTTTCTCTCCATCAGTTCCAAGCCTCTCACATTTTCTTCCATTTCTTTTTCCTTTATTCCCTCGCTTCTCCAACATTCTCCCATCACTCCCACGGTATCTCTCTCGCTCCTTCAACTTCCTTCCCCCCTCCTCCCTCCCTCCGCTGCCTCTCTAATATTCCTTCCTCTGCTTCCTTCCCTCCCCAGCTTCTCCACATTCTCTCTCTGTCTTTCCCTCCCTCACCTTTTCATCTCATCTTCGCGTCACTTCATACCTTAAAGCCAACTTGGCCTTGCACTGACCCAATCATTGCAGGCCGTTTCATTCTGATGGCTCCGGCACTTGTGACCCAACACCCAATGCCAAATTCTGTCAGTCGTTTGTCCGCCTCTGTCCGTCTGTCTGTCTGTCTGTCTGTCTTACTGTCTGTTTGTCTGTCTGTCTGTCTTACTGTCTGTTTGTCTGTCTGTCTGTTTGTCTGTCTGTCTGTCTGTCTGTCTCTCTCTCTCTCGGTATTTGTGATTGCTTTTACTTTATCCAAATGATAATTCTAACTGAACGAAAAAAAGATATCGATATCATCGATAAATATATGTACGTGCATTCCTTTCTCATAATATATGACTAATGCAAAAAAAATAAATGAATTGGTTTAATCACCCTTGTTCTAATGCTGTCCACCGCAAGGAGAGGGCCTACAAAAGGTACCGGAGCCAGCCACCCCTGAATCTTGTCTCTTATGTTTCTGTCCGGAATCTTGCTAAGGCTGCTTTTCGCTCTGCTAGAAATTATTTCATTTGTACTAAATGCTCTGAACTCTCCAATTCGAATTCTTCTCGCTCCTTCTGGCACCTTGCCAAAAACCTTACTAACAACTTTACCTCACCATCTTTCTTTCCTTTTCGCCAGTCTGATGACTCTGTACCTATTTCTTCTACTGAGAAAAAGAACATTTCGCTCAGACTTTCCCCTCCAGTTCCACCTTCGACGATTCAGGTGCTGTTACCATTACTTCCCCCCTCTGACTTATTCATGGCTAACATTATAATTTCTTCAGTTGATTTTTTTTCTGCCATCACTAGGCTCAAAAGTAACAAGATATATGAACCTGATGGGGTTCCTCCTGTTGTCCTCAAGAGCTATGCTTCTGTGCTTACATCCTGGCTAGATAAACACTTTCACCTTTGCTTGTCAACCTTTCCTTCATGCTGGAAGTTTCCTCTCGTTCAGCCTCTCCTAAAGAAGGCTGACCGTTCCCAGCCCACTAATTATCGCCTAACTGCTTTAACAACCCGTGTTTCAAAAGTTTCCAAGTCTATTCTTAACGAAAAAAAAAAAAAAAAAAGCATCTTTTCTGTCACAACATTCATTCTGATCGTCAGTATGGGTTCCGCCAGGGACTTTCCACTGGCGATCTTCTCTCCTACCTTTCAGACTCTTGGTCGTCCTCCTTTCGGGACTTTGGCGAAAGCTTTGCAAATGCATTTCACATCTCAAAGGCTTTCGATCGAGTCCGGCATAAACATATAATTTCCAAACTGCCCTCTTATGGTTTCTATCCGTCTATCTGTTCCTTCATCTCCAGCTTCCATTCTGGTCGTTCTATAGCTGCTGTTGTAGATGGCCATCGTTCTTCTACTAGAGCTATCAATCATGGTGTTCCTCAGGACTCTGTTCTATCACCAACTCTCTCCTTATTAGTCATCAATGACCTTTTAAGCTGTACAACTAACCCTATCAACTCATATGCTGATGACTTCTCCCTTCACCTCTTCATTTGCTTCCCGCAACATCCATCTCAGCATTTACTTCAATAAACAAGAGGTGAGGCTATGGCACACCTAATGTCTGACTTGGATCATATCTCTGATTGGGGTAAAACAAATCTTGTTTTTCATGCATCAAAAACCCAGTTCATACATTTATCAACCTGACAAAAATTTTCACAGGAGTTCCCTCAAATTTTTAACAGACTCCAACTCACTCCTGCATCATCTTTAGACATTCTTGGGGTTTCATTCTCTTTGGATTTATCTTGGAAAGATCATATTACCTCTCTTGTAAAATCTGCTTCCAAGAGATTAGGTGTACTAAGCAGACTCCAAGCCCTCTTTACCCCTGCACAGTTGTTGTCTTTATACGCGGGTTTCATTCGTCCCTCTGTAGAGTATAACTCATATGTGGGGAGGCTCCCCACATACAGCTCTTCTCAACAAAGTAAGTCAAAGGCTAATTAACTCTCATCCTCGTATTTGCTCCCTTCAACCTCTGTCTCTTCGCCCCTCTGTTGCACCTTTATCTCTTTTCTATCGCTACTCCAATGGTCAATGAACCTCTGAACTGTTTGCTTGCATCCCTCCACCACTACGGCGGGTGGGTAGCACCCGTCTAACAACAAACTGTCATCCCTTTTCTGCCCAACTCTCTAATGTAAGAGTAAACCTTTACTCCCAGTCCTTCATGTATGCAACAAGTTAACTCTGGAACTGTCTAGCTCTGTCTGTATTTCCTACTGCCTACGATCTCCAGTCTTTTAAACGCAGTGGGTCCAGGCATCTCAAAATGAACAGATCTTGAATTTGGCTCTCTGTTATCTTGTTTTTGTTTTTCTTCAAGCGAAAAGTTTGCGGTCTCCTGACACTTGGTTCCTTCATCCCTGCATACATTAGCTTTCAATTTTCCCAGTGTTAATGTTAAAATTAGCATATACAACATTTTGCACTTTAGTTTTTCCCAAATTTCTAAAATATATTTTATCATATATACTTTTTTTTTTGGCCTCAATGAACGAAAATGACGTCAGTTATCTGTGTATTATAACAAGTTCCAATAAATCACGCGTATGTACTTTTTTTTTTTCCTTGGGAAATATAAGACCCCGGGTTACCTAATGGGGTTAAAAAAAAGGGGTTACCTATAGAGGATAAAATTTTTACTAAAAAAGTCGGCGTCCTCTTTCAACGTTCAGTTCCGTAAGATATCTCTTGGCTAAGTAATATCATTATGCACTATGCAAATTAAAACACCAAAGCTCAAACTATGTGATGAAAAGGTTACAGAATTTTTTAAGTACCTTTGACACGCAATTGCAGTGACAAAAAATGAATAAATAAACAAATATTTAGGTCTGGATAAAGCAACATTTTAATTATGATAACACATTTTTTTTCTCTTTGCCATGACCATGTCACATTTTCGGAACCAAGAACATCCCCATATTCTAACATTCTCACCCTACACCATAACTCTCACCCATAGTCTCATCCCCTGCCGTATACTGTGACCCCACACCCTCTTTCCACACCCATGCCTTCATCCTCAAAACACACTCTCACCCTTCATCCTTATCCGATACCCACAGCTTACACCCTCATACCACACCGTCACTCACATCCATACCCCCATTACATGTAATCATATGGCCACATTTAAACATAATTTCAGTGACAATACAGTACAGTCAAGTTATGAGAAAGATCCATACTGCAAGCGATTAGACTATATAAAATTAAAATTCATTATAGACAGCAGTGACTTTGAACTGATAATTCAGTGAATGAATGTCCTTGACGTATGGACACTTTCAGAACGACTTAATAAAACAGTAAAGGAACATGTTCCAACACATAATAAATGATCTTTGAAAAAGCCTAAACCAAAATAGTGGAACGGTGACATTAAAAATTGGGTTTCAGCAAAATCATTTGCTCAACAAAATTATAGAACTACAAATAATGAGGACAAAAAAGTATGTGACAACCACCGCCGAAATGCCAGGGAGTTACGAGTAATACTACAAAGCAAGAATTATCTTCAAACACATATCGATTTTTCAGTTATAAGATCTACAAGAAGATAGAGCACCAGCGGTACTGTAGGTGTACTAGATTCAGCGAATGGAGAACATGAAAATAATGAAACCGAAATGCTAAAATTCGTTACATTCTTTGTATTTGTATTAACCGGAGAAAATTATTGTTCAATTCCTTATCGTATAGCCTATATAGATGGAAACTGGGCATTGAGTGATACTTTGATCGGTGATGTACTTCTGTATCTGTGATCAATAAATTAACCATCAAAAGAACGCCAAGAGCTGAGAGAATATCATGAACCTTAAATTAAGTGTAAAATGAAATATTGAAGCCTTTCCCTACAATATTCCTTATATCGTGACTGGAAACTTTCTAAAGAAACGCTGTTATTTTCAAAGGTGCAAAAAATGATAACCCGGAAATTATCGTTCGATTAGGGTACTGTAACATCAGTAGTATGAAAGTTGTTGGAAACCATAATTAAAGATAAAAAAGGTAAGTACAAGATATCTTATTAATGATTCACCACTGATTCTGTAATAATCGATCATGTCTCACTTATCTCCTTGACTTTTTCATTTCATTGATCCACCTGGTGAACAAGCCTACATCTTTTCTATCCTTAAAGACCTAGAGCAGCTTGTACAGCACCCTACACGTATCCCTGACCACACTGGAGAGAGCTCCAACATACTTGACCTCTTCCTTACAACGAATCCATCTGCTTACACTGTTAATATCTTTTCTTTGTTAGGCTCCTCCGATCACAACCTTATTACTTTAACATGTCCTATCGCTCCAGTACGGCCTGTGGACCCTCCAAAGAAACGTCGTCTGTGGCACTTTGGAGCTACGGATTGGGAGGCCCTCAGGCAATACTTCTTTGATTTTCCCTGGAATGGTTATTGCTTCCATGGCCGGGAGCCATCTGAGTGCGCCTTGAGCATTACGGATATTATTTTCTCGAGCATGTTAGCATGCATTCCTTTCTCGTATCTTTTGACTAATGCAAGAAAGCCTTCGTTTAATCACGCTTGTTCTAATGCTGTCCGCAACAAGGAGAGGGCCTATAATAGGTACCAGAGCCAACCCATCCCTGAATCACATCTTTTTTACGTTTCTACCTGGAATCGTGCTAAGTCTGTTCTTCGCCCTGCTAAAAATAATTTCATCCGTAATAATACTCTCAACTCTCTCACTCTAATTCTTCCCTCTCCTTCTGGCACCTTGCCAAAAATCTTTCTAACAACGTAACCTCATCATCGTTCCCTCCTCTTCTCTCCTCTGATGGTTGGTGCTGTTCCTCCATCACTTCCCACCTCTGACTTCCTCATGGCTGACATTAAAATTTCTTCACCTGATGTATTTTCTGCCATCACAGGCCTCAGTACTAACAAGGCATATGGGCCTGATGGAGTCCCTACTGTTGTCCTCAAGAATTGTGCTTCTGAGCTTACACCCTACCAAGGTAAACCCTTTCGCTTTTGTCTATCAACTTGTACTTTTCCTTCTTGCAGTAAGTTTTCTCTCATCCATCCAGTCCCAAAGAAGGGTGACCATTCCCAACCCTCTAACTATCATCCAATTGCTTTAACATCCCGTGTCTCAAAAGTTTTCGAGTCAATTCTTAATAGGAAAACTTTAAAGCATCTTTCCTATCACAACTTTCTATCTGATCGTCAGTATGGGTTCCGTCAGGAATGTTCCACTGACGATCTTCTCACCTACCTTTCAGACTCCTGGCCATCCTCCTTTCGGGACTTTGGCGAAAGCTTTGCCATTGTCCTTGATATCTCAAAGGTTTTCGATCGAGCCTGGCAAAAATCTATAATTTCCAAACTGCCCTCTTACCATTTGTATCCTTCTATCTGTGCCTTCATCTCTAGCTTCCTTTCTGGTCACTCTATGGCCGCTATTTTAGACGGCCATCATTCTTCTAGACCAATCAACAGTGGCGTTCCTCAGGGCTCTGTCCTATCACCAGCTCTCTTCCTTTTATTCATCAAGGACCTTCTAAGCTGTACATCTAACCCTATCCACTAGTACGCTGATGACTCCACCCTTCACCTTTCATTCGGTTCCAGCAACGTCCATCTCAGCAGTTACCTCAACAAACAAGAGATGAGGCTATGGCACACCTAATGTCTGACTTAGCTCGTATCTCTGACTGGGATAAAAATAATCTTGTTGTATTTAATGCATCAAAGACTCAGTTCTTACACTTATCAACCCTACAAAATCTTCCACAGGTGTACCCACTAATGTTTAATAATATTCAGCTTAATCCTGCATCATCCTTGAACATGCTTAGGGTTTCATTTACTCCGGACTTATCTTGGAAAGATCATATTACATCTCTAGTAAAATCTGTTTGCAAGAGATTGGGTGTGCTAAGCCGACTCCGTTCCTTCTTTACCCCTGCACATTTGTTGACTCTGTACACGGATTTTATTCGCCCCTGTGTGGAGTACAACTCTCATGTGTGGGGAGGCTTCCCACGTACAGCTCTTCTCAATAGGGTGGAGTCAAAGGATTTTCATCTCATTAACTCTCCTCCTCTTGCTGGCTCACTTCAACCTCTGTCTCTTCGCCACCCTGTTGCATCTTTATCTCTTTTCTATCACTTCTTCAATGGTCACTGCTCCTCTGAACTGTCTGCATGCATTCCTTCACCACTATGACGGGCGCATAGGATCCGTCTAGCAGCAAAATTTCATCCCTTTTCTGTCCAACTCTCTAATGGAGGAGTTAACTCTTACGCCCAGTCTTGCATATATGCAACATGTTAGCTCTGGGCCTGTCTCCCTCTGTCTGTATTTTCTGCTAACTATGATCTCCAGTCTTTCAAAAGCAGTGTGTCCAGGCATCTCGAAATGATCGGATCTTGAATTTGGCCCTCACTTGTATTTTGTTTTTCTCTTGGAAGGAAGAATTATTGCGGGCTCGTGGCCTTTGGTTCCTTCTTCCTAGCATAAAGAAAAGCTAAATGGATTGATGTAATCTCCCTCAGTTTTCAGAAAGTGTTCGACAAAGTTCACAATACATGACATCTTGAGAAACATGAAATATATAGCATCAGAAGCAATGTACAGTACAAATATGGAATGAAGATTGGCTGTACAGAACATAAAGAGTTGTACTCAATGGGAAGGAATCAGATTGGAAGAATGTTGCAAGCAGAGTACGAAAGGGTTCAGTCCATGGCCCTGTTCTGCTCCTATTATATACTGACGGTATTGATGAAAATTTGTTTTGCAAAATATCCAAATTTGCTGATGATACAAATAATGATATCCGAGCAGATACACCCAAATATAGGCTAATTATTCAAGTAGATCTAGGTAAATCATTTAACTGGGCTCAACAGTGGCAAATAAGGTAAATGGATTTAAATATTAACAAATGTAAAGCTTCAAATATTGGGAGTAAAAATGAAAAGTTTAAATGCAGTATGAATAATATTGAACTGGAGAATGTAATCAAGGAATAATATTTAAAAAAATAATAATAATAATAATAATAATAATAATAAATGGTTTGAAGCTAAGTCGTCAGTGCACAGATGCAATAATTAACTGCTTGTATTTATTGGCAAGGCATTTGAATAAAACCAGACAACGTCAATCTACTTAGTGCAGTTCCTTAGCCCCTTCGTACACCGCGGGCATGTTTACCAATGTTTTGCGTGTGCCGCGGGGTTATTCGGGCTCCGACAGACTCTGAAAAAATATTTGCCAAAAATCAGTTATTAGTCCTAGAATATTAAAATTATATATGCTTATGGCACATACCTTCAGCTTTCTCCTGGAATGTTTGTTGAGCCTTCGTCAGTTACCGTAGGACTTGTGGAGACCTCTGAAGTTGGGTAACGAAGTCTCCACTTTACACTTCCCGACAACCCGTAATATGATTACCACAGCCAGATATTAACACTATAAACACTACTCTATGATTTTCAAGTAGTTTGGGATCCATACTCCAAAAAAAACCCACTGTGAAAGCAATGAAAATTATGAGCGCGTCTGACCGCCGCACTTGCGCTAGTTCGCTCTTGGTACTCTGTCATTTATTATTCATAAAACCCATCACACTTTATATTTCTATTACTATATAACACTTATATATATCTACAGTCTTTATCCATAAGTTTCCTTCAGTAGTATTAGTTTATTGTCACTGTAGGGATTCAATTTCTTTCAGTAAAATACGTAGCATTCACTTTCTCGTCCTGTATACTGGCATTGAGAGTGAATGTCACTTTCATCTTCACTCTCATAACTCATAGTATTCAGACATGCTAGAGTGAAACTTTCACTTTCATTACTCCTAGGGTATATACTCGTATTCTTATAATACTACTCATTTACATTTCTATTTACGTTCTCTATTTTATTTACGTTATTTACATTTCTATTTTATTTACACTGTGTTATGCACTGTCACTTGAAGTAACTTATAAAACTATTTTCCACTGTTCACGTATATTTACATTCATTACTTTCACTTGCTGTTTACACATTATTTACACATTATTTACAATTCCACTTGCACTGTTTTACTGAATAGAAAGATCGTAGTCACTCTTTTATCAATTGCCAGCCCTTTACCTCTTTCCACACGAGGTTTAGTAGGGGGTAAAGGTCACAGGGCCCTTTGCATGGGGGTGAAAAAAGGCCCTGAAGTCAGCAAGAGGATGAGCCGTACCTCCTCTTCGGAAGATGAGAGAGAACTGATAAAGGAGGGCCGGCCCGGGTTGAGGCCTACTTAGGGGTTATTCAGTACTACCAAGGTAGCTCTTGAAACAGCTATGTATTTCACTGAAATGATTGGCAGGAAATCTAGACAATACATTATAAATTAGGTAGTTCCAGGTGAATGTAAATATCACTTAGGCTTCTCCCTTCCCTCCTTATATGTATATTTATTACGAAAATAGATTATATGGCATATTTCAAGGGGGAAAAAAAACAGCGAAAATTAGCGAACGAGTGCACGTGAGGTGTTGTCAGGTGATAATTAGCCAATTCCAGGTGTATGGCACTCTCACCTACCTTATTTCTTTCTTGTATATATTATTTGGTATAAGAATAGGGCATAGGGCTTATTTCAATGGATGAAATCAGTGAAAAATTCCAGGGAAGATTTACTTAGCGTAGCACGGCCGGGCAGGTGAGAGGATAGTGTAATGGAGGGGGGGTAGGGAGGGGAGTCAAGAACCGGGAAAATTGTCAACAATGGATGGGAGTACAGATGAGATTAGGAGTGCTGACTAGTGTTGGACATTGGCAGTACTGATAGATGATACAAGCCCCCACTTGGAAGCCCGGGTGAATTCAAAATAACACAGAATCACAAAAGCGACGCCCCGCGGTATGATCCCTTGCTCCCAAGCGTCACGAAAGTGACGCCCCGCGGTTAAGGGGTTAGTACGACCCCATATGGGTCGTTTGGGTTACTTTATACAAGAAATATGTGGAGAAATTAGACAGAGTGCAACGAGGAGTCACAAAAAATTATACCCAGATAAAGGAACAAAGCGTATAAGATTGATTTAGAAGAGCTAAAACTGTTTAAGTTTTCAAAGCGCAGATTACGAGGAGATCTGATTCAAGTAAACAAAATTTTTTAACTACATAACAATATGGTAGTTGACAAGTACTTCACAACTGACCATTAAAAGTACACTTTAGGTAAAGGTTATAAAATCAGCAAACGTTCTAATCTAATGAAGGAAAAATAATTAATCTGACTGACTGGTATCCTCTCTTGCAGATCTTGGAGAATACCGGAGCAGCTTTTCAGAAAAAGTCAATTTTCTCTTTCTGATTTAGTTACTATAGGATATATATTTGTTTCTTTTCCAGTTCTTCGCATGCAATTTTCATGGCAGTTTTTCTATGCTACATGGTGGTGCTTCCTACTTTTTCCTGCCAGTTTCGGCTGGAGGGATTATTGGGAGGGGGAGACCTTCTTGCTATACTGTCTTTATCTTCAGCTCGTAGAATTGTCATACATATAGTCTTCTTTTTAACAAACAGGCTCCTAAGGACTAATAGATCTGTTGCTGTTTGCTTTTATATTTACATTTTTGTACTCTTTTTGTACTCTATAACCCTACCCTCACCCACACCCTCACCTCACATTCTCACCATCACCCCAAACCACAACCTTACCCGACACATTATACCCTCACTCTTACCCCGCACTCGCCGTAAACAGAAAGGATCGTAAAGCCCGGGCGCTTATGTAAAGCTCTCGCTCTTTTTTTTTCTCTTTATGAAGTCCTTGTCTTTCTGTTTTCTCTGTTTTTCTTTTTTTACTCCCATTCTTTTCCGTTTTCATATGCTGACAAACATCACTCATCTCACTCTGTCAGTGACTACACTATGTCGTATCTACTGAAGGTACCTAATTAACTATGTAGGCTACAGTGATTACGTAAGTATGCAGTATCCTAGTTTTCCCAGGAAGTGAGAGTAAGCCTAGGGGTTGATGTGCTTTTTTGTTAGAACAGTAGAACAGTAGAAGCCAATATCCACCCAGTTCCGAAGAAAGGAAGTTCGTCTGACCCCTCCAATTACAGACCAATAGCTGTCACATCTTCTCTTGGTAAGGTATTTGAAACTTTAATTAATTAGCATATTGTTAAACATCTTGAATCCAACAACTTAATTAGTGATAGACAATACGGTTTTCGCCACGAAAGATCCACCATTGACATACTCAATCTCTTAACTCATACCATCCATCAATCAATTGATCTTTTTGGAGAAACACATGCAGTAGCTCTTGATATCTCTAAAGCTTTTGACAGAGTATGGCACCGTTCCCTGCTGTCCAAACTCCCTTGCTATGGACTAACGTCTTTTGTTCCTTTGATTTCTTCTTATCTTAGTGACAGGAAAATAAGAGTAAAAGTAGATGATGTATATTCCAATTTCCACTCAATTAACGCCGGCGTGCCGCAGGGATCAGTTCTGGCGCCAACCCTATTTCTGGTTCATATTAATGATCTCTTATCTGTCACTCACAATCCCATTCACTCATATGCAGATGACTCGACACTACATAGTTCATTTACACTCAGACATCCATTTACAAAGTCTAATATCTCTACCTCTCAACTCAGTACAGCCATCTCCATAAATCAAGATCTATCTACAATCAGTGAATGGGGACAAAACAACCTTGTCTCTTTTAATGCTAGTAAAACTAAATATATACAGTTTACTAATAGACAGATACTGCCAGATTCGTACATTAACTTCAGTGCTACTAATATTCCCATCTCCAAAAGTATTGAAATTCTTGGCATCTCACTTAACAGTGACCTCAGCTGGACCTCCCATGTCAGATCACTTGCTAAAACCGCCTCAAAGAAACTTGGATTATTGTACAGAGTCCGTAACTTCTTCGCCGACGAGCAGTTAGCTATAATTTATAAGAGTCATGTGCGCTCTCAGCTTGAATATTGCTCACCCTTGTGGAATGGTTGTGGAGAGGTTGCATTAAGACAACTAGACAAAATTCAGACTAAAGCTGTTAGAATATTTAACAACCCTGCCATTACATATAACCTACCTCCCCTGCAAGTAAGAAGGAATGTTGCCTCCCTTGCATTATTTTACAGATATTTGTTTGGCAAATGCTCAGACGAAGTTGCGTCCATGGTGCCACCTCTCCATGCCTTCCCTCGTGCTACACGGGCATCTGGTAGCGCTCATGACTGGAATGTCACTCAGCCATATTGCAGAACTTCTGCCTATCAGAATTCTTTCATTCCCCGAACTGCATCTCTCTGGAACTCGCTTCCCCAGAGTTGTTTTCCTCCAAATTTCAACCTACAACTGTTCAAGTCTAACTGTTACAGATATTTTATGAACAGAGGACACCAGTAATCTGGTGTATGGATTATTTTTTTTTCCCCATTTGTTTTTCCTTCCTCCGTTCTGTTATTTAAAAAAAAAAAAAAAAAAGGTTAAAGATCAAGGTCACATGGCATGGTCAGAATGAACGGATTTAAACCGAATTAAACCAAAATTGACAGAAGGGTTGAGTGGAAGTAAAGAACGAAGTGAGTCAGTACTGAGAATAATCAGTCAAATGTCAAGGTCACAGGCATGGTCTGAGTTCTACCTGTGTGTGTATGTGAACAAAATAACTAAGACTCCTTTGACTTGCCCTGGACCAATTTTGGAGGAAAGGATGAAGGTCAGCCGAGGGCTGTTTTTAGAACAGTACATCAAAGGTCAAGGTCGCATGTCAAGGTCAATTTACAGGTTTTATCCGATTTAACAAAAGCTGTGAAAGGGTTCAGGGTTAACAAGTGATATTTTGAGAATCACCCAAAGCTCGTGGTCGCAGGGTATGGACAAGTTTAGACAGTTGTGTTTTAGTGTATTAGTATGTATTTGCTGTTTGCTAGCAGCTAGTTCTTTTTTCTCGCACCTCGTTTCCTCTTCTATGCTTCTCTTTTCTCAGTTGTGATTACTGTTTTTATTTCAATATGTCGTCCTGCCTCTGCTTATACTTTCTTCTCTCACTTCCCTCTTCTTTCTTATCTTTTTCCTACACACACACACACACACACACACACACACCAGCCCTCTGACCACTCATAGGGATCAGACCACACAATGACGCAGAACTTCCAGGGAGAAAAGCTTCGAAAAAGACCCCAGGCGGAACAGCAAAGCGTGTTATGCAAATTTGTCGGCTGAGTTAACGGCAGACCCCATGAGAGCGGCCAGATTGTGTGTGTGTGTTTGTGTGTGTGTGTGTGTGTGTGTGTGTGTGTGTGTGTGTGTGTGTGTGTGTGTGTGTGTGTGTGTGTGTGTGAGAGAGAGAGAGAGAGAGAGAGAGAGAGAGAGAGAGAGAATAATACAGACTCACCCAGTTTATGAGATAATTTCCCGAGATAAAAACAATTCCGACTTCAGGCAAAGGATGTTCGAGGACGTCGTCTTCATCCATCTTGCTAACATTAAGACGAATTTCTCCAACACTGCAGAGATGCTCGTTAGAGAATGGATTAATGATGCTGTACTGTTCGTGAGTTCCCTCGAAAACTGAATAAATCATCTGTAGCGATCTCGAAAAAAGTAGAAATGACGTCCGGAGGTTTATGGTATCAACCTTGAGATCAGATTCGGAAACATTTTGATGTAAATTACCAACGCCTGTAAGAATGGGTACAAATTGGAAAAAAAAAAAAAAAAAGATTCATTCTAAAGGACACCTTCTGGGGAAGCCGCTTCTCATTGCCAGACCTAGTTGCAGTTAACATTTAGAAATGGAATAACCAGAACGTGAGCCAGTAAAGCAACATAATACTTTACCTTTCAGAGTCTCGTCATAGTTTGTAATGGAAAGTTTTCTGATGCAGTTTGTCCAGTCGTATAGGCCAGGGTAAACTCTAGAATAAGAACACCTTGTTTCATTGTACTACTTTCGTGGCGTAACCTCGCATACTATTATTTGCATCTCTCGCGAAAAAAAAAAAAAAAAAAAAAAGTAGACTAATGAAAAGGGGAGTTTTTATTCCAACCTTTGCCACAACCTACGCGAGAGGACAGTTTGCGTTTGAATATGTCCGATGCAGATTTCCGTGTGAACAGGTCATTTTGCTTGAGCAATTTTCTCTCAGCGGAAGAGGCCCTTAGGTCTGATTTCTCGTGACAGTAGATAAATTTAGAAGTATAATCCTTGTGCTTCCTAAGTTACTTGTTTTTGGTGAAGGACGTAACAGGCCTTGACTGAGGTTCAGAGCACAGTTATAATTCTTCCTTACTGTAACTAAAATTTGCCTTTAGAGGAAAGGTAAGCCATGAGAGGTTTTTTGCATTCTCACCGTCCTTGTCCTTCTGGGAAAAGACGCCACACTTACATTGAGAAAATGATTGTATTTATTTGTCAATAAATCCACGTCTTGTTGGTTAACAAAAGATCTTAAAACCTTCCTTACGGTGACTTGTTTTTGTTATATCTCTTCTGTCCGGATTGTTTTCCTCGATTTAAGGAAGATTTTGCGAACTCGAGAGGTCAGATAAGGCCTTCATTAACCCGTCCAATCCTGGGCGATATTTCTAAGCTAACTGATGTGTAGAGTCGAAGAAAATTTATAAAAGAGCTAAACTGCAGGAATTAAAAATAATAATTCATTATCTTAAATGTTTGGCTTTAATAACATATTTTTCATGTGTCCCTCCAACGCAAAACTCCAGGCTATCATTATTCATTAAGATTTGTTGAAGAAGGAGGAGGAACATATAATCCATCTCTGGCAAACACCCATGACCCAGATCTTGGATCTCTGCCACGACTGACATGCAACAGAGCGTGTGTGCGATATGATGACATAATCTCTTACTTCATCAACAGACCAGCTGAATTTAAGAATAAACGCAGTGTTTTACTATGATAATATGCAAGTCTAAGTGAAAGTTATCTACTCACGGGAAAGATAAACTAAAAGCTGTTCACTTCAGCATGGTCTAAAAATGTTAACTTTGTAACTTTAATGCTCAAATGTAGCAAAAAGACATACAGTAAAATATTATGTAAGACATGAAGTGTCATAAAAAGGACCTAGAACTGTGGTAATGTCATATTCTCCTACTGAGCAACGGAAAATATATTTCAAAGGAACGAAAATTTCTGCCAACTTAAGGTGGACGAATTGAAATTGTCATGGGTATTTGTTCTAAAATTCCAGTGCATCAACCCAACTTCTCCTGGCTGTTATTTCTGGCTCCATGTCGAAAATGGTAATATCAGTTATCTCGAAGAATTATACTCTTGCAATAATAGGCAAGACAGAATATAGGACACTGATTTTCAAGCAAACTCTGATCCTCGGCCAGCATCTCCACAGTAAACAACCGTGTCACTGCAGGTAAATAATTTTGCTTTTATTGTGGCTACGTCTGGACGACTCCATACAACGTGGGAAACACCTGTAAGTGTGAATGGGAGACGAAAGGCTGTTCGCAGCCCATCTAGTTGGAGAATTATCTCTTAAGCTGAATAAAACGTCTCCTAATAGACAAAATAAATCGGACATTACACCCTGGGGTTGAAACACCGAACTCTATAATATGGAGGAACTTTCTCATGGACAACGCCGCGTAGTTTGTGTGTCCGCTGCCAGGGCGACGCTGGCGTAGTGGCAGCCATGTTTAACCACCCCACGTGATACCCGCACCTTTAGAAATCAGCCGATGAGTCCGGAAACCATAGTGCCATGGTTCACTGTGCAGTTTACGGATGCAAAAATGGACACTGGAATTCAATGAAGAGAGATGGCATTACTTTTCACAGGTAAGATATATCTTGTAGCTAATTCTATAAGATTACTGTCCCCTGGGGAGGGGAGGGAAGATTCTTCCCCGGTGTTCCTGCTTGTTTGACACGACTAAAAGGGGCCCATGGATCTCCAGTCTCTCTCCCAGTGTCCTCTTCTCTTATGTTCTTACTCTCTTTAAGATATTTCCATGTTTCTTCCGGCCATTCTCAAGTTGGATATTCGGTTTAATGGCATGGGTAGTGTGGCTTTCCACACCAAATCAACACCATTAGTTCGACGTAAAACTGCTTCAGCATCACTGTCACTTCAACGTTAATACCACACTATCTTTTCCAAATCCGCTCTTACCTTTCTCTGCCTTAGTGTCATATGGACTTTGTTGCCTGGTGCTAGAATATTCAGTAAATAAGGTTATAAGCTAACAAACAAACATTACACTTGTTTACATTCGTGCAAGATGCAGGATATTCGCATTGCATAGAAAAAAAAAATCCAAGGTGTAAAATATAGGTGTTCAAAAACTAAAAAGAGAGGGTTGCAATGTAGAGCTTAATGTTTCGATGTCACAAATTTCGTATTTTTATACAAAATTCTTACGTTTTGTCGTGACAGTATTAATTAGTCATTCAGTTATACACACACACACACACACACACACACACACACACACACACACACACACACACACATACATATACATATAGATAGATAGATAGACAGAGATAGATAGATAGACAGATAGATAAACAGATATATACAGTATATATATATATATATATATATATATATATATATATATATATATATATATACCTAGGCTGCTTCCCCCAAGGAAAGGGAGGTAGCCGAGACAGGACGACACACTCGCCATTTACTCATCCATTTAAACACATTCATTCGCATCTTAGCCCCAAAGGGGAGAAAGGACAGATCCTCACCGCACCACACCGCACAAGGGTCAACTGCGCAATGCAATCAGTGACATCCGCAGCAGGGCCCGACAGCAGAACTGGTTTATCCCTGCCACATCATAACAGACCCATCCCCTTACCCGCACCTGGCCTGACTAGCTGATCAGACCAAATGCGGGAGAATATCCCCTCAAGGCTGCGTCATCACTTATTCATTCACAATTTCTCTCCATTTATTTCTGTCAAGCACAGCCACTCTTCCTTGCTCAACAGACATCCCTCTTGCATCCAGCGCTCTCTTCACACTGTCCATCCATCCTATTCGTAGTCTTCCTCTCAGCCTTACACCTCTCACATCAGATCTAGTTATCTTTTTCACCAATCGCTCATTATCCATTCTCTCCATATCCTCAAACCATTGCAACACCCTCTGTTCAACTCTACCAGCCAACTCCCGAACAACTCCAGTTCTCCTTCGCACTTCATCATTTTGCACTCGATCCATACGCGTCACTCCACACATACTCCTCAGACACCTCATCTCCATTACATTCAAACTTTTCCTCTCTGTTACACCCATATTCCATGTTTCAGCCCCATATAACGCAGTCGGTACCACAACCTCCTCATACAGCCTTCTCTTTACATCCATTCTAAGCGAACGACATCTAAACACTTATTTAATTCCTCCCAGCACCTTTCCTACTTCATTTATTCTAAACTTCACTTCTGCATCTATTCTTCCATCCACAGCAGGCCGCCTCTTTACCTTAGGTTCTTCAGATTCCTTACCACATGGACATGCTTCTTAATTGTCCCTACACAGCGAAAATACATAACTATTATTATTCCCACCTCAGAGTCTCCTGACAATTCCAGGAGAATCGGAGACCGTGCAAGGCATCTGTACGGACTAGTTTATGTGTTCTGGCATGGACCATTGCTGACAGAATCCCCCCAGTGAGGTCAAGGTCACTAAGAAACAGTAGATGGAGACTAGAGACTGAGTGTCCTTATGACAGTTACAGAGTTCCAGTTAGTCTCCACCTTCTACATAGGTGAAAACTATTATTTTTGCTTGTCTTATTGTTACCATTCTCACCTCATAATCTCGCAACGATTTCAGGGGAACAGGAGACTACACAAGGAATCTGAAGGGCCCTGGTTATGTGTCCCGGCATGGGACACTGGTATTAAAAAGCAAAAATCTAACTCTTCCAAATGGGGTCAGGGTCATTGATAGAAACAGTAGCATGAAAGATGCAGCCTTTGACACCTTTGCCAGATCCTTTGTTGTTGTTACACAAGGAGTTACCCTAGGGTCTTCAGATCTTGTTTATATTACACAAACCTTTCCCACATGCTGTTGTGTTGTTAATGTGGTTAACCCGGCTTCAGAGTTTGCTGATGATTCCAGGGGAACCAGAGACTGTATAGAATCTAAAGGGCACAGGTTATGTGTCTTGGTATGTACCTTTGCTCATAGAAATAACAATCCATATCTCCTCACTGGGTCTAGGTCATTATGAAGCAGTATGTTGAGACTAGTGACTGTTTGTAGGACAAAGTTCTAGATACAATAAACCAGCAATATAACAAACCCTTTTATGGCAAACTTCGGATATAACTACCCACTATTTACAGAGCGAACTTCTGCCGGATATAGCAACCTTTGGTCACTATATCTGGTGGAAATTCGCTCCCTGACATGGTAAGTTTACTGTAACAGTACTAAATTACATTAAAGGTATTGTATTTTTATGTTCGACTTCACACAGGATGGTATTTACTGTACATGTACTATGTAACTACATAAACCATTGAATTCTCCATGCGAAACTTCATAGAGTAAGTTGTGGTTGTACATGTAGGACCGAACGACTCCACGTATCTAGTGACTTTAAGTCAGTAATCCCTTGGTTAATAACAACTGTCGGATATAGTGAACTTTCGGATATAACAACCTACCCCTCCCCCCAATTAGTTCGTTATATCGAGAGTTTACTCTTATTGTCGCCTCAGAGTCTTGCAACGATTCCAGGAGAACCGGAGGCTGCACAAGGAATCTGAAGGTCCCAGGTTATGTGACTTGGCATGTTCCTTTGCTGATAGAAAAGAAACAGAAACAAAAAACATATCTCCTCAATGGGGTCAGGGTCACCAAGAAACAGTAAGTGGAGACTAGTGACTGTCCATTGGACAGTTACAGTGCTTTAGTTATTATTATTATTATTATTATTATTATTATTTATTAATTCCGTCACTTTTCATCTACGAGTTTCATAATTATTCTTTATGTACAGCACCATGATCCTATTACACTGACCCAGTTTCAGTGACCTTGACCGTATTTTCGAGGTCACAGTTCCAAAAATGTAAAAAAAAAAAAAAAATGAATTTTCAGCATGAAAAGGACTCTCATATTTTTTTTCCTCTCCAAATATTTGTATGGAAAAAAAAAAACTTGAAGGTCATTCATGCGTGACACTACAGTATCTGGGAAACTCAGTTTTCAACAAAATTCACTTACCATTCCGTTCAGGGAAAAACATAAATGAGGCACTTCTAGGCATTATAATTTTTGTTTGGTCCGGGACCAGGTCTGTATACTTTTTGGTGACAGTTTGGAGGATAGGTTTTGAGTTATTCCAAAAAACAGTATTCTCATATGTGGAGATCAGTAACTGCCTCTGACATTTACAGTCTTATTATTATTATTATTGCTATTATTATTATTATTATTATTATTATGATGATGATGATGATTATGATGATGATGAAAACATTACAGTGTGCAAGACTGTCCATCTTGGTTCTGAGGAGTGTATTAAAAAAAAACAAAAAAACTAAATGCTGATATGAGACAAATTTATTCGACGTTTCATCAAGAGTCCCTTCGCTGAGTTTGCTATTTTTTCTTTTTCATTTTTTTTTAGGCTACGATGTCACAGCCAATCCAGAATATCCTATTGTATGTGGTAATAATATAGTCAAGTGGAAAAGTATCAAAGGACTGGGACGATTTGGCAGTGACGAAAATGTTTCATAAACTTTATCATGTTTGTCAAATGCGTTGGGAAGATAGTATGATTACTTCAGTCTTATGCATCTTTTTAATTAAAAACTCATTTAATAACATACTGTTTTTTTCCCCTACTCTTCCACTGCTCTTTCATACTTAGGGCATGTCGGCCAGTTTCCTCTCAGACGCATCATATAAAATAGATTCTCTGTAGACAGAGAAGCAGCCACCTGAAGCATAGCAATATTAGCCAGGAAAAAGTGACATATTGAAGATGTGAAACATTAGGTGAACTTTTGTCTACAGTTGTACACTCATAAACCACAGTTTATGTTCGCTCTCCAACCTTACTGCTGCATGCAGCAAAGCTACAACCGAGGTTGTGTCTAGATGGAAGAACTGCTGCCCATTGTTAAGATGACAGTTAAGATGATGTCCCTGCACGAAGGACAGCTGGAGACGACATCGTCTACAAAAGTTTTGAAGTACCAACAATGGATCATTGATGGGTGTGAAACCCTGGCTATGACGTCCATTCAACAAGGTATGTGGGCAAAAGGTGAACGGAAACTATTACAGAGGACAGCTGTACGTGTGAGGGGAGCTGCAAGGAACGCTGGCAGCATGCCATACTTACCTGAGGTTAACTCTCACTCATGTGGCTCACTCTCAGTTAAATAAAATCGTTTGACGATAGCAGAAAATGCATACAAGCCGTCTTCTGGCCATGGGAGAGCTCTAGTGTGTATAAAATTGCTTTCTCATTCTTTCATATACTCTCACACATCTGCTAAGCATTTCACAACCCAACTTTCTTGAGCTTATCCTGTATACGAGTATATGGAAGCTTCTATATGCTTAAATCTTCATCCACACAGCAACCAACACTTCACATCCAGACCAGAAAGAACGTTAAACACATACTACCAAGCACTTGGCATCCAGGCCAGAACGAACGTTAACCACATACGACCAAGCACTTAAAATCCAAACCGAAACTAACATCTGGGTTTAACACATTCGACCAAACACAATGAGTTCTCATAATCATTTGCAACTACTGAAATTTTTTTACTGTAAAAACCAATTACTTCCCACCATTCGTTGATATATCTTTATTATTATCCTGGATACCTTCACACAGTTATAATGAGCTTAACCCGCCAGGTGCTGGCTATTTTTAGCCCTATGGGTCGCCCAGTGCTGGCCATTTTTCGACTTTTTTTTTTTTGGCTAAAATGATAGATTTTGATGTGGAAACAATGAATTTCGCCATTAAAATGCTCACCAAGGCTCGGAAATGGGTTTTATTGAGTCCTGCATACTTGTGTACAGTTATAGTCACTCTCTCACGCTCACCACGTACGTGAGAGAAGGACGTTTTCTATGTAAGGTATACTCTTGTAATGCTGGGAAGGTATAGCAATGTTCAGTACACTTTTCTGATTGCATATTACTTCAGCATCTATCACAATTTGTGTGTCTTTGTTACTGTGAATGCATTATCTTACACTTACTTGAGAAGAGGTACAACCTGACTTCATTATGTGCAGTCCTAAGGTATTTACAACTTGACTTCACTATGTAGTCCTTACACTTACAAGAAAATATTTACAACTTACATTTACATGAAAATATTTACAAAATGCCTTCACTATGCACAGCACTGGGTGAGGCACACAGGCAGAGTGAGGCAGAGCGAGCGTGAGGGGGGGAGTGAGTGAGTGTATGGCCTTGACAGCCTGGGGGATGGTAGAGGAACAGTTACCGTACATGCCTGCCAATTTTTACCCGAGATTCTTGAAAAATGCAGTTACATTGAATATTTTTATTTTAAACAGTTTTAAAACAGCATTGGCACTGGCCGTGGAATTATGTCAGACTGTTTTAAAACGGCACTGGCACGCGGCGAGTTAGGAGAGACTCTACTGACTGGTGGGGTTAGACGGATCCTTCAATGCTCCACTCAGTGCAAAAGATTTTTCCTCTGTTTAAGAACTCAGTTGTTTATGAAATGATTTAACAGAAAAATTTATCAGACCGAAATGGCTATAGTACAGAAAGTATAACCAAATACAGTGCTTTCTGATGATGAATCACAGCTTTGGAGAATTAGTTTTCATTGACATTTGTTAAGCTCATTCATGAATTCTTCTTCATTAAACTGTCTTCCCCCATATAGTACCTGTTTTACCTCAAAATTGTAGCTCTAGTAGTCAGCTTTAATCTGTTCATAATTGTGTTGTTGTTATTGCAGATGCTGTTTTTTAGCTTGAAAGAGATTAACACTTTCATTAGAAAAGGTCTTTTCTTACTTTTAAAAAAAATCTCACGTTAAGTTGAGGAAAAAAAAAAAGTAATTTTCTTGTAGGAGATAGCAAACGTGATGCGTAGACAGGTTACCGAACTCACAAAGGAAAAGGTGTCTTTTACATTAAAGAATAATGTACGCTTTATATCTGCATTTTATTGATTTGCTTGGAGGTAACTAGATATATTAGTATTCCGTCTATTAACAGATAGTGGAGTATGTGTGGAGTGACGCATATGGATCGAGTGCGAAATGATGAAGTGACGCGTATGGATTGAGTGCGAAATGATGAAGTGACGCATATGGATCGAGTGCGAAATGATGAAGTGCGAAAGAGAACTGGAGTTGTTCGGGAGATGACTGGTAGAGTTGAGCAGAGGGTGTTGCGATGGTTTGGGCATATGGAGAGAATGGATAATGAGCGATTGGTGAAAAAGATAACTAGATCTGATGTGAGAGGTGTAAGGCTGAGAGGAAGACCACGACTAGGATGGATGGACAGTGTAAAGAGAGCGCTGGATGCAAGAGGGATGTCTGTTGAGCAAGGAAGAGTGGCTGTGCGTGACAGAAATAAATGGAGAGAAATTGTGAATGAATAAGTGATGACGCAGCCTTGAGGGGATATTCTCCCGCATTTGGTCTGATCAGCTAGGCAGGTCAGGTGCGGGTAAGGGGATGAGTCTCTTATGATGTGGCAGGGGTAAACCAGCTCTGCTGTCGGGCCCTGCTGTGGATGTCACTGATTGCATTGCGCAGTTGACCCTTGTGCGGTGTGGTGCGGTGAGGATCTGTCCGTTCTCCCCTTTGGGGCTAAGATGCGAATGAATGTGTTTGAATGGATCAGTAAATGGGGAGTGTGTCGTCCTGTCTCGGCTACCTCCCTTTCCTTGGGGGAAGCAGCCTAGGTATATAGATAGATAGATAGATAGAGACATGGCAAAAGAAAAATGAATCAGACAAGTAAGGAACGTCAATAAAAGAATTGTGATTGTATAATGCAGGGAATTTAGGACACAAATGAGGCATGAATAATATAATGCGGTGACTGGGAATAAGGGATGCTCAGAAGAGTGTAGGCGATGCTACTGACAGGGCTTGTGACGCGGTGTGGCTGCCTTGTGCAAGAAGTGAGCAATTTCCATAGTGGAGCGCAGGGTACACGTGGAGAGAGAGAGAGAGAGAGAGAGAGAGAGAGAGAGAGTAGTAACCATAGTATCATTTCTATCCTAATGGAAAACCCCCAGCACAATAAGTAATGACTATGACTAACAATGTACAAGTGTCATGTGACATATGAAGGCTGCAGTGGCTTGGTCATCAGTTTGTCCGTCATAGGTGTGCAGTGTTGAAACTTGGGAAAGGGGTTTCAACGGTGAAGTCGGATGCGTAGAGAAAAACAGATAAACAGGGACACACAGACGAAAATAGTCACAGTGTGAGATACACAGTCATTCACAGATGAAGACAGATAGAGAGCGCCAGACTGAGAAAGACAAGCGGCAGAGATTAAATCAGCTATTTTTTGGGAAAGAAATACAGAAAAAAGGAAGACGACAGAGAGGGGAGGGGAAAAGCAAATGAAAGGAAGAGAGAGGTTAAGTTGAGAAAAAATACAAGAGAAAGTGGACTGAAATAGCACACCTTCGATTTTAGAGGAAGGGAAACGAATATAAAGAGAGAGAGAGAGAGAGAGAGAGAGAGAGAGAGAGAGAGAGAGAGAGAGAGAGATTGCGATTTAAAGTGGAAGGAGCTAAACGATACTAGATAACAGAAAATAAGAAGAGAAGGGAACGGAAGGAGAGTAAAGAGGGGAAGAACCGAGGAAGAGGAAAGAAAAATGGTAGCGAAGTTAAGGGAGAAGGAAGAGCGAGGGAAGGATCTAAAAGAAAAAGGGCAGGAGAATTTGCATGACGAAAGAAAGGGAAGGAAATGAAGGCAGGAGAAGGAGGGAGAGTTGGAGGGAAGCTGATTGTGGCAGGACACACACACACACACACACACACACACACACACACACACACACACACACACACAGAGGGAGAGAGAGAGAGAGACAGACAGACAGACAGAGCACTACACTGAATGCATGGATGCTGGTTATGTACAGTCGATGAGAAAGTACGTGTATCAAGCAGGATGGACCCTATAGGTTTCTAAAATGAATGTTGCTTGCGAGGCCTCCAAATGATTGATAATTTATCATGTAAATATGCATAATTTATCTACCAGGTAATATCACAACAAAGCATGTGTGGCATCTTAATCGTAGTAGGTTAACCGGTGAGTTGTAAGACCATCGTCTCTCTCTCTCTCTCTCTCTCTTGGTAGTCATCGTCCGTCTTGGGAGATTGTTTTGTTCCAAATGTGCACTGATAGTTTGTTTATCAACTGTACTATCAATAGTACATTTGAACTTTCAGAATGGAACGAGACGAGATGAAACTGTTATCAATTTCTGTCCAACGGAACAAATAATATGATCTGAATAGTTGTCGTCTGAGCTTTCACCTGAAAACTATGAACTCTGGTGTCCTTTTGGTTGATTGTGGTGTTTTGTAAGTCGTTGACACATTTTATCATGTTTATAAAGGGATGAAGTTGTCAATAACCCATGAAAAAAAAACTTGTAATTTATTTATTTAATCAGTTTTCGTGCCTCATGAAAAGAATTAGATGATTATGTAGTCAGGGTTATTTGGAGTGGTTCATGGTTGAAAGAAAAATGAGCTCCGAGGGAGTGCAACTCCCGCTCCTACCAGCTGCTGTAAGAGCCGAATAATTGATTTTGTCCTGTGACCATGACCTTCCACAGATTTCTCTGAAAAACGAATTAATTCATTCTATACCATCTGAGATGACTTTGCCCAGTGACCTTGGCACCTGACCTTTACTCGTAGTCCTGACAGACACAATTCCGGTAATCGATTTTTTTTCTTGTTTTAACCAGAACCCATCCGCAAAGTTCAGTTACTATTTTTTAAAAATGTTAAAGTTGGCTGTGCCTTGTGATCTTGATTTTCGATTTGTTTTTTTGTCAAAGACAAAAAACCATAGGTCAACATTTTCGGACAATCCGCAGCTATCCATTGAGTTTGATCCAGATCAGATCAAAACTGTTCAGTTACTTTGTTCGCACACAGACATACTTGTCGAACCATGACCTTGCCTTGTGACCTTGACCTCTGACCCATTGTTCTCAAAATTAAATTTGTTTATACCTGGCTTATCCCCCTCAGGAAACACCCATTCATTATGTTTAATATCTCTAACTCGCAGCTCAGTACAGCAATCCTCATAAATCAAAACTTATCTATGGTCACCGAAAGGGGACAAAATAACAGTGTCTCGTTTAACGCTAGGAAAACCAAATATATACAATTTACTAATAGGCAAATATTGCCTGAATCCTATATTACCTTCAATGCTATTAATATTCCTATCTCTAAAAGTACTGAAATTCTCGATGTTTCACTTAACAGTGCCCTCAGCTGGACATTTCATGTTAGATCGCTTGTTAAAACTGCTTCAAAGAAACTTGGATTATTGTACATGGTCTGTAACTTCTTCAGTGACGAGCAGTTAGCTATGATTAACAAGAGTCATGTGTGCCCTCAGCTTGAACATTGCTCACCCTTGTGGAATGGATGTGGGAAGGTTGTACTAAAACAACTGGACAAAATTCAGAACAAAGCTGTTAGAATTATTAATAATCCTACTATTACAAATGAACTACCTCCCCTACAAGTAAGGAGGAATGTTGCTTCCCTTGCATTATTTTATAGATACTTTTATGCTAAATGCTCAAAGTTACATCCATTGTGCCACCTCTCCACGCCTTCCCCTGCGCTACATGTGCATCTCGTAGTCAGCATAAGTGGACTGTTACAATGCGATATTGCAGAACTTCTGCCTACCAGAATTCTTTCACTCCCTGAACTGCATCTTTTTGGATTTCACTTCCCCATAGTGGTTTCCCCCCAAACTTCAACCTAAGGCTGTTCAAATCCATCTGTTACAGATTATTTTGTAGATGAATGGAGGACACCTGTAATCTGCTGTTTGGAATATTTTTTTATTTATTTGTTTTTCTTTCCTCAGTTATATTTAAAAAAAAAAAAAACATTTTTGTCCAATCCACATGCCTATGAATAAATATGATGGATATATGCATCAGCAATTGACAGAATTAGCTACTTTTTTGTATGTATTTAAACAGATCACTGAAAACACAAAGGTATTAAGCTTTATTAGAAAGTTTGCACAGAAAATAACCTGCAAGTACATTTTTATATTCTTAGGTGTCACTTGGAGGTGGTTATTCATTTGGAGTCAAAATCAGATAATGCCAAAACAAAGTTCTGTTATGGCATATTTGTGTGAAGAATCACATCCTTATACACTTCTGAAAACTTATCGTGTTTTCCGTTGTAGTCACCCCCCGACCAAATAACAAAGACTAGCACATAAATATGTCTCCAGTTACTTCTCTGTGGGGACGTCTCTCCACCACCTATTTTCTCCATGGACCCATCTTCACCCCATGGAGGAGTTTTCCTTTTCATGAACCTATTTTCTCTCTAGGTCAGTTTTTCCCCATGAACCCATTTTCTCTGTTGAACCTATTTTCCATGTACACCCATTTTCCCTCATGGATCTACTGTATTTTCCTTAACCCCTATCCGCCGGCTGACGTGTATGCACGACAGGATTCAGGGTGTGGAGGGCCGCCATTTGACTTGATATACCGCACTCACCCTCCTGCCACTGTTTAAGCACGGAACCATTTTCTGTGATACCTATGGGATAGGTAGGGCCCCCAGATACCCCACAGTTGTGCGGTTCAGTTTGTGCTCAGCAGTGGTAGCGAGAGGAGCCATGTCATCTTCCTTAACATCGTCCGATTCCATCCCACCGCATGAAGGGCCGATTGCCTCATCAACCCCCGCCATAATTCAGCCCTTAGTGCCACGTAAAAGACTTAGTGATAGTGCCATAGGACGTGCCCTTGACGATACTGTGTCCTCTCGTACACTCAGCTAGAGTACATCTTCTGAGGAGAAAAAAAGCTACGATGTGGAGAGCGAGCTCTCTCGCCCTCCAACCCCTACTCGCCCTCCGACTTCAGAGAGGGCTCTCTGACTTCTCCAGGAGGAAGGGACAGTCTATGAGAGTGATGATTTCGGCGATGAGGAGCCGCAAGATGACCCAGGACATCGGGAAAGCGACGCGGACCAGGCGATCATCTGTGGAAAAAAAAGCCACAGAGTCGTTTCCCCCACACTCTCGCCGCCTGCTTGCCGACAAATCTTCTACCAGCACTCTCCAACACCTCAGCCTACCACTTCAAGGGCAGAATCTCCACAATCAGGCCCTTCGGGAGTGGTATGTGTACTGAGCAGGTGTGTCGGGAAGTGTAAATAGTGTACAGCAGTGCAGAAGTTTGTGTATTTTCGTAAATGAGTGAAATGTGTGATATTATAAGTGAATTATAGAAAGTGCTAAGATAAAAGTCTTTTATAAGTTCTACAAGTGCATATAAGTGATTTATAGTAAGTGCAATACAGGAGTTGATACTATTTATTGGATATTGGTTAGAAAATTATTGGATATACCTTGAGTTTGCCTACCTGTTACCTGAAAGAAAACCACTTGTGAGCGGTCCACAATGAACAATACCTGCTTCGCTATACCTAAATTATTTCACTCAATACTCAGGGGGATTGTGCCAAATATGAGCATCAATGTATCTGTGATGTGAAGTACAAATAATGTTAGTTGTGTAAAACATTTATATGATTTTGACTATAACCCTGACTAGTACAAAACAGTCTGATATACAGTACAAATAATTACCTCATACTCTACGATCATGCGTGAAAGAGCAACAGCACTTGTCAAAGTGCAATGACCTATAATCGTGATGTAAAGTGCAGTTCTAAGTGTCTTAGTAAAAGAGAAATATGATTATTCACGGAAGAAGTGAGTACAGAAAAAAAAAAAAAAAGATATTTCCTTTCCCACACACCTACAAGGCATAGTAGCATGATGGTGTGGCCGGTAAATTCTTGGGTGAGCCACGTGAACAGGGTGACGACTCATTTTCACGGCGGTGAGTAAGGAGGAGTAGAAAAAACAAGTGGAATATTCCGCATTCCAAGGACGCGCGGGCAGTGTTACAATCACCACTCCAATCAGTGATGCCAACGCTAGTTGGCCATAAGGCCAATGCCAGTGGCGCATGCTCGGAGCCGAGCGCCAAAACATGAAAAACCACTCGTCTTCAACTCATCCTTACTCATCGACGGGACCACCTAGAGACCTTGGGATACCTTCATTGGAAAGAAGAGTTGTTGAGTCTTATGACTTTTAATTGAATTCTCTAGCTATTATAGTTTGTCAGATATAAGGGTTTGAAGTAAGAGTATTTTTTCCAAAATCTCGGAAATCGCTCATAGGGAGGAGTGTGCAGCCGCCTGGAACCCCCTGGCGGCTAAGGGTTTACGACCATTCTTTCCTACGAACCTGCTATCTTCCGTGGACCTGTTTACTTCATGGATCTTTTGTACCCCATGGATATGTTTATCACATAGATCATTTTGTACCTTATGGGCCTGTTTTTACCGCAAGCAGTTATTTTTTCTCCAATGACCAATTTTTGCCACTGAACCTATTTCCCCAAGGACAAATTTTCTCACCGATGACCTGTGTTCCACGTAGCTCTATATTACCCATGAATGTGTTTACCCAGTGAATCTTTTTTTTTCCTCATTGGACTTAATTTTCATGCTGAGCTTTTTTCTCTTCATGTGACTACTGTAAATCCCCACATGGACCTATTTCTCTCATGTTCATATTTTCTTCATGGACCCTTATTGTGTCGGCTTGTAAGAATTCCTCAACTAGTCACTAATATATCAGCTTATTGGAACCCCACAGCTAATCACCAATTTGTATATCAGCTTAGATGTGACTGCACTGTTCCAAGCAAGGTTATTAAAATGCGTGACTTACAACTTAGTGCCTCTGAGATGGAAACAGAAGAAGAATACTGTAGTGTCCCCGACAACAAAGCAAGTGATACACAGCCCAGTGTGCTCGGGAATGTACCGACACCCCCACACGGACCCCATGGGGTAGCCGCCACCAGTCGGTGCAATCCACAGCAACAATGACATATGTCAGCCCGGGCTGTGGGCCCTTATGTCACGCAGCCGTTGCGCCGTCGCCATCGTAGGTGAAAGACACTACCTTCAGGGAGTGGGATTGTTGAATCAGCTCAGGGTGGTTGTTCTAAACACTCCAGACAGTGCCCCTCAGGAGACGGCCTACTGCTGCTCCCGCTCTTGCCAGACGGCCTACTGCCACTCCGAAGTTGCCCTTGTAGAGACGGCCTACTGCCGTTCCGAAGGTGCCCTTGTAGAGACGGCCTACTGTTGCTCCTCCCTCCTGCAGAAGGAGATGGCCTACTGCCACTCCTGCCCTCGTGAGACGGCCTACTGCCACTCCGAAGGTGCCCCTGTAGAGACGGCCTACTGCCGCTCCGAAGGTGCCCCTGTAGAGACGGCCTACTGCTGCTCCGAAGGTGCCCCTGTAGAGACGGCCTACTGCCGCTCCGAAGGTGCCCCTGTAGAGACGGCCTACTGCCGCTCCGAAGGTGCCCCTGTAGAGACGGCCTACTGCCGCTCCGAAGGTGCCCCTGTAGAGACGGCCTACTGCTGCTCCGAAGGTGCCCCTGTAGAGACGGCCTACTGCCGCTCCGAAGGTGCCCCTGTAGAGACGGCCTACTGCCGCTCCGAAGGTGCCCCTGTAGAGACGGCCTACTGCCGCTCCCCTCCCCGGCTGAAGGAGACGGCCCACTGCCGCTCCCACCCTTGTGAGATGGCCTACTGCCGCTCCGAAGGTGCCCCTGTAGAGACGGCCTACTGCCGCTCCGAAGGTGCCCCTGTAGAGACAGCCCACTGCTGCTCCCCTCTCCGGCCGAAGGAGACAGCCCACTGCCGCTCCCACCCTTGTGAGGTGGCCTACTGCTGCTCCGAAGGTGCCCTTGTAGAGACGGCCTACTGCCGCTCCTCCCTCCTGCAGAAGGAGATGGCCTACTGCCACTCCTGCCCTCGTGAGACGGCCTACTGCCACTCCGAAGGTGCCCCTGTAGAGACGGCCTACTGCCGCTCCGAAGGTGCCCCTGTAGAGACAGCCTACTGCTGCTCCCCTCTCCGGCCGAAGGAGACGGCCCACTGCCGCTCCCACCCTCGTGAGACAGCCTACTGCCGCTCCGAAGGCGTTGCTCTTGAGACGGCCCACTGCAGCTCCTCCCTCCAGCAGAAGGAGACGGCCTATTGCCGCTCCCGCCCTCGTGAGATGGCCTACTGCCGCTCCGAAGGCGGTGCCCCTGAGATGGCCTACTGCCGCTCCGAAGGCGGTGCCCCTGAGATGGCCTACTGCCGCTCCTCCCTCTGGCAGAAGGAGACGGCCTACTGCTGCTCCCGCCCTCGTGAGACGGCCTTTTGCTGCTCTGATGGCGGTGCCCCTGGGACGGCCAATTGCCACTCCGCCCTCCTGAAGCAGGAGACGGCCCACTGCTGCTCCCGCCTTCGTCAGACGGCCCACTGCCGCTCCGAAGGTGCACAGAGGTGCGCTGACTCCCCCACTCAGGCCACGGCCAATTGCCGGGCTCTGACACCTGACAGCCCTGCCCCTGGGCAGCCACAGCCAATTGCCGGGCCCCACGGACGAAAGGAGGCAAGGAGCGAGACGTCACCCTGGCAGGAGACGAGAGCCCAGGCCTCCTGTACCAGAGCAGCCCAGTCAGGCCTCACAGCCTCCCCTGGTCTCCGCTCCCTATGCCTGGCTCTGGAGCAGACTCACCTGATGGGTCCCAGTGTAAGCCGGTGCTGCAGTCCTCCCCTGTCGGTGCCCCTAGACTCTGGAGACCGCAGTCCGCAGTCTCTCCCGATCCTCCCCAGGACGCCCAGGCGCGATCTCCCTACGCCCCCACGACGACGTAAGACTCCCTCCTCCGGCCGAGACTTACACCAGAGGTTTCTGGAGCTATTCGGCCCCAGTCCTGAGGGCCATACCCCTAAGCCCAGCCCGAAGGCCACGGGTAGCCCGGGACGCGAGAGGACGTCCCTACGAGTCGTCCTGTGCCCTTTCGGGACGCCTCCCCTTGGCGGTGCCCCTAGCCCAGCAGGATTGCCGACGGCGTGTTCCTTCCCCCGCCCCCCACGATGAATACGTGTGATGATGCCCCAGAAACAGTGAAAGTGATTTAGGTTAAGTGTGACTTTGCCGAACCTAGTGTAATATCGTTCAGTGACTTAATATAGTGAATATCGGGGCAAGTAAGATCACAGTGAGAGAATAAAGGACGAGTGTGTGAACCAAGATCTGATGAACTAGACTTACGAGTGACGTCCCTTATATAAACTTAGTAAGACTGTGCCGCCTGGAAATTCCTCCGTAGTAATACACACCCACTGCTGTAAACTCTAAAGAAATAATACGAGAAAGTGTTAGTAATATTCCCCCACTCACGCTACCCGTAAATTCTATATGACACTCCTTCGCCCCAGTACCTAGTGTAAGTGTAAACCAGAAATAGAATCAATTGCCAAAGTCCCTTTGCTATTGGAAAACGTCTAATTCAAATTGTTAATACTTACCTATCTCCAGTATTACCATAACTCCGTCCTAGCCCGTCACAAGTCACTCCCCACACACCCCCTTCTCCCCCCCCTTGTGAGACTCACTCCCCGCGCCTTGTGTGCGCGCCTATATTCACTGTACCCTGAATACACTAGACTTAATTGTGTTGGCATTAGAATCAGATAAGCAAGTATCCTGCGAGATACATATATCCTAGATAAGGTTTTATTTCTTGCTATATATTATGTTGTAATATCTGCTGACTTTGTCCTGTGTCTGACTGTGGTAATATACGTGTAAAGGTTATTGCCTGAAGTTTTTGTGTCCTGCCTCTCTTTATTGCACTAAGGTCCGGTCTCGAAAGAGGACCCCGCTCCACGTTAGGTGTTTTAGGAACGAGAAATCGAGCCTATTTACACCTAGCTTTACAATAATCAAGATAAAACGTTCCGCCTGGTCGAAGTCAATTCCGGCTGACACTCTCCACCAAATGTTTTCTCACACTGGAGATGGTGGGAATCGGTGTAGATCCTGTTGAAGGAATGGTAGAGGTAGCGTGTGCAGGTGAACTGAAAACTGAGCAGATTTATCTCTCTTTATTGGCTACAGAAAGATAAAACTGCGACACAGAGATAGCCCAGAGTATACACGTCCCTCTCGTTTGAATGATAAGTGCATTCTCTCTAGCTGGCCGGCCTCCCCAATGGGAGTGGTGCTGAGGTCACCTAATCAGAAGTGCCAAACCCCACAGACAACTGGGATTTATACATGAATAGAAGCATCACAACTTTACCATGCACATTATACACCTCAATAAAGTAGTATTGATTACATTAAAGTATACCAATAGGGTAAATATTTCCCCCAAGACTTTAAACATATACGCAATTCATATATCTCTATCGCCTTCCCTTTACCCTCGTTGTTTATGATAGAAAGTGCTGGGCTCCGCAAGTATAGTGCTCATCTCATTCCCACACCACACTACACCAAAGTGGTATTTGGATTCTTATCTCAATGCTACAACACATTTTCTCTAAATATGAATAATATAATGTATACAGTAGCAAGAGACATGCTCCAATGTGGAAAAAAAATGTCAGACACTAGAACATTGCTTGGCCACACCTGTTCGACGTCCCCGTCGACACTGTTGTTCTAACTACCGTGTAGCCTAACGAATGTGTAGGATAGCTAGCTATGCAGGTAAGTCCACTTGCAATATGCGAGTACAGACCCGTGGTTTTAGTGGGTTTCTCATTTGGCCTCGTCGATAGCAGCCCCAAACACAAACACAAGACAAGACCAAAATAAGTAGAAGACCAACGCCAGGACCAAAATACGAAGGAGAGAGGTATGAAGGGAGGTAGGACAGTACATATGGTTCTAAATCAGTTTTGTTCAGGTGGGTGAGGAACTGTATCCCTTTGAGAACATGAGACAGCCTGTTCACATTCAAGGAAGAAACATTAAATGAAGGTAAAAAGGATCGTAACTGGGACGAGAAGTTCACTGACAAGGCTAGATGGTGCTTGTTAGGAAGAACTGCTATCTATTTACTGTGCAACTCACAATAATCGGGTGCAACATAGTAACCCTTTACCGTAAGGAACTGACTTTGTGAGGCACATGTGAGTGTTACGTCCTCTGTCTCAGGGAAGAAGTATTGTTTCACATGTACATGAGCATGGAAAACTGACTTCAGTTGAATGGGTTGGAAAGTGCAATGTTGCAGTGCAGAGGAAGTGTTTGTGTCCAACAAGGTCATCTTACACTTCTCTACCCCTGACGGAATGAAGAGAAAATGGAAAGTAGGACATACATGGAAATCAAGAAATGAGGCCTTACACTTCTTAAATTCATCCACAGTCATTTCTGGTATATACCCTTTGTCATCCGACACAACTAGCACCTCTGGTCCCTAATTCAGAATGACAAGTGTATTGTTAGTAATAGCAAAAAGGGAAAGGAATGAACTGCCATGCATGGTATGTTACAGCATTCCTCATACGTACTAATAGCAGGATGCCATCATGGGTCAACTGGGCCACTAACAATGGGTAATAACATTCCAGTTGACTCATACCAAAAAGTGGCATAAATCCATGCTTCACCATGGGTACGTCAAGAGCATTAATTAAAATGTGAGTAGGAAACAATAAAGCATTAACCCTATTCAAACTTGCATCGATTAAGCCATCCACCATATTGGCTGCATGCGACTCCAAAGCAGTGGTTGACTCATCAAGAGCATGTAAGTACTCAGCGATTAACACTAAGTAGTCAGGGTTGGTAGGTTGGTTTGGATTTGTTCACAACTCCTACGAGATGGTTGGTAGTTTTAATTATCTTGTAAGCTTTGAAAGTGAACTCACCTAACTGTTCATACGTGTGTATGATTAGCCTGTTATTTGCCTTTGCTGCCAATGCCAAAGCATGCATCTGTCTACCTAATTGCTCTACGTCCTTGTTTAGCGCTGTACCAAAAAGCTTTTGAGACAGGATACCTAGGAGATCCACAAGTCCTCTGTTAGTACGTGCATGGACATGCTTGGAAAGATCAGAATTTGCATTAGGTAAAGCAACATGTAATTTAGAAAGCCTGTCTGTGAGCCTATC
Source organism: Coenobita brevimanus (assembly GCF_032717465.1). NCBI lineage: Eukaryota > Metazoa > Arthropoda > Malacostraca > Decapoda > Coenobitidae > Coenobita > Coenobita brevimanus. The sequence continues at coordinate 34,638,868 of NC_136971.1, forward strand.
TATATTGTCCAGTGTGAAGCTCGGTTATACCATGCAAGGTTTGTATCAAAGCTTCATTACCTGAGGTCGTCAACTGTGGGCTCCGGTTGAATAACTTGCCAACTTCTGAGAGTTGCTGTTTGAGGTGAAACAATCCCTTAGAGACCTCTTTAACAGCATCTGGAGCTTGGAGATATCCTTCCATTGGATAGTAGATGCATACTGCATCCTCTACCACCACTACCTCTCCAAGTGGGCTCTTCAGTGCTCCTGGCATCAACGCAGTCGTGTCCGTGTCCAACATTGTTCCATAAGTCCACTCCAAGAAACGCGAGAGGAATACAAATGTGAGCCACATTTCCGTAAGAGAAGATACTCCCTTAATCGCTCTTACTGTGGGATCGTAGCTTGCTACGATACTCTTGGTTAGGGACAGGTACGGACGACAACATAGACTGCAATGAAGACAGAAGGGATAACACATCAGAAGTTAGGCCTAGCTCTTGACTTACTGGTTTGATCGTGTCAGCATGTACTGCCTCCTGCATTCCATTAGCATCATCCCTTATTCGATAAGTATGTCCACACACGTGTTCCACAATGGTATATGGTCCGAGGAACTTAGGTCTGAGCTTGGAAGTTCTCTCAGGGTTGTTGATCATAACCTGACCTATCACCAACGTCTTTTCTTGACTACCTTTGTGTTGTTTCACCATCACCTCTGCTCCTGAGGCTTTTAATGTTGTTCATGCTTCACTATGTATGCGTTGGAACTTTGCAAGCTGGACTTTGGCATCATTCTCTTGATTATACACTGGGGTAGGAGGTCCAGCCAGCAAATCGTAGGGTAACACCTTCTCCTCTCCATAAAGAATGTAATGAGGAGATTTCCCCGTTGATGAATTTTCTGAGGAGTTGATGGCCACCGTTACATGTGGTAACCAGTCTTGCCAGTCCTCTTGCAAGTTTATCGCTGGTCTCAAGACTTCCAGTATCTTGCTGTTTGTCCTCTCCACCAGACCATTGCTCTTGGGACTGTAAGGCATAACAAAGACTTGCCTTACCCTATACGTATGACAGATTTCCTGTAACATTTGGTTACGAAATTCACTGCCATTATCGCTGAGCAATACCTTGGGTGTAGAGTATGGACAAATCACTGAGGTTACATAAGCATGCGCCACCTCCTCTGCAGTTTTCGTCTGTAAAGGTGCTAAAACAGTTTATCACGAAAAATGGTCCACTGCCACCAATACATAGCTTGAGCCTTGATAACTCCTTGGCAACGCTAAGAGATCAGTGGAGACTGTATCCCACAGTTTTTCCCGTTGGTGATATTCCAATATGGGAGTCAGAGGTCCCATCATTCCTCGCATTTCCGTGCACTTAACACATTGACTAACGTGGGCTTCTATGTCCTTCCTCAAGGTCGGCCAATAGTATTTCTTTCTTGCCTCACGTATGCATCTGTCGCGTCTGGGATGACCTGCTCGAGGTATGTCATGAACCAACTGTAATATGGCTTGCTGTAGTGTAGCAGGAACAACCAACTGATACACAGTGTCCTTCCCCGGGGACTGTTTATACAAAAGGCCCCATTGAAGATGGAAGTGAATCATAGGTACCGGAAGTTCAGGTAGACATGACTCGTTGCTAGACTCCAAGGCATAGATGTCTTGAAACCACATCATATCCTTACATTGTTCTGCTTTTACTGTGTCTGGGGAATATCCAGAAAGAGGGATATCCTCAGATATGGCAGCAGCAATGTTCATACTCAGTTCGTCGGCAACGACATTTTGTCAGCCTGGTAAATATCTGACCTCTGGGTCAAACTCCATTACCTTGCTGAACCAACGCACAACCTTACCATGCAAGTCCTTCCCCTTAAACAAGTCGCATTTGGGTGCATGGTCAGTTAAGATAATTATCCGGTACCCAAAGATGATATCCCGGAAATGTCCTAACGCCCACATGACTGCTAATGTCTCCAAATGTGTCACTGAATAATTCTTATCTGGGGGTCTTAGTGCCCTACTGGCATAAGCAGTGGTGTGCGTATTGCCTTCCTCATCCTTTTGCTGTAACACCGCTCCAGTCCCAAACCTGAGGCATCTGTGCATAGGTAAAAAGATTGAGTATAATCAGGAAACGCTAACACGGGTGCCTCTATCATGGATTTCTTGAGGTCGTTGAAGCTTTTCTCTTCCGATGGTCCCCATTGTCATGCAGCATCCTTCTTAAGTAGCGTCGTCAATGGTGATGTGATAGCTGCATAATTGTGGACAAAGCTCCTGTAGAAACCAGTGAGCCCTAGGAATGAGCGAACATCATCCTTGGACTTGGGTGTAGGGAAATTTACCACAGCTGTAACCTTATCCGGCAGAGCCTTGATGCCATCGCCATCAACTAAGTGCCCTAGAAACTAACATTTGCCTTTAGAAAATTGCATTTCGTTAGCTTGATTTTCAGATCCACGAATCTTAAGGTTTCCATCACTCGTTTTAACTTACTAAAATGAGTGACCATGTCTTTGCTCACAATTATTAAGTCATCAAGATACGCCAGGACGTCCTGTCCAATCATGTTACCAAACAATTGATTTATCATCCTCTGAAATGTCAAAGGAGCATTACTCAGTCCAAAAGGCATCCGGAGAAATTCAAAGTGCCCACAGTGAGTACTAAAGGCAATGATGGGACGCAACTCTTGGGTCAGCTCCACCTGCCAATACCCTGATGCTAGATCTCGGCAGGTGAACACGGTATTTCCTTTACCCAAGGACTGCAGTAAGTCTCTGAGATGCGGAATCAGGTAACGATCCGGTATGGTTACCTTGTTCACTTGCCGAAAATCTACAATAGGTCTCATACCACCGTTCTTTTTAGGCACTAGAAAGAGTGGTGCATTCCAAGGTGAGGAAGAAAGCTGAATGACTTCATCATGAAGCATCTTTTCAACTTCCTGTTCCACTGCTTTCCTTTGGCTATGTGGTAGACAGCATGCAGGCACGTATATCGGATTTGTACCAGGGCACATCCCAATATGATGCTTCACCATGTCCATCCCACCCAGCAGTTCTCCTGGAAGTTCCACTATGTTGGAGAATTCTTTAACCCCTTAAACGTGGATCGTCGCGTTTGCGACGCTCGCCAAAAAGGACATAACAGCGGAGCGTCACGTTTGCGATTCAAGTTAATTTTGAATAAACGCGGGCAAGGATGTTCCAGCTGGTATTGTTTATCAGTACCACCACCCTTTAGCTACAATTAGCATACTTTACCTTTGTACTACTGACCTCTGTTGTTGCCAAGTATCACGTTTTTCCCCCCTCCCCCCCCACCACGGCCCGGCCAGCCTGGCTGTGGTACATGGCAGCGCTCTGACTGCTCAGAACTGTAAATCTGCGCTCTCCTCTCACAAGCAGTTTATGCTAATAGGAAACGCTTGTTTTCCCAGTTGTAACACTAGCTTTTTTTCGCACTGTTTGACCCTGTTTAGCGTCAGTTTACTGCAGGCTTTCAAAGTGACATTATGGCGAGTTCTAGCTCTTCCGAGTCAGTGCGAGCGGCCGACAGGAACGAGAATAAAGTGACGGGCGTAAGGCAGAATAAAAAGTGCGCCACGGTGATCTTTTGGGAAGTAATATGATTGAAAATAATGTAGTATACATGTTTTTAACTGTGAAAATGGAAATGTTTGTTGAGTGACGGGAAGACCGCTGCCGCGCTGCATATCAGCCGTACGCTCCATTGATTTTAGCCTTATTTTCAGTGCTTATTTACAAATACAGATTCCAACTACCTGTACGTTGTAGTATAAAGTTTACTGTGACAGAATGAGGCTGTGGTAGAGGGGAAACCGGGTTGCTGGAGGTGTGAAATTGAAGATTTGGTTACCCAACTTTGTAAGTCTCCACAAGTCCTTGGGTAGCCCACGAAGGCTCAACACCTGTCTCTGGAGAAAGCTGAATGTAAGTACTATCTGCCATATCAAGTATAATGTTCTAGGGTTAATCTCTGATTTTTGGCTAATATTTTCCTACAGGTACTCAGACCGCGATACAACCCCGACACTCGCGGGGGGGTCGACTGTTCATGGCCGCGCTTTAGGGGTCAAGAAATGCTAGCAACCACGTTTTATGGGCACTATTATCTGTTACCTTCAGGTATTGTTCTAGCAGCTTTCCTATCCCAAGACGTGTAGGTTCCGACTGAGTCATTGCTTGTGATGTGACTATGGGAGAGATCACCGTTATGTCATTGACTTCCTTTACAGGGGCACCATAGGACATTATTTTGCCTATATAACAACCATCTCTGAGCCTAACTGCACCACTACTCATATTTGCGATGAAGAGGGACGTCTTCTGGTCTGGTCCGACACTACTCAGGGTGGACTCCAGCGACAATGCGTTAAGTTTTATGGTCTCTGGTAAAAATGCCACATCAGTTCCCTCCGACACATCAGGTACTCGGACAGGAATTTGAATACAGTTCGACTGGGTAAGTGGTGATTCCCACTCGCTATAGCCCTGACCTGCTTCCAATCCATACCCTCTGTTTCATGTGTGTCCGGGGACTCCCTTGATGCTTCACTTGATGGGGTCACAACTGATTGAATGGCTCCTGATTGGATGCCAGTTCCAGCTTGTGTTGCTGAGGGATTAAGGCCTACAAACTCCTTCCCATTAAAGGAAATAGAATGTCTCTGAGGGTGTATAATCACGTTTTACTCCTCCATAGATTCAAAGCCCAATAACCCATCAGCTGGCAGAGGAATATCCTCAGCCACATAAAATATAGCATGTAACACAGGAGATCGTTTATCTGCCTTCAGTGTCAACGGTACTTGGCTTACAATCTTCATTTTACTCCCTGTCACACCTGTCAAGATCACGTCAGGTGCTGACAATGTCCAATTAGCTCGAGGCATTTCATACTTCAGCCTCTCAGCGCTTTACTAAATATAATGTTTGAACATGCACCAGTGTCCAATATCAAAGACACCTGGCCTTTCCCTATGATCCAAGGTATCGAGAGCAAATCCACCTTTTTAATAGCTGCCACACAAGCATCGGTGGATTGTACGATTTTATTTACATCTGCGTGCAGCCCTGAGCTTTTTCCGAATTAACCTGGTTGCCCAGTTTTTCCCAATTGGCAAGAACAATTGGGCAATAGTCCGTAGAATGAGGTCACTGCCCATGGATAACACACCATCATTGTACCTTTGGCTTTTTAGCCTTGGCCCGGTTAAGATAAGTGGTTGCCATATTAGGTTCATGCCATGCAGAAGGAAAATTCACCAGAGTTTGCATGCCAATACTGTTGGTATTCATGCCCCAAGGATTAGTAGAAGGATCCTTGGTTTGCATGCCAATACTGTTAGTATTCATACCCCATGGATTAGCAAAAGGAACATTGGCAAATATATGGTCTTGTTCTTGCTGTCCAAAGGTTAATGGTGAACTGAACATGCCTGAGGTGTAAGTGGGTGTGTGAGTGGTTGCATTGCTAGCAAAGATTATTGGACCTTGAGTATCCTGAGTGACCACGGGTGCTGTTGCAGCCTGTTCAACATCCACAGTCTCCTCGCTAGGAGTACCCTTATTAGCAAGACAAGTGGCCATTTTAGACCTAACTGAACTTTCAGGAACTGTAGAATAAGAACGACCAGAACACAAATGTAAAGTGTTTAAGTCCCCTCTGTCCAGTTCCTCAGAAGTGGCCTGGCTATCTTCAGCCCCAATATGTCCCTCACTACGTAAAGTTTGGATATTCGTAAGCAAAGTCCCAGTCCAAAGTCTCAATCCACCCACAAAATTCTGAGTCTAATTCACTAGACTCTGCATCCTTATTGGTTGGTTTGTCTGAATCTCCCCTTAATTTTTGTCCCCACTTCTTCACTGTATCCGTCTAACCTTGTCAGAATTTATTCCCTTCCCAGTCACAGGATAAATTAAACTGACACAAATAGATTAGTTATGGCTTTTAGCAATAGAGAATGGGACACAGAGAAGATGTACAGAAAATGTATCTATTTAGGGAAAACTGAGAAACCTTTATTTTTACACTTGCTGCTTAAAAAGTGTGTCTGAGAGTTCGCTGTGCATGTACACTACCTAGGTGTCAGATGATGCTGAAGTTCCCAGTAGATTCATACTGCAAGTCCACACACTCCGCCAGGTTACTTCTCCAACCACACGACGATCCTCTTCCCACACTGGTCCTCAGGTGACTGCAGGACACTGCACACACACCCACACAGCCCACACCAGACACCCGCCCTGCCTCACTCCAGCCTCCGCACCCAGAGTTGCCAGATGTGTCTAGATGATACCACCTTTCATCGCACTGGCCTTGGTGACGAGAGCAAAATAATTGCCAGTTCGCACTTGAAGGCAGAGATATCTCGCTCAGGCAGAGATAGAGAAAGAACGAGATTAATTACTCTGATATATCTGCTCCACTTACTCGCTCCGCAATTAGTCCCTTTGCAACAGGAGAGTAAGATTTTCTGTTTCACCTGCAGGATCATGAGCGATTGCAAGGGGTTTCACTGCACAAATCCCTTTAGCACCTTTTCGTATCCCAGCACTGAACACCAATATTATGTGTTGGATTGTAAGAATTCCTCAGCTAGTCACTAATATATCAGCTTATTGGAATCCCACAGCTGATCACCAATTTGTATATCAGCTTAGACGTGATTGCACTGTTCCAAGCAAGGTTATCAATATATAATGTTCCGCCTGGTCGAAGTCACTTCCGGCTGACACTCTCCACCAAATGTTTTCTCACACTGGAGATGGTAGGAATCGGTGTAGATCCTGTTGAAGGAATGGTAGAGGTAGCATGTGCAGGTGAACTGAAAACTGAGCAGATTTATCTCTCTTTATTGGCCACAGAAACTGCAACACAGTGAGAGCCCAGAGTATATACGTCCCTCTCGTTTGAATGATAAGTGCATTCTCTCTAGCTGGTCGGCCTCCCCACTGGGAGTGGTGCCGAGGTCAGCTAAATCAGAGGTACCGAACCCCACTGACAACTGTGATTTATACATGAATAGAAGCATCACAACTTTACCATGCACATTATACACCTCAGTAAAGTAGTATTGATTACATTAAAGTATACCAACAGGGTAAATATTTCCCTCAAGACTTTAAACATATATACAATTCATATTTCTCTATCCCCTTCCCTTTACCCTCGTTGTTCATGATAGAAAGTGCTGGGCTCTGCAAGTCAAGTGCTCATCTCATTCCCACACCACACTACACCAAAGTGGTATTTGGATTCTTATCTCAATGCTACAACATATTTTCTCTAAATATGAATAATATAATGTGTACAGTAGCAAGAGACATGCTCCAATGTGGAAAAAATTGTCAGACACTAGAACATTACAACCTTGGACCTTTGTGTCCTCCTAGGCCCATTAACACCACAGGCATTTCCTCCATGGACCTGCTTTCCCACATGGGCCTATTACAGCCATAGACGTATTTAGCCCACCAACCTCTTCCCCACTGAACCTATGTCCCCCCACTAACCCATCCACCCACTCACATACCTATCACTCACCTTTTCTATCCTTAATGACCTAGAGCAGCTTGTACAGAACCCTACCCGTATCCCTGACCGCCATGGAGAGAGCTCCAACATACTTGACCTCTTCCTTGGAACTAATCCTTCTGCTTACACAGTTAATCTTTTCTCTCCATTGGGCTCCTCCAATCACAACCTTATCACCTTAATCTGTCCCATCGCTCCTGTACGGCCTGTAGACCCTCCAAAGAAACGTCGTCTGTGGCACTTTGGAGCTGCGGACTGGGAGGCCTTCAGGCAGTACTTCTTCGATTTTCCCTGGAATGATTATTGCTTCCATGGCCGGGAGCCATCTGGGTGTGCCTTGCTCATTACGGAAGTTATTCTCTCGGGCATGGAAGCATACATTCCTTTCTCATAATCTTTGATTAATGCAAGAAAGCCTTGGTTTAACCCATACCATCCCAGGCATTTTTGCAATTTTATACCCACCCAATCCCGGACCAAAAATGGGAAAGAAAATCATTGCATAAAACAATCCAAAAGGACATATAAACTAAGGAAAAGCAAAAAAAAGTACTCCTTATAGGAGAAATGAGTGCAGGATGGCCATCCATCATGTTTCTACCCCAGTTTCTCAAGCCGTGAGCTACGTTTTCCCACCCAGCTGAGTGGGATGAGAGAGAATGGGGGAGGGGAATGGGGGAATCCCCATTCTCAATATCCTTCTCCACTGGCTCATATGCCTCCCCAGAAGAGTATATCCAGGTCTTCCTCTTCTATAGAATCACTAAATGAAGAGACAGAGGGGTCCATGTGACAGTTTCAACCGCCTCCTCCAGCCCAATGAGGCAGAAAAATGGCGTGACTTCCGCGACATTCTATTGCTATGACGGACAGTGGCACACTGATGTTACCCGGCCATGAAGAACCAAACTCAGTGCTACAAGTGTTTGTACACAATGTTGCCAATAGATTAAGCTACTCCTTAGCAAAAAATTAGTGAGATTGAAGCAGTTAGAGATGCGCTACAGCGCTCGAATTTTGCTGTCGGCACCAACACATTGCTGGGATTACTCAGGACGTTTTGTACTGTTGGCACCATGCCGACGGCAGGATTGTACGGGTTAATCACGCTTGTTCTTATGCTGTCAGCAACAAGGAGAGGGCCTATAAAAGGTACTGGAGCCAACCCACCCCTGAATCACATCTTTTATATGTTTCTGCCCGGAATTGTGCTAACTCTGTTCTTCACTCTGCTAAAAATAATTTCATCCATACTAAATGCTCTCAAATCTCCAACTTGAATTCCCGCTCCTTCTGGCACCTTGCCAAAAACCTTTCTAACAACTTTACCTCATCATCCTTCCCTCCTCTCTTCTACTCTGATGGCTCTGTAGCTTTTTCTTGTACTGATAAAGGAGACCTGTTCACTCAGACTTTCTCCTCCAATTTCATCTTAGACGATTCCGGTGCTGTTCCTCCATCACCTACCCCCTCAGATTTCCTCTTAGCTGACATTAAAATGTCTTCAGCTGATGTATTTTCTGCCATCACAGGCCTCAATACTAATAAGGTACATGGGCCTGATGGAGTCCCTCCTGTTGTTCTCAAGAACTGTGCTTCCGTGCTTACACCCTACCTAGGCAAACTCTTTTGTCTTTGTCTATCAATTCTCATTCAGCCAGTCCCAAAGAAGGGTGACCATTCCCAACCCTCTAACTATCGTCCAATTGCTTTAAACTGACCCGTTCCAACCAATTTTCCACCACTGACCCCCCCCAATCCCAAGCGATTTTGGAAAAAAAAAAATTTGGCTCAAACCTCCACTTTTGGTGAGAAACATCGATAATTCATAGAGAAATCGCTCACCTGAGGTTTAAAATACTGAATACAGGTAGCAGTTCCCCTTACCTTACTGGGTTTTCTATCAGGGTGAATGCAAAGAAAACGAGCTCTATGGGAGGGTAACTATTACACACCACTCATAAATGGAATTTATTTATTTATTTGGTATGAGTTTATATGTAGTAAGGAGTGTATATTGGTTTTCACACAGTAATATAGGCAATATAAGCATTGTTTCACACACCAAACACATCAACATACCTGAACTTTTTTGGCGACGTTTCCTGATCATCATTTCTGACTATTTCTTCCTCTAATGTTACGTAAACTTTGTCCTCCACATTGTCATCGATTGGGGAATCACTCTGGCCTTGATTTTCGTACTGTGGCACATGTCTTTTACTTGCCAGGTCATTGGTAACAGGCGAATTGCCGAGACAATGGTGTGCAGGGGGGAGAGGTCATGAGGGGGTAAGGCATTGACCCTGCCTGGCATCTTGTAGAGGAAAGTGTTCCGTGTACATGTACCAAAAATTACAAGCGAAATATGAAAATTGTGCAAATTAGGGACCTTGCAATTGTTGCGCGTTTATATACGTCAACAGAACTCACAGTGACAGAATGTGTGGACGTACATATACGTCAACGGGAGTCGGCGGGTTAACATCCTGTATCTCAAAAGTTTTTGAGTCAATTCTTAACCCTCTTGTGCACGGTAAGTTTCAGTAAGTTTTCCAGTGCACGAGTTTACCTGCGAAGCCACCTGGCCCGGCTGCCCGCGCGCGGCAAATAACACATATTCTCTCCTTATTTTCGCCACCCAAACATCAATATACTGCCATGAAACCTGTCATCTTATTCGTCGATGTTTGTTCTAGCTGATAAGCACCACAAAAAAAAACAGGAAAATGCGAATAAAACAACATTAGGCAGCCATGAATAAACATTTCGCAACATCATGTTCACTTTCCAACATCACCATTCGAATGTTTTCCATCATATAGGAAAATGCTATTAGAAGCTTTGATAGAAAATTTCATCAGCTTTCTAAAAAGACAAATCCATTGTTGATAAGATTTGTAGTTTTTGAGAAAATAGCCAAAAACTGAAAGCCATTTTTGAAAAAAAATCAAGGAGCTCTAATTCTGAACTTTTCTCTCACATGTTATGTATTTATAGCATAATATTATGCAGAATTTCACCAGCTTTCTAATGACCTAAAAATAGTTTCGATATGCCTCAGTTCTCGAGTAAATCGCCAAAAACGACTGGGAACTCACATCTGTACGTCACTTTCGTGATGTGCACACAATATATGCAATATTCCCGCCTGCATAACAACGAATTCTTATCATAGATATTACATTGTTATGTCTTGTACATACGTAGAATTTACTGCTCTTTATCATGGTTCTTACAGGAAACCGACAAGTCCAATAGTTTTTGAGCAATTGGCCGACAAAGTGAGATTACTCCTCTGAGCGCTTTCGACTTTAGCGAAACAGTCTGTTCCCCCAACTTTTCCAACAGAAAATGCTCCCAGAGGCTTATATTCTGCAAATGAACATACGTAGAATTTACTGCTCTTTATCATGGTTCTTACGGGAAATCGATACGTCTAATAGTTTTGGAGTAATTGGACGACAAATGTAGAATACTCCTCCTCACCCGCACGCGAGATAAAAAACATTCTTTCCCTGCCTCACCCACGGCTACAATTTTTCGCTTGTTACATTTTATTATTTTCTTTTTTTACTCAAAGTATACACGTAAAATATCATAAGGTTTTTGATAGTGCTGTCAGAAACTCGACATGACCACTAGTCTTTTTGCTAGGTTCTGAAAACTGAAGCTGAACTTTCTTCCATCTCATATGTGTGTATGTAAAAAACATTACTTATTTGTGTAAAAAATATTGAACTATAGAAATAGGTCAATATACAGATCAACAAAATACGGATAACTCACTTCCTCCAGAGGTGTTGAGATGCTGGCAGTAGCTTGAAGATGAGGAGTTATGTAGTGTGTGAGCATGTGTGTGTGTGGGTGAGTGTGTGTGTGCGGGTGGGTATGGGTGTCGGTGAGTGTGTGTGCATGTGTGTGTGTGTCTGAGGCTGTGGCGTATTTTCTTCTCTCCTTGCGATGCATTTGCCTAAAACACATGCGATGCACACAACAGATTTCTCCACGAACATTCGCTGCACGACATACGTATGTATATGTGGCTGTGGCATATTTCTTGTCTCTGACACTTGCGTTATGTTTTAGCTAAGTCAGTCAATGCATGAAATTTTTCTCTGTGAACACTCGCTGCACTATTTTATATGTATATTTCACACTAAACCATATGCAATATAAAACACTATCACACGATTCCATCCCAACCTCGTCTATTATTCCCGACTCTATGGCGTACGTGACCACCTGTTTCCTTAGCGACTGTTGCACATCTCTGTGGCATGCATAATGCCTGCTATTGTAGGTCAGTTATTTCACCAATCCAGGTATTGCTCTCCTACACTATGCACCTCAACGAACACTCGCACCATGTTTGACGTATATTTCACACAATTCCATACGCATTTTCACTATCAAAATCACAATAATTCCGTCCCTAAACATCTAATTCTCCCTTCCCGACTATAAAAACTGTACATGATGCCTGCCCCATTCCACAATATGGTTTATGGCGCCCATAACGCTAACTAGTTCCATAATTTCACCAAGCCAGCCACAATCTCTTTCACACAAAATACAGTTTAGGCACTGGCTTCATTATATGCGTATTTGTAATCACGCCATTGGGCCTTCGGGGGGGCGAGAGGCGAAACCCCGCAACAGTGAACATGCACATCACCTCTAAGCCTAATGATTGCTAACGGACACAATTCCTTTTCGTGACATATATCTATGTTCCATCAACAATATCACATACAAATATGCTCACAATTATTGGATTATCACACTGAGTCCACAGGGGCTTCGGCTTGGGCAGGAGGGGGAGAATTAGTAGGAGTTTAAAGAGACAGTACACATGACGCAACCTCACCACCTGGCTGCTTGGAAGAGACTGAGGTTTATCACTACGTGCTGGGCCCCGTGAGGCAGCTCAGTGTTGCCAATGCCTTACCATGGGAAAGCGCTGCACACGCTACAAAGCGTCAAAATTTGATGCAAATCGGCCAGAAACTTAATTTTTGGCAAATTTCATTGTGCCTAGAAACTTGATTTGAGTGACTGAACATCTTTAGAACAATCCATATGAACCGCGAATTGCGTGAGTGACCCTGAGAGGGTTAATAGAAAAATTTTGAAGCATCTTTCCTATCACAACCTTCTTTCTGATCGTCAGTATGGGTTCCTTCAGGGACGCTCCACTGGCGATCTTCTCACCGCTCTTTCAGACTCCTGGTCATCCTCCTTTCAGGACTTTGGTGAAAGCTTTGCCATTGCACTTGACATCTCAAAGGCTTTCGATCGAGTCTGGCATAAATCTTTAATTTCCAAACTGCCTTCTTACGGTTTCTATCCTTCTATCTGTACCTTCATCTCTAGCTTTCTTTCTGGTCGTTTTGTAACCACTGTTGTAGACGGCCATTGTTCTTCTCCTAGATCTATCAACAACAGTGTTCCTCAGGGCTCTGTCCTATCACCAACTCTCTTCCTTTTATTCATCAATGACCTTCTAAGCTCTACATTTAACCCCATCCACTCATACACTGATGACACCACCCTTCACCTTTCCATTCGGTTCCTGCAACGTTCATCTTAGCAGTTACTTCAACAACAAGGGATGAGGCTACGGCACACCTACTGTCTGACTTGTCTCGTATCTCTGACTGGGGTAAAAATAATCTTGTTGTTTTTAATGCATCAAAAACTCAGTTCTTACACCTATCAACCTGACAAAATCTCTACAGGCGTACCACTAATGTTTAATAATATTCAGCTTAATCCTGCATCATCTTTGAACATGCTTGGGGTTTCATTTACTCGGGACTTGTCTTGGAAAGCTCATATTATATCTCTTGTAAAATCTGCTTCCAAGACATTAGGTGTGCTAAGCTGACTCCATTCCTTCTTTACCCCTACACAATTGTTGACCCTATACAGGGGTTTTATTCGCCCCTGTGTGGAGTACAATTCTCATGTGTGGGGAGGTTCCCCACATACAGCTCTTCTCAATAGGGTGGAGTCAAAGGCTTTTTGACTCATTCACTCTCCTCCTCTTACTGATTCCCTTCAACCTCTTTCTCCTCGCCTCACTGTTGTATCATTATCTCTTTTCTATCCCTGCTTCAATGGTCACTTCTCCTCTGAACTGTCTGCATGTATTTCTCCATCTCTACGACGGGCGCGTAGCACCCGTCTAGCAGCAAACTCTCATCCCTTTTCTGTCCCGCTCTCTAATGCAAGAGTTAACTGTTACTCCCAGTCCTTCATATATGCAACAGGTTAGCTCTGGAACTGTCTCCCTCTGTCTGTATTTCCTGCTTCCTATGATCCCCAGTCTTTCAAACGCAGTGTGTCTAGGCATCTCGAAATGATCGGATCTTGAATGTGGCTCTCTCTTTTATTATGTTTTTCTCTTGGATGGAACAGTTATTGTGGGCTTGTGGCCTTTGATTCCTTCTTCTTCACATTAAAAAAAATAATAATAATAATTAGCTCGTTTCTTGCCTTGTCCTTCGTGATGCCACACGTCCACCCACCAACCCAGAAAATCCACCTGCTCACCCACCCCACGCAATTTCCACATCCACTCCACCCACCTATGCCACCAAGACTTCTACCCAACCCCACTGCATATTCTCATCCCACATCACCTGTCCCAGACACTCACCCCGACTTCACATCCCACTCACGCTCGCATCCCACCCACCCACTCACCCCAACCATCCAGCCAAGCCACCCATCTTACCCAAGCCTCCCATCCACTAATACACCCACTCACCATACCCACATTACCCAAGCCACCAATTCCACCGTCGCTCCCTGTCGGCTCATACTGCTCTCTTCACCTACCGAAGACAACCCTGCCTGTCCTCCCACATACCCATCACGAAAAACATCCCACAAAACTGCCTACCAGCATAACCACCCGGCCATCAGGCTTAGACCACCAAATTGATGTCATGTAAAGTTATGCACACACACACACACACACACACACACACACACACACACACACACACACACACACACACACACACAAAGATGTTGTTATAGAAGACACAGTAAGATACAAGACACAATTACTTCATTCCCTAGCAAAGTCGTTCGTAAAAGTTCCGGCGATGATTTTTTTTTGTCTATGTAGAGAAAGAGAAATCACATGCTACCAGCTAGCAATAATTGCTCCCACCATGAATAATTGTAAATAAAATTGAGCCAAACTCAAGATCCATTCTCTTCGAGATGCTTTGACACACTGCGATTAATAGACTGAAGGAAATGCTGACTGAAGAAGACAGTTATAAAACTAACGTGGTTCATACATGAAGGACTGGGGGTATCGGTTATCTCTTGCATTAGAGAGTTGGACAGAACAAGGTGAGAATGTGTCGCTGTAATGGGGGAGAGATGCAAGTGACATTTCAGAAGAGAAGTGTTCATTGAAAAAGCGATAGAGAAGAGATAAAGCTGCAATAGTTTGGCAAAGAGAGAGAGAGAGAGAGAGGGGCGGGGAGGCTGAAGGGAGTCTGTAAGACTAGAGTTAATGAGGCAAAAAGCCTTTGATTCTACAAACATATTGAGCAAAGATTTGTGCGGAGAGTCTCGTACCCTCACCTATGAAAGTTGTATTACAAAAAAGGTATAATAAACTCCCGGTATAAAAACAACAGCTGTGAAAGGGTAAAGAAAGCCATGAGTCAGCATAACAGACCTAATCTCTTGGAAGCAAATTTTGGTACACAGGATGTGATATTTTGATGATGAATTTGAAGAGAATGAATCTCCAGGAAAACTAAAAGATCATGCAGGATTGAATAGGATACTGCTGAATATTAAGGGACACTCTTGTGGACGATTGTGGTAGGTGGAAAGATTTAAGAACTGATTTGTGATTCATTAAAACAAAATTTCTTTTACTTTTGTCACATGAACTGAGTCAAAAATTAAGTGTCATATCTTCATGTTGTGATTGCTTAAGCAACTATTCTATGATGGACACTGTGGGAAGCAGGTGGAAAGGTGAAGGATGGAGTCATTAGCGTACGATAGGATACGATTAGATGTATTGCTCAGGTTACTGATAAACAGAATAAAGAGAGTTAGTGACAGAACAGATCGCCATTTTTGTTTTTTTTGTTTTTTGGGGGGGGGAGTATTTTTCTGATACTCCCTGGATTTACTCCGACTTCATGCAAAACTAATGAGGAAAATATCTATTTCCGCTCTCGTGAAAGAAACCAACAAAGGCACAGACACGTACACAGAATGACTAATATATATATATATATATATATATATATATATATATATATATATATATATATGTGTGTGTGTGTGTGTGTGTATACACCATCATCATCATCATTCGGACCTCCTTTCCCACCCTAGGCCAGTGTGAGGAGTAGCAACGTCCAGACAGCTCAAGTTTGCCCAGTCAAATGGGCCACGCTTTCATTCTCTCATACTGGCTCTATCTGATACGTCAAAAACTTTCACCACATTCTGTAGCTTCATGTAATCGTGTCTGACAGAGTCAATCCAAACGCTGTCACGTTAAAAAGAGGTGCTTAATCCCTTCTCACAACATTCATCCGCCAGCTCTATATTTTGTCAGGCAACCAGCCTCATCGAATTCCATACCGCTCTTCCACACACACTCATCCACAATATCCCTCCACCATCTCCTTTGCCTACCTCGCCTCCTCCCTCCTTCAAATTGGCTCAGATATACCTTCTTCAAAACTCGATCTTTATCCATTCTCTCCACATGACTATACCATCTCAGTAAACTCTCTTCGATTCTGGTGTCCACAGACTTCCTCTCTCTGCATCGTTCACGAATCACATTATTTCGTATCCCATGCACCCTCTGCGCTCCACATACATACCTCAGCAGTCCCAATTCCACTGCTCTTACTCTTGACTTCTCATTTTCATGCCACACCATAGTCTCTCATATATATGTTAAAGTTGGCACTAACACTCCCTCATGTAAGCCTGCAACACACTTCTTTTCTAATCAAGACCATCATAGCACCAGCTAATTTCCTTCCTTGTGTTACTCTACTTTCAATTTCTTTTGCACATTTTCCTCTCTTTTCCATCACTGTATGCAGTCTCTCTCCATTCACTGCAACATCACATTGGGAGCCACCTTCTCTCTCTCTCGGTTACCATCACTTTACACTAATCCGCATTTCCCCTCAAGGCACGACGCACACATACATCAACAAAACTGCACCAGTCTGGCAAGTTCTTGTCTGGTATTTGCAAGTAGCATTGCATCATCAGCATACAACAAATTTGGGATATTTCATCCATCACCATTCATTCCCAACGTCACCACTCTCTCCATTACTCGTGTTTTTAATTTTCTTGTTACTCCATCCATACATATATAGTTTGAACAACCATGAGGACATCACACATTCATGTTGCACGCCCACACTGATAGTGAACCATTGACGTTGATGCTCATTTACCCTTACACATGCCTCCATCACCATTGATTGCCAACGTCACCCCTCTCTCCATTACTCGTGAATTAATTTTCTTGTCACTCCATCCATATATATAGTCTGAACAACCATGAGGACATCACACATTCATGTCGCACGCCCACACTGATAGTGAACCATTGACTTTAATGCTCATATACCCTTACACATGTCTCAATACCATCATAAAAACTCTTCACACCACCTAGCATCATACCATGTGCACCATTAATGCGCAAAACCTTCCATAATCCTTCCCTGTTTACTTTTTCGTATACTTTTCCCAGATCCATGAATGCCATAAACACCTTATAATCCTTCTCATAGCCCTTCTCCACTATCTGTCTCACTGTAGATATTTGATTCACACATCCTCTGCCACTCCTAAAGCCACCCTGTTCATCACTCACTGGGACTTCTGATACCTCTCTTACTTTCTCTATAATAAATCTTCCATATAGCTTCCCTACGATACTCAGTAAAGTTATACCACGATAATTCTTGCACACACTTCCCTCATCTTTATTTTTTGTACAGGGGTACAGTCATAACCTTTTTCCACTCTCCTGGCACACTTTCACTCACCCATGCCTTATTACGTAATCTCCAACAAGTACTTCGTTCCACTCTTTCCACTACACGTAATCATTTCTGCATACACCTCATCAACCCTAGCTACTTTCCCATTTTTCAGCACCTTCACGGCGTTCTTCACTTGTGCGAATGTCAACTTTATTGGCACTACATTCCTTCTCTCCACACCTCCAAAACCAGACATGTTTACAGCTCCTCTGCTTTCTCTATTCCCATTCATCTGGCTTTCCAAACATTCTTTCCATGTGGTCCTTAATTCATCCCCACGGGTTAATAATCTACCTCCATACTTTCACATTTCATTTCATTGTCACTTCTACATTTCCACACCTCTTTCCAGAACAGCTTCCTATTTTCGAGTAATTTGCATTCATTTTTCTTTCTAGATCATCATTTACCGCCTCTTTTTCCTCTTCACTAGTCTCTTTACGTGCTTTCTGCTCTCAGTATATACAGTTCTTATTTCAATTGAACACCTGTCCTGTAACCACTATAGCCACTTCCTCGCTTCCTCCACTGCTTTCTTAACCATCTCACCATGCCGTACTTTTCTTCTTTGTTGTTACGCTTGCCACACCACACACCGCTTTAGCATTCCTAACTAAGCAATCCCTATGTGCATTCCACAGGCTGTCAAGATCCAATTCATTCCAATTCACTGATTTTAACTCCTCCCCTTCTTTGGTCCTGTATTCATCTGCCATTTCTTTGATCCGCAGCTTCTCGACTTTCAGTCTTTCTCCCTGACTGTTCCTCTCTCTCCTGGTTCACCTCATGCTCTCAGCTTGATCTTCCATTCATCAATTATGATCTGACCGACCTCCACATCGTCCTCTCACGGCCCTCGTATCAGCAGCCATTCCCAGCATCGACCTCTCTACATGCACGTAATCAGTTATGCTTCTTTCAACACGATCCCCTTTCCCTTTATATCATGTACATATGTGTGCATCGTTGTGTTTGAAGTACGATAACAAATGCACAACATCCTTTCCTGACACTTATCCTTCAGTCACTTCCAATTGTAATTTTCTCCTGGTACTCCATTTCAACCCATTATGTCATCTTCAGGATCAGTGCCTACTCCTCCATTCATATCGCCCATTACGATCGCTTTATAGCTCCTGGGCATTTCTCCCACAGCTTCATCAAGTTCATCCCAAAACCTGTCTTTCTCTCACTGGTGTCATCACACGGTGCATACGCTACAATCACTGCCACTTTTACCCTGACATATATACATCTCGAGCTGACGCATTTGTAATCTCTCATTCCACTCTGCCATACATCATTCATCAACAAAGCAACTCCTTCCTTGCATCTTCCTCGCCCATTCATGCCTGATCTTACACATTTCACATCCTCCTACTCCTCCACTTCACACCCTTTCATCTTTATTTCACACAATGCCATTACAGCATATCTCGCACTCTTGAACACATTCACCACTTCCACCTTCTTGCTCTCCTCATTCACACCTCTCACATTCCACATGGCCATGCGAATCTGTTCATTTGGTTTGGGACCCTGAAGAGGTATTGGGCCCTCATATACAGTATATATATATATATATATATATATATATATATATATATATATATATATATATATATATATATATATATATATATATATAGAGAGAGAGAGAGAGAGAGAGAGAGAGAGAGAGAGAGAAAGAGAGAGGTGTATATAGAGATAGATAGGCAGATATAGATAAAGATATGTATGTATAGATAGACAGATATACAGTATATATATATATATATATATATATATATATATATATATATATATATATATATATATATATATATATATGTATGTATTTATATAACTATATATATAACTATATATAACTATAACTATAACTATATATATATATATACATATACATATATATATATATATATATATAACCATATAACTATATAACTATATATATATATAACTATATATAACTATATATATATATATAACTATATATATATATATATATATATATATATATATATAGTTATAGTTATATATATAGATAGATAGTTTTATATATATATATATACATATATGTATATTGTTATATATATATAGATAGTTATATATATATATATAGTTATATATATATATATATATATATATATATATATATATATATATATATATATATATATATATATATATATATATATATATATATAGTGTTACGGAACAGAGAAAACTGTCCCGCAAAGTTCCAGGTTCAAAACAAAAGAGTTAGGTAAAATTACAAGTTAAAGTTTAATGCTACAACTAAGAACTAAACATTCAGGACTCATAAGGATAATGTAATGGCAAAAACGGGTTAAATATATGGTTAACTGCAATAGCCGCTATTAACACGAAATTAGCAAGTGTAAATTTATCTAAGTCAGCCCTGATAAAATGAGAAAACCGGACAATGCTCAGTCAATGCAAGATACATCACCACAGATACAAAATATTATTAATTCTGGCTGACAATATAAATTACAAAAACTTTACTAGGCCCACGAACTAACACCCCATGCTACACAGCACAAGAACAAAATGTAACAATCACTCATACTCAAATTACACAGCAGCCAGATGGTTGGAGACTTCCTGAGCACTCACAAAATATCAACAACTGCACAGGGGAGGACAGAGATGTGAACAAAATGAGGAGTAGATCTAAGTGGCAATTAATGCAGAGACTGAGCTCATTATATAGGGGCCGGCAGAGCTTGATACAACTTGTAAGAAGGACGCACAAATGAAGCCATAGGGGACAAAGAGTTGACACTCCTGCTCTGAACAACAGAAAGAACGACTTACTCTACTATAAGGGAGGAGGGGGGGAGTGAGGTAGAATACGCACTATGGAAGCCACGAGGCGAATCGTGATCAAACATGCAGCATACTGTACGTTAGAATTACACAAGGGATGATGAAATCATAGGCTATGTAACACCTCCCCACAAAGGAAAAGAAATTTACAAAGGAAATTTCTTATTACTCTAAAACAATCTGTCTAAAGTCTAGATAAGCAATCTGCAATAACATTTTCTTTCCCCTTGACATGTTGTATGTCTAATGAATACTCCTGAAGAAGTAGACTCCATCTTGTCAATCTCTGATTTTTATCTTTAAACTTACTAAGGAATTTCAGTGGGCTACGATCGGTATAAATGACTATGGGGTCAAAACCAGAACACAAATAAAATGAAAAATGCTGTAAACCCAAAATCAAGGCCAAAAGCTCTTTCTCAATAGCTGAGTAGTTCTTTTGAGGTGGAGTGAACTTCCTACTGTAATAAGATACAGGGTGTACAATACCCTGATCATCCTCTTGCAGCAAAACAGCCCCAGCCCCTGTATCACTTGCGTCAACAGCCATCTTAAAAGGCTTAGCAAAATTTGGAGTAGCGAGCATTGGCTGACTTAATAGGATAGCTTTAAGTTTACTGAAAGAGGATTCACGGTTATCGGTCCAGACAAATTTAACTCCCTTTTTCAGTAGGTCTGTAAGTGGTGATACAAGAATTGAAAAGTTAAGAACAAATCTCCTGTAATAACCTACCATTCCCAAAAATCTTTGTAGCTCTTTCCTACTTTTAGGTCTGGGAAGATCACTTAGAACCTGAACCTTAGCTGCTGGTGGTGCAACGTGTCCATCACCAATTACGTTCCCAAGGTACTGAACTTTAGCTTGACCAAACTCACACTTTGATAAATTAGCTACAAGATTAGCCTGAACCAAACGCTCAAGAAATTTACTGACATGGCATAGGTGATCTTTCCAGTTGTCACTGAAGATTAATACATCATCAATATAAACAACACACCCTGCCAAACCCTCTGTTACAACATTCATGAGCTTCTGAAATGTGGCTGGTGCATTCTTCATACCATATGGCATTACAGAACATGCAAAAGTCTTTCCTAGTGTTACAAAACATGAGATCTCCCTAGCACGTTCAGTCATAGGTACTTGCCAGTATCCCTTTAACAAATCAAACTTACTTATGTACCTAGCCTTTCCGATCTTGTCTATGCAATCTTCCACGCGAGGGAGAGGGTAAGTGTCTGTTTTGGTTATCTGATTAACACGTCTGTAGTTGATGCAAAGCCGCTGTGACCCACCTGGCTTAGGGACTAGAGTGACAGAACTCCACTCGCTCTGACAGGGCTCAATCATCTTGTGGTCCAACAGGTAGCCAAGCTCCTTCTCGATGAGAGGAACTTTCACTGGGTTCACACGGTAAGGAGGCAGTTTAATTGGCTTTGCGTCTCCAACATCGACATCATGCATCAACACAGTGGTTCTTCCTGGAGTGGCATGGAACACTTGCGGGTACTCATGCAGTAATGCCGAAAACTCCTGCCTTTCCTCGGGAGGTAGATGAGAAAGCTTAGTCTGGAGATCATTCATGATATCAGGATTCTTCCCCAAACTATCACTCAGGCTCATGCTGCATGGGAGAACTTCCCTTGCAGACTCGGGTGGAACAGCTAGAGTGCAGACTGGGTTATTTTCGTCCCGCCTGTGATATAACTTTAGCATGTTGATGTGACAAAGTTGCTTGTTCTTTCTACGATCTGGTGTGGCGATGACATAGTTGACATCACTGAGTTTCTTCTCCACGAAATAAGGACACTAAACTTGGCTTGAAGAGGTTGCCCATGCACCGGTAGCAGAATCAAAACCTGATCTCCTGGCTGAAAGTGGCGTAACCTGGACTTCTTATCATACCAAGTCTTCATCTTCTCCTGAGCAGCTCCTAAATTCTCTCTCGCCAGCTGTAAAGCAGTGGACAGCCGTTCTTTGAACTTCATCACATACTCCAGCAGGTTGACGTCATCTTCCTCCGAAAGCCAGCATTCCTTGAGTAGCTTAAGGGGTCCTCTTACTTCATGGCCAAACAGTAGTTCAAAGGGTGAGAAGCCCAGTGATTCATTTGGAGATTCTCTTGCGGAAAATACAACGAATGGAAGACCTTTATCCCAGTCTTTCTGATGTTCCAAACAGTATTTCTTGAGCATCGATTTGAGTGTTTGATGATATCTCTCCAACGCTCCTTGGGTCTGGGGATGGTAAGCTGAAGACGTGATCTGGGTGATGCCCAACTCTTTCAGAGACTGCTTGAAAACATTTGACATGAAATTACTTCCCCGGTCTGACTGTACCTCCTTGGGCAGACCAAACTTTGTGAAGAACCCTAGCATTTCCTTAACCACGTTCTTTGCTGAGATATTTCTAAGTGGAATGGCTTCAGGATAACGAGTAGCCATATCAATCAGGGTCAACACATAAGAAAATCCTGAAGAAGTCTAGGAAGAGGGCCCACAATATCCACCAACACATGGGTGAATGGCGCCTCAAAAGGAGGAATGGGAACTAGAGGTGCATCCTTTTCGGTCTGATTACACTTCCCCACAACTTGACAGATGTGACAAGACTTACAATACCAGGAAACATCCCTGAAGATACCTGGCCAGTAGAAGTGTTTCAAAATGCGTGCCACAGTCTTCCTCACTCCAAGGTGTCCTGCCAAACTGGAATCATGAGCGACTCTAATGATATCCTGCCTACAAACACGAGGGATGACAACTTGATGTACAACCTCCCATTCACAGTCGGCTGATGCTGCTGGGGGTCTCCACTTTCTCATAAGTACTCCTGACTTTATATAATAACAAGTAGAAGCACCAGCTGACTCTTCCTCACTGCAAGCCGAGTTAGCTAGACCTTTCAACTCAGGATCAGTAACCTGCAACTCAACCAACTCTTGACGAGACAAATTATCAACACTACGGGGTACTGCCTCATCTGGTGAGTGGTCCAAATTAGCAAGAAAAGTGTCAGCTAGGATAACATCATCATCATCATTATCCTCTAAGTCACCAGTAACTTTAGACTTAGACCTAGTGACAGCACATGCAGAGAACACGTCAGGGATATCACAATCCTGTTTCGCAGTCACTGGTTCACTAGACAACTGAGGGGCTGGACACACTTGACTTCCACCAATATCATTTCCAAGTAAGAAAGTTACACCTGACATTGGGAGTGTCTCAACCAACCCAACCATAACGGAACCATTAACAAAACCAGACTCTAAATTCACTTTGCTCAGAGGGACAGAGAAGTAATTATTCCCTACACCTTGTAAGATTACAGTTTCATCAGAGGAATTAACATTAGAGCCTAGAACACTGGTCAGCATAAGGGATTGGCAAGCATCTGTATCACGATATATTTTAACTGATTTCCTGTCATTACTGTCCAGAGGACTGACAAAACCATCTGACAGGAAATTAGCACATGAACTCTTGAGAGTGTCACCCACGTTACTGCTGAAAAGAGGAGCTCCATCATGAGAATTTAATTTACCCCTCAAAGCAGGTTCAGTTAACTCTGTTAAAGAATTATGGGAACTCTCAAGGGTGGACACTAGACCAATTGACTAAATATTTAAAGACTCCTTTTTGTTCACATCATGCTGTGTCCTGAAACATTTCTCCGTAGTATGACCAAGCTTACTACAATAAGTACATTTACTTTTCTGAAATCTAGAGGTGGAGCTGGTATTTACTTCCTGAGAAACATCATCTTTACTCTTTTTCCTGTTACCTGTACTCTGAGTAGAGGCAAATACTTACTCTCAGCTTTCCTTTTTTCTTTAGAATATATCTTGTGAGAGAGAACATATTCATCAGCTAAAACTGCAGCATCAGACAAATTATCTATTCTTTTCTCATCAAGATATAGGCTTACATCTTTATTAATACACCTTTTGAAGTCCTCCAGCAAAATCATCTGCTTAAATTTTTCAAAATCAGAATCCACATTCTTAGAATTTAACCACTGCTCTAACAGATCTTCTTTGATTTTTGCATACTCAACATGGGATTGCTTATCTTGCTTGTAAGTTGTCCTAAATTTTACTCTATAGGCTTCAGGAACAAGCTCATAGGCCTTAAGAATCAGGCTCTTAACTACATCATAATTATCAGATTGATCCTGAGGCAAAGATGCATAAGTTACTTGAGCTTTACCGGTGAGAACAGTCTGAAGGAGTACTGGCCAATACCTTTTAGGCCAATTAAAACCTGTGGCTACCCTCTCAAACAACTGAAAATACTTTGTTAAATCAGATTCATTAAAAGGAGGGACAAGTTTAACATTTTTTGCCACATCAAAATCATCAGAGCTAGATGATCCAGTTCCATCTTGTTTCATGTGATACTCATGGTCTGCCTGAATCCTAGCTAGTTCAATTTGTGCCTGAGCCTGTGCCTGTGCCTCCTGAATACGAGCCTGACACTCAGCCTCCTTAGCCTCAGCCTCCTTAGCACGAGCCTGAAAGTCAGCCTCCTTAGCACGAGCCTCCTGCAGGGCTAGCTGTAGCTTAGCTAATTCAATCTGCGTTTGCTCATTTGGAGGAGTTACATTAAACAAGCTTTCATTAATCATGTCAACAATTTGATCTTTAGAATGATGAGAGCGAACAGCAATTCCCAATTGTTGAGCAACAAGCTTAAGTTCATTCTTTGTTCTGTTTTCTACATCACACACTGTTTGCACATTTGACAAAAAATCTTTGGCTTCATCAAGCGTAGTAATAGTAGACATCATGAATAAATCACAGTCACAAAATATCAAGCAATATCCTTATGATAATATCCTGAATATCCTGATAAGAGGTCGCCAAATTCATGTTACGGAACAGAGAAAACTGTCCCGCAAAGTTCCAGGTTCAAAACAAAAGAGTTAGGTAAAATTACAAGTTAAAGTTTAATGCTCAAACTAAGAACTAAACATTCAGGACTCATAAGGATAATGTAATGGCAAAAACAGGTTAAATATATGGTTAACTGCAATAGCCGCTAATAACACGAAATTACCAAGTGTAAATTTATCAAAGTCAGCCCTGATAACATGAGAAAACCGGACAATGCTCAGTCAATGCAAGATATTTCACCACAGATACAAAATATTATTAATTCTGGCTGACAATATAAATTACAAAAACTTTACTAGGCCCACGAACTAACACTCCATGCTACACAGCACAAGAACAAAATGTAACAATCACTCATACTCAAATTACACAGCAGCCAGATGGTTGGAGACTTCCTGAGCACTCACAAAATATCAACAACTGCACAGGGGAGGACAGAGATGTGAACAAAATGAGGAGTAGATCTAAGTGGCAATTAATGCAGAGACTGAGCTCATTATATAGGGGCCGGCAGAGCTTGATACAACTTGTAAGAAGGATGCGCAAATGAAGCCATAGGGGACAAAGAGTTGACACTCCTGCTCTGAACAACAGAAAGAACGACTTACTCTACTATAAGGGAGGAGGGGTGGGAGTGAGGTAGAGGACGCACTATGGAAGCCACGAGGCGAATCGTGATCAAACATGCAGCATACTGTACGTTAGAATTACACAAAGGATGATGAAATCATAGGCTATGTAACAATATATATATATATATATATATATATATATATATATATATATATATATATATATATATATATATATATATATATCCTTCTATCTCTCTTCAACTCGCATCGTACCTCCCCCCCTCCTCTCTCTCTCTCTCTCTCTCTCTCTCTCTCTCTCTCTTCCCAAACACACTTGCCAAACACTCCTTACTCACTGCTCCCACTGGCTCTCACAAAGTTACCACTCCCTGTCCAACTATCACGGCTGTTGCTCTTTACTACCTCTCACAACTTCACTCACCACTTAACAGCCTCTTTCCTGTGCTTACAGGTCACAACCACTAGACCCTGCAGTTAACAACCACTCTCTTGTAGCTGCAGCTCACACCCACTCACTGATTTCTCCCCGGCATACAGAAGCATGCTACATTACACCGTGTTCTACCGGCGATCACAAAAGTATACTGGATTTTGATTATCCATGATTTTATTGTATATTACCTACCAACAAGATTTTCTTTCAGGCGCCTTGGAATTACGGTTCTTCAAATGTTCCAGAAGGAAGCCGCGCATTGACGCATAGTGGTTCTTATCCAAAAAGTGCCCAGAAGTATTATTCTGTCCGTGAAACGCTGGTATGCTTAACGATGTGGAGTATGATGGCCTCACCTCAAGCTCTTCCACTCCCTAGATACCTCGACTGCTTCAGATGGATATTATGGAAATCAGTGGCGTACCTGAAGGGGGAGGGGGCTGTTTGAAACTGTCCCCCGGGCCCCCAATTGAAAGAGGCCCAAAAAAGCCTTAAAAATTTATAAGCTTGTTTATCAATGTTTAAAAAAATATATATTTATCATCCCGACAATCCCGGCTGAGATATTAGATAAGTTTTGAGAATGAAGGGGGCTAGGTTCTTTGCGGGGCCCCCCTCCAGGAGGGGGGCCCTGCAAAAACCCTAGCCCCCCGGGCCCCCAAATCTCTAGGTACGCCCCTCATGGGAATGACCTCTATTTCATGATGTGATTTTTTAAACAAACGATGAACAGAGGAAAGAAAAGCAATTTAAATAAAAGAAAATTCCATACCGGTACACCAGGTTACAGGTATCCTCTGTTCATAACAAATATTTAACAGTTGAACCTGGGCTGCTGTAGGCTGAAGTGTAAGGGGAAACTAATCTGAGGAAGCGAGTTCCGAAGAATAGCTATTCTAAGAATCAATGAACTGTGATAGTCTGAAGTTGTGCAATACAGTAGTGTGACAGTATGTCATAAGCGCTACCAGATGCCTGTGTAGCACGAGGGAAGGCGTGGAGAGGTGGCACAATTTGCCATAAAAGTATGTGTAAAATAATGCAAAGGAGGCAACATTCCTTATTACTTGTAAGGGAGGTAGTTCATTTATAAACGCTGCGTTAATAAATATTCCTATAGCTTTGTTCTGAATTTTTCGTTTTAGGAAAAGGGGAAAAACAAGTATGTGGTAATCATAGGGGCATTTGTCTTCTTAGTGTAATAAGAAAAGTATATGGCAGGATACTTATTGATAGAGTTATGGAAATACCAGAGGAATTAGTTGGGGAATAACAGGGATGTTGTAGGGAGCGAAGAGGTTGTGTAAATCAGGTATTCATTCTTAGGTCTTTATTGGAAAAGTTTTTTAGAGAAGGGAAAGAAGTTGTATGAGGCCTTCATGGATTTGGAGAAAGCATATGACAGAGTGGATAGACAAAGATTGTGGAAAGTATTATAGAGTACATGGGAAGTTGCTGAATGCCGTGAATAGTATGTATGAGGGTGCTAAAGCTGCAGTGCGTGCGAATAGTGAGCTGAATGAATTTTTCTGTTTGAAGGTTGGATTGAAACAGAGATGTGTCATGTCTCCGTGGTTGTTCAATCTCTATATGGATGGGGTTATAAAGGAGATAAAAGGTAGGAAAGTGGATGTTGGAGCGGCCCTCATGAGAGAGGGCAGTGTGTGGAAAGTCCCTGTAGAGTTGTTGGCTGATGATACTGTGCTGTTAAGTAAAGATGAAGGGAGCTGCATGGCTTAGTGAATGAGTTTGGGGAGTGTGTAAGGAACGGAATCTTAAGGTGAATGTAGGAAAGAGTAAAGTGATGGTCTTTAAGAAAGGTGAAGTCAGTGAATGTACAGTGACGTTGGATGTGAAGAAGAAATGGAAAATGTGAGTTCATGTACTTGGGTAGTGTGATGAGTAAGGATGGAAATTTTGAGGGTGAAGCGCTTGAAAGAGTACAACAAGGAAGAAAGGTTGCTAGTTGTTTGAAAGCAGTGATAAGAAACAGGGAAGTGAGCATGGAAGTGAAAAAGTTACTGCATGACAATATTATGATACCAAGTCTAACGTATGGAAGTGAAGCTTGGACCTTGCTGGAGGGACAGAAGTCAAGAGTGAGAGCAGTGGAAATGAGTTACTTGATAGGAGCATGTGGAATCACATGGAGAGTCAGACTGACAAATGAGGATGTGAGGAACGTTGTGGTGTGGATGTGGATGTGATAGGAAGCGTCAGCAGAAACACACTGAGGTGGTTTGGCCATGCGGAGAGGATGGAGTGCGAGAGACTGACGAGGAGAGTGTGTGTGAGTGAGGTGGAGGAGGGAGAGGGAGGGGGAGGCCAAGGATGAGATGGAGGGATGGATATATGAGAGAGGGGAGAGGGGTGTGAGCTGGGAGCAGGGCAGTGAAATGGCGGGAGATAGGGTGACATGGAGGCGATTTGTTTGTGGCCATCCCTTACGGGATTAAGGAGTCTGGCAATTGATAGATAGATAGTTTTGGTGCAACTTCTTCACATCTATTCCACAAGGGTCAGTAACATTCAAGCTGACAGTGCACATGGCTATAGTATATTATAGCTAACTACTTGTCAGTGAAGAAGTTACGGACTATATACAATAATCCAAGTTCCTTTGAAGCGGTTTTAGCAAGTGATCTAACATGAAAGGTCCAATTGATATTATTTAACTGACAACCGAAAATTTCATTACTTTTAGAGATAGGAATATTGGTTGCACTGAAGGTAATATAGGAATTAGGCAATTTTGATACATTTGGATACATTTGTTTTTTTCTGACATTAAATGAAAAAATGTTATTTCGTCCCCATTCAGTGGTCTTGGCTAAGTCATGATTTAAGGCGATTGATGTAGTGAGTTGAGAGTTTTGTGAATGGATGTTTAAGTGTGAAGGAACTGTAAAGCGTTCATTCATCTTGTTACGGAACAGCGAAAGATAATGTACACTTTAAGTGAAAATACTAAAAATCACTACTGTCCCGTAAAGTTCCAGGTTCAAAACAAAAGAGTTAGGTAAAATTACAAGTTAAAGTTTAATGCTCAAACTAACAACAAAACATTCAGGACTCATAAGGATAATGTAATGGCAAAAAACAGGTTAAATATATGGTTAACTGCAATAGCCTCTATTAACACGAAATTAGCATGAGTAAATTTATCTAAGTCAACCCTGTTAAAATGAGATACCAGATAATACTCAGTGAATGCCAGATATATTATTACAGATACAAAATATTATTAATGATGGCTGACAACAAGAACCCTTACATAAATTACAAAAACCTTACTAGGCCCCAGAATTAACCTTATGCTACACAGTACAAGAAAAAATGCAACAACAGTTATACTCAAATTACACACAGCTGCTAGATGGTTGGAGACTTCCTGAGCACTCACAATAATAATAACTGTACAGGGGAGGACAGAGATGTGAGCAAAATGAGGAGTAGATCTAAGTGGCAATAATGCAGAGACTGAGCTTATTATATAGGGGCCGGCAGAGCTTGATACAACTTGTAAGAAGGACGCGCAAATGAAGCCATGGGGACAAAGAGTTGACAATCCTGCTCTGAACAATAGAAAGAACGACTTTACTATAACGGTAGAAGGGGGGAGGTAGAACACGCTCGTGATGAAACAGGCAGCACACTGTACGTTAGAATTACACAAAGGATGATGAAATCATCGGCTATGTAACACCTCCCCACAAAGAAAAAGAAATTTACAAAGGAAATTTCTTATTACTCTAAAACAATCTGTCTAATGTCTAGATAAGCAATCTGCAATAACATTTTCTTTCCCCTTGACATGTTGTATGTCTAACGAATACTCCTGAAGAAGTAGACTCCATCTTGTCAATCTCTGATTTTTATCTTTAAACTTACTAAGGAATTTCAGTGGGTTATGATCGGTATAAATGACTATGGGGTCAAAACCAGAACACAAATAAAACGAAAAATGCTGTAAACCCAAAATCAAGGCCAAAAGCTCTTTCTCAATAGTTGAGTAGTTCTTTTGAGGTGGAGTGAACTTCTTACTGTAATAAGATACAGGGTGTTCAATACCCTGATAATCCTCTTGCAGCAAAACAGCCCCAGCTCCTGTATCACTTGCATCAACAGACATCTTAATAGGCTTAGCAAAATTTGGAGTAGCGAGCACTGGCTGACTTAATAGGATAGCTTTAAGTTTGTTGAAAGAGGATTCACAGTTATCGGTCCAGACAAATTTAACTCCCTTTTTCAGTAGGTCTGTAAGTGGTGATACAAGAATTGAAAAGTTAAGAACAAATCTCCTGTAATAACCTACTATTCCCAAAAATCTTTGTAGCTCTTTCCTACTTTTAGGTCTGGGAAGATCACTTATAACCTGAACCTTAGCTCCTGGTGGTGCAACATGTCCATCACCAATTACATACCCAAGGTACTGAACTTTAGCTTGACCAAACTCACATTTTGATAAATTAGCTACAAGATTAGCCTGAACCAAACGCTCAAGAAATTTACTGACATGGCATAGGTGATCTTTCCAGTTGTCACTGAAGATTAATACATCATCAGTATAAACAACACACCCTGCCAAACCCTCTGTTACAACATTCATGAGCTTCTGAAATGTGGCTGGTGCATCCTTCATACCATACGGCATTACAGAACATGCAAAAGTCTTTCCTAGTGTTACAAAACATGAGATCTCCCTAGCACGTTCAGTCATAGGTACTTGCCAGTATCCCTTTAACAAATCAAACTTACTTATGTGCCTAGCCTTTCCGATCTTGTCTATGCAATCTTCCACGCGAGGGAGAGGGTAAGTGTCTGTTTTGGTTATCTGATTAACACGTCTGCAGTTGATGCAAAGCCGCTGTGACCCACCTGGCTTAGGGACTAGAGTGACAGAACTCCACTCGCTCTGACAGGGCTCAATCATCTTGTGGTCCAACAGGTAGCCAAGCTCCTTCTCGATGAGAGGAACTTTCACTGGGTTCACACGGTAAGGAGGCAGTTTAATTGGCTTTGCGTCTCCAACATCGACATCATGCATCAACACAGTGGTTCTTCCTGGAGTGGCACGGAACACTTGCGGGTACTCCTGCAGTAATGCCGAAAACTCCTGCCTTTCCTCGGGAGGTAGATGAGAAAGCTTAGTCTGGAGATCATTCATGATATCAGGATTCTTCCCCAAACTATCACTCAGGCTCATACTGCATGGGAGAGCTTCACTTGCAGACTCGGGTGGAACAGCTACATTGCAGACTGGGTTATTTTCATCCCGCCTGTGATATAACTTTATCATGTTGATGTGACATAGTTGCTTGTTCTTTCTACGATCTGGTGTGGCGATGACATAGTTGACATCACTGAGTTTCTTCTCCACGAAATAAGGACCACTAAACATGGCTTGAAGAGGTTGCCCATGAACTGGTAGCAGAATCAAAACCTGATCTCCTGGCTGAAAGTGGCGTAACCTGGACTTCTTATCATACCAAGTCTTCATCTTCTCCTGAGCAGCTCCTAAATTCTCTCTCGCCAGCTGTAAAGCAGTGGACAGCCGTTCTTTGAACTTCATCACATACTCCAGCAGGTTGACGTCATCTTCCTCCGACAGGCAGCATTCCTTGAGTAACTTAAGGGGTCCTCTTACTTCATGGCCAAACAGTAGTTCAAAGGGTGAGAAGCCCAGTGATTCATTTGGAGATTCTCTTGTGGCAAATACAACAAATGGAAGACCTTTATCCCAGTCTTTCTGATGTTCCAAACAGTATTTCTTGAGCATCGATTTGAGTGTTTGATGATATCTCTCCAACGCTCCTTGGGTCTGAGGATGGTAAGCTGAAGACGTGATCTGGGTGATGCCCAACTCTTTCAGAGACTGCTTGAAAACATTTGACATGAAATTACTTCCCCGGTCTGACTGTACCTCCTTGGGCAGACCAAACTTTGTGAAGAACCCTAGCATTTCCTTAACCACGTTCTTTGCCGAGATATTTCTAAGTGAAATGGCTTCAGGATAACGAGTAGCCATATCAATCGGGGTCAACACATAAGAAAATCCTGAAGAAGTCTTAGGAAGAGGGCCCACAATATCCACCAACACACGGGTGAATGGCGCCTCAAAAGGAGGAATTGGAACTAGAGGTGCAACCTTTTCGGTCTGATTACACTTCCCCACAACTTGACAGGTGTGACAAGACTTACAATACCAGGAAACATCCCTGAAGATACCTGGCCAGTAGAAGTGTTTCAAAATGCGTGCCACAGTCTTCCTCACTCCAAGGTGTCCTGCCAAACTGGAATCATGAGCCACTCTAATGATATCCTGCCTACAAACACGAGGGATGACAACTTGATGTACAACCTCCCATTCACAGTCGGCTGATGCTGTTGGGGGTCTCGACTTCCTCATAAGTACTCCTGACTTTATATAATAACAAGTAGAAGCACCAGTTGACTCTTCCTCACTGCAAGCAGAGTTAGCAAGACCTTTCAACTCAGGGTCAGCAACCTGCAACTCAACCAACTCTTGACGAGACAAAATATCAACACTACGGGGTACTGCCTCATCTGGTGAGTGGTCCAAATTAGCAAGAAAAGTGTCAGCTAGGATAACATCATCATCATTATTATCCTCTAAATCACCAGTAACTTTAGACTTAGCCCTAGTGACAGCACATGCAGGGAACACATCAGGGACATCACAATCCCTGGTCGCAGCCACTGGTTCACTAGACAACTGAGGAGCTGGACACACTTGACTTCCACCAATATCATTTCCAAGTAAGAAAGTTACACCTGACATTGGGAGTGTCTCAACCAACCCAACCATAACGGAACCATTACCAAAACCAGACTCTAAATTCACTCTGCACAGAGGGACAGAGAAGTAATTATTCCCTACACCTTGTAAGATTACAGTTTCATCAGAGGAATTAACATTAGAGCCTAGAACACTGGTCAGCATAAGGGATTGGCAAGCACCTGTATCACGATATATTTTAACTGATTTCCTGTCATTACTGTCCAGAGGACTGACAAAACCATCAGACAGGAAATTAGCACATGAACTCTTGAGAGTGTCACCCACGTTACTGCTCAAAAGAGGAGCTCTATCATGAGAATTTAAGTTACCCCTCAAAGCAGGTTCAGTTAACTCAGTTAAAGAATTCTGGGAACTCTCAAGTGTGGACACTAGACCAATTGACTGAATATTTAAAGACTCCTTTTGGTTCACATCACGCTGTCTCCGAAACATTTCTCCGTAGTATGACCAATAAGTACATTTACTTTTCTGAAATCTAGAGGTGAAGCTGGTATTTACTTCCTGAGAAACATCATCTTTATTCTCTTTCCTGTTACCTGTACTCTGAGTAGAGGCAACGTACTTACTCTCAGCTTTCCCTTTTTCTCTAGAATATCTCTTGTGAGTGAGAACATATTCATCAGCTAAAACTGCAGCATCAGACAAATTATCTATTCTTTTCTCATCAAGATATAGGCTTACATCTTTATAAATACACCTCTTGAAGTCCTCCAGCAAAATCATCTGCTTAAATTTACCAAAATCAGAATCCACATTCTTAGAATTTAACCACTGCTCTAACAGATCTTCTTTGATTTTTGCATACTCAACATGGGATTACTTATCTTGCTTGTAAGTTGTCCTAAATTTTACTCTATAGGCTTCAGGAACAAGCTCATAGGCCTTAAGAATCAAGCTCTTAACTACATCATAATTATCAGATTGATCCTGAGGCAAAGATGCATAAGTTACTTGAGCTTTACCGGTGAGAACAGTTTGAAGGAGTACTGGCCAATTCTTTTTGGGCCAATTAAAAACTGTAACTGCCCTCTCAAACAACTGAATATACTTTGTTAAATCAGATTCATTAAAAGGAGGGACAAGTTTAACATTTTTAGCCACATCAAAATCATCAGAGCTAGATGATCCAGTTCCACATTGTTTCATGCGATACTCATGGTCTGCCTGAATCCTGGCAAGTTCAATTTGTGCCTGTGCCTGTGCCTCCTGAATACGAGCCTGAGACTCCGCCTCCTTAGCATTTGCCTGAAATTCAGCCTCCTGAATACGAGCCTGAGACTCCGCCTGCTTAGCATTTGCCTGAAATTCAGCTTCCTTCACACGAGCCTCCTGCAGGGCTAGCTGTAACTTAGCTAATTCAATCTGCGTTTGCTCATTTGGAGGAGTTACATTAAACAAGCTTTCATTAATCATGTCAACAATTTGATCTTTAGAATGATGAGAGTGAACTGCAATTCCCAATTGTTGAGCAACAAGCTTAAGTTCATTCTTTGATCTGTTTTCTACATCAGACACTGTTTGCACATTTGACAAAAAATCTTTGGCTTCATCAAGTGTAGTAATAGTAGACATCAAGAATAAATCACAGTCACAAAATATCAAGCAATATCCTTATGATAATATCATGAATATCCTGATAAGAGGTCGCCAAATTTATGTTACGGAACAGCGAAAGATAATGTACACTTTAAGTGAGAATACTAAAAATCACTACTGTCCCGTAAAGTTCCAGGTTCAAAACA
The DNA here is from genome assembly GCF_032717465.1 of Coenobita brevimanus. Taxonomy (NCBI): domain Eukaryota; kingdom Metazoa; phylum Arthropoda; class Malacostraca; order Decapoda; family Coenobitidae; genus Coenobita; species Coenobita brevimanus. The sequence continues at coordinate 34,673,848 of NC_136971.1, forward strand.
AAAGAGTTAGGTAAAATTACAAGTTAAAATTTAATGCTCAAACTAACAACAAAACATTCAGGACTCATAAGGATAATGTAATGGCAAAAAACAGGTTAAATATATGGTTAACTGCAATAGCCTCTATTAACACGAAATTAGCATGAGTAAATTTATCTAAGTCAACCCTGTTAAAATGAGATACCAGATAATACTCAGTGAATGCCAGATATATTATTACAGATACAAAATATTAATGATGGCTGACAACAAGAACCCTTACATAAATTACAAAAACCTTACTAGGCCCCAGAATTAACCTTATGCTACACAGTACAAGAAAAAATGCAACAACAGTTATACTCAAATTACACACAGCTGCTAGATGGTTGGAGACTTCCTGAGCACTCACAATAATAATAACTGTACAGGGGAGGACAGACATGTGAGCAAAATGAGGAGTAGATCTAAGCGGCAATAATGCAGAGACTGAGCTTATTATATAGGGGCCGGCAGAGCTTGATACAACTTGTAAGAAGGACGCGCAAATGAAGCCATGGGGACAAAGAGTTGACAATCCTGCTCTGAACAATAGAAAGAACGACTTTACTATAACGGTAGAAGGGGGGAGGTAGAACACGCTCGTGATGAAACAGGCAGCACACTGTACGTTAGAATTACACAAAGGATGATGAAATCATCGGCTATGTAACACCTCCCCACAAAGAAAAAGAAATTTACAAAGGAAATTTCTTATTACTCTAAAACAATCTGTCTAAAGTCTAGATAAGCAATCTGCAATAACATTTTCTTTCCCCTTGACATGTTGTATGTCTAACGAATACTCCTGAAGAAGTAGACTCCATCTTGTCAATCTCTGATTTTTATCTTTAAACTTACTAAGGAATTTCAGTGGGTTATGATCGGTATAAATGACTATGGGGTCAAAACCAGAACACAAATAAAACGAAAACTGCTGTAAACCCAAAATCAAGGCCAAAAGCTCTTTCTCAATAGTTGAGTAGTTCTTTTGAGGTGGAGTGAACTTCTTACTGTAATAAGATACAGGGTGTTCAATACCCTGATAATCCTCTTGCAGCAAAACAGCCCCAGCTCCTGTATCACTTGCATCAACAGACATCTTAATAGGCTTAGCAAAATTTGGAGTAGCGAGCACTGGCTGACTTAATAGGATAGCTTTAAGTTTGTTGAAAGAGGATTCACAGTTATCGGTCCAGACAAATTTAACTCCCTTTTTCAGTAGGTCTGTAAGTGGTGATACAAGAATTGAAAAGTTAAGAACAAATCTCCTGTAATAACCTACTATTCCCAAAAATCTTTGTAGCTCTTTCCTACTTTTAGGTCTGGGAAGATCACTTATAACCTGAACCTTAGCTCCTGGTGGTGCAACATGTCCATCACCAATTACATACCCAAGGTACTGAACTTTAGCTTGACCAAACTCACACTTTGATAAATTAGCTACAAGATTAGCCTGAACCAAACGCTCAAGAAATTTACTGACATGGCATAGGTGATCTTTCCAGTTGTCACTGAAGATTAATACATCATCAATATAAACAACACACCCTGCCAAACCCTCTGTTACAACATTCATGAGCTTCTGAAATGTGGCTGGTGCATTCTTCATACCATACGGCATTACAGAACATGCAAAAGTCTTTCCTAGTGTTACAAAACATGAGATCTCCCTAGCACGTTCAGTCATAGGTACTTGCCAGTATCCCTTTAACAAATCAAACTTACTTATGTACCTAGCCTTTCCGATCTTGTCTATGCAATCTTCCACGCGAGGGAGAAGGTAAGTGTCTGTTTTGGTTATCTGATTAACACATCTGCAGTTGATGCAAAGCCGCTGTGACCCACCTGGCTTAGGGACTAGAGTGACAGAACTCCACTCGCTCTGACAGGGCTCAATCATCTTGTGGTCCAACAGGTAGCCAAGCTCCTTCTCGATGAGAGGAACTTTCACTGGGTTCACACGGTAAGGAGGCAGTTTAATTGGCTTTGCGTCTCCAACATCGACATCATGCATCAACAGAGTGGTTCTTCCTGGAGTGGCATGGAACACTTGCGGGTACTCCTGCAGTAATGCCGAAAACTCCTGCCTTTCCTCGGGAGGTAGATGAGAAAGCTTAGTCTGGAGATCATTCATGATATCAGGATTCTTCCCCAAACTATCACTCAGGCTCATACTGCATGGGAGAGCTTCACTTGCAGACTCGGGTGGAACAGCTACATTGCAGACTGGGTTATTTTCATCCCGCCTGTGATATAACTTTATCATGTTGATGTGACATAGTTGCTTGTTCTTTCTACGATCTGGTGTGGCGATGACATAGTTGACATCACTGAGTTTCTTCTCCACGAAATAAGGACCACTAAACATGGCTTGAAGAGGTTGCCCATGAACTGGTAGCAGAATCAAAACCTGATCTCCTGGCTGAAAGTGGCGTAACCTGGACTTCTTATCATACCAAGTCTTCATCTTCTCCTGAGCAGCTCCTAAATTCTCTCTCGCCAGCTGTAAAGCAGTGGACAGCCGTTCTTTGAACTTCATCACATACTCCAGCAGGTTGACGTCATCTTCCTCCGACAGGCAGCATTCCTTGAGTAACTTAAGGGGTCCACTTACTTCATGGCCAAACAGTAGTTCAAAGGGTGAGAAGCCCAGTGATTCATTTGGAGATTCTCTTGTGGCAAATACAACAAATGGAAGACCTTTATCCCAGTCTTTCTGATGTTCCAAACAGTATTTCTTGAGCATCGATTTGAGTGTTTGATGATATCTCTCCAACGCTTCTTGGGTCTGGGGATGGTAAGCTGAAGACGTGATCTGGGTGATGCCCAACTCTTTCAGAGACTGCTTGAAAACATTTGACATGAAATTACTTCCCCGGTCTGACTGTACCTCCTTGGGCAGACCAAACTTTGTGAAGAACCCTAGCATTTCCTTAACCACGTTCTTTGCTGAGATATTTCTAAGTGAAATGGCTTCAGGATAACGAGTAGCCATATCAATCAGCGTCAACACATAAGAAAATCCTGAAGAAGTCTTAGGAAGAGGACCCACAATATCCACCAACACACGGGTGAATGGCGCCTCAAAAGGAGGAATGGTAACTAGAGGTGCAACCTTTTCGGTCTGATTACACTTCCCCACAACTTGACAGGTGTGACAAGACTTAGAATACCAGGAAACATCCCTGAAGATACCTGGCCAGTAGAAGTGTTTCAAAATGCGTGCCACAGTCTTCCTCACTCCAAGGTGTCCTGCCAAACTGGAATCATGAGCCACTCTAATGATATCCTGCCTACAAACACGAGGGATGACAACTTGATGTACAACCTCCCATTCACAGTCGGCTGATGCTGTTGGGGGTCTCCACTTCCTCATAAGTACTCCTGACTTTATATAATAACAAGTAGAAGCACCAGTTGACTCTTCCTCACTGCAAGCAGAGTTAGCAAGACCTTTCAACTCAGGGTCAGCAACCTGCAACTCAACCAACTCTTGACGAGACAAAATATCAACACTACGGGGTACTGCCTCATCTGGTGAGTGGTCCAAATTAGCAAGAAAAGTGTCAGCTAGGATAACATCATCATCATTATTATCCTCTAAATCACCAGTAACTTTAGACTTAGCCCTAGTGACAGCACATGCAGGGAACACATCAGGGACATCACAATCCCTGGTCGCAGCCACTGGTTCACTAGACAACTGAGGAGCTGGACACACTTGACTTCCACCAATATCATTTCCAAGTAAGAAAGTTACACCTGACATTGGGAGTGTCTCAACCAACCCAACCATAACGGAACCATTACCAAAACCAGACTCTAAATTCACTCTGCACAGAGGGACAGAGAAGTAATTATTCCCTACACCTTGTAAGATTACAGTTTCATCAGAGGAATTAACATTAGAGCCTAGAACACTGGTCAGCATAAGGGATTGGCAAGCACCTGTATCACGATATATTTTAACTGATTTCCTGTCATTACTGTCCAGAGGACTGACAAAACCATCAGACAGGAAATTAGCACATGAACTCTTGAAAGTGTCACCCAAGTTACTGCTCAAAAGAGGAGCTCTATCATGAGAATTTAAGTTACCCCTCAAAGCAGGTTCAGTTAACTCAGTTAAAGAATTCTGGGAACTCTCAAGTGTGGACACTAGACCAATTGACTGAATATTTAAAGACTCCTTTTGGTTCACATCACGCTGTCTCCGAAACATTTCTCCGTAGTATGACCAAGCTTACTACAATAAGTACATTTACTTTTCTGAAATCTAGAGGTGAAGCTGGTATTTACTTCCTGAGAAACATCATTTTTATTCTCTTTCCTGTTACCTGTACTCTGAGTAGAGGCAACGTACTTACTCTCAGCTTTCCCTTTTTCTCTAGAATATCTCTTGTGAGTGAGAACATATTCATCAGCTAAAACTGCAGCATCAGACAAATTATCTATTCTTTTCTCATCAAGATATAGGCTTACATCTTTATAAATACACCTCTTGAAGTCCTCCAGCAAAATCATCTGCTTAAATTTACCAAAATCAGAATCCACATTCTTAGAATTTAACCACTGCTCTAACAGATCTTCTTTGATTTTTGCATACTCAACATGGGATTACTTATCTTGCTTGTAAGTTGTCCTAAATTTTACTCTATAGGCTTCAGGAACAAGCTCATAGGCCTTAAGAATCAAGCTCTTAACTACATCATAATTATCAGATTGATCCTGAGGCAAAGATGCATAAGTTACTTGAGCTTTACCGGTGAGAACAGTTTGAAGGAGTACTGGCCAATTCTTTTTGGGCCAATTAAAAACTGTAACTGCCCTCTCAAACAACTGAATATACTTTGTTAAATCAGATTCATTAAAAGGAGGGACAAGTTTAACATTTTTAGCCACATCAAAATCATCAGAGCTAGATGATCCAGTTCCACATTGTTTCATGCGATACTCATGGTCTGCCTGAATCCTGGCAAGTTCAATTTGTGCCTGTATCTGTGCCTCCTGAATACGAGCCTGAGACTCCGCCTCCTTAGCATTTGCCTGAAATTCAGCCTCCTGAATACGAGCCTGAGACTCCGCCTGCTTAGCATTTGCCTGAAATTCAGCTTCCTTCACACGAGCCTCCTGCAGGGCTAGCTGTAACTTAGCTAATTCAATCTGCGTTTGCTCATTTGGAGGAGTTACATTAAACAAGCTTTCATTAATCATGTCAACAATTTGATCTTTAGAATGATGAGAGTGAACTGCAATTCCCAATTGTTGAGCAACAAGCTTAAGTTCATTCTTTGATCTGTTTTCTACATCACACACTGTTTGCACATTTGACAAAAAATCTTTGGCTTCATCAAGTGTAGTAATAGTAGACATCAAGAATAAATCACAGTCACAAAATATCAAGCAATATCCTTATGATAATATCCTGAATATCCTGATAAGAGGTCGCCAAATTTATGTTACGGAACAGCGAAAGATAATGTACACTTTAAGTGAGAATACTAAAAATCACTACTGTCCCGTAAAGTTCCAGGTTCAAAACAAAAGAGTTAGGTAAAATTACAAGTTAAAATTTAATGCTCAAACTAACAACAAAACATTCAGGACTCATAAGGATAATGTAATGGCAAAAAACAGGTTAAATATATGGTTAACTGCAATAGCCTCTATTAACACGAAATTAGCATGAGTAAATTTATCTAAGTCAACCCTGTTAAAATGAGATACCAGATAATACTCAGTGAATGCCAGATATATTATTACAGATACAAAATATTAATGATGGCTGACAACAAGAACCCTTACATAAATTACAAAAACCTTACTAGGCCCCAGAATTAACCTTATGCTACACAGTACAAGAAAAAATGCAACAACAGTTATACTCAAATTACACACAGCTGCTAGATGGTTGGAGACTTCCTGAGCACTCACAATAATAATAACTGTACAGGGGAGGACAGACATGTGAGCAAAATGAGGAGTAGATCTAAGCGGCAATAATGCAGAGACTGAGCTTATTATATAGGGGCCGGCAGAGCTTGATACAACTTGTAAGAAGGACGCGCAAATGAAGCCATGGGGACAAAGAGTTGACAATCCTGCTCTGAACAATAGAAAGAACGACTTTACTATAACGGTAGAAGGGGGGAGGTAGAACACGCTCGTGATGAAACAGGCAGCACACTGTACGTTAGAATTACACAAAGGATGATGAAATCATCGGCTATGTAACACCTCCCCACAAAGAAAAAGAAATTTACAAAGGAAATTTCTTATTACTCTAAAACAATCTGTCTAAAGTCTAGATAAGCAATCTGCAATAACATTTTCTTTCCCCTTGACATGTTGTATGTCTAATGAATACTCCTGAAGAAGTAGACTCCATCTTGTCAATCTCTGATTTTTATCTTTAAACTTACTAAGGAATTTCAGTGGGTTATGATCGGTATAAATGACTATGGGGTCAAAACCAGAACACAAATAAAACGAAAACTGCTGTAAACCCAAAATCAAGGCCAAAAGCTCTTTCTCAATAGTTGAGTAGTTCTTTTGAGGTGGAGTGAACTTCTTACTGTAATAAGATACAGGGTGTTCAATACCCTGATAATCCTCTTGCAGCAAAACAGCCCCAGCTCCTGTATCACTTGCATCAACAGACATCTTAATAGGCTTAGCAAAATTTGGAGTAGCGAGCACTGGCTGACTTAATAGGATAGCTTTAAGTTTGTTGAAAGAGGATTCACAGTTATCGGTCCAGACAAATTTAACTCCCTTTTTCAGTAGGTCTGTAAGTGGTGATACAAGAATTGAAAAGTTAAGAACAAATCTCCTGTAATAACCTACTATTCCCAAAAATCTTTGTAGCTCTTTCCTACTTTTAGGTCTGGGAAGATCACTTATAACCTGAACCTTAGCTCCTGGTGGTGCAACATGTCCATCACCAATTACATACCCAAGGTACTGAACTTTAGCTTGACCAAACTCACACTTTGATAAATTAGCTACAAGATTAGCCTGAACCAAACGCTCAAGAAATTTACTGACATGGCATAGGTGATCTTTCCAGTTGTCACTGAAGATTAATACATCATCAATATAAACAACACACCCTGCCAAACCCTCAGTTACAACATTCATGAGCTTCTGAAATGTGGCTGGTGCATTCTTCATACCATACGGCATTACAGAACATGCAAAAGTCTTTCCTAGTGTTACAAAACATGAGATCTCCCTAGCACGTTCAGTCATAGGTACTTGCCAGTATCCCTTTAACAAATCAAACTTACTTATGTACCTAGCCTTTCCGATCTTGTCCATGCAATCTTCCACGCGAGGGAGAAGGTAAGTGTCTGTTTTGGTTATCTGATTAACACATCTGCAGTTGATGCAAAGCCGCTGTGACCCACCTGGCTTAGGGACTAGAGTGACAGAACTCCACTCGCTCTGACAGGGCTCAATCATCTTGTGGTCCAACAGGTAGCCAAGCTCCTTCTCGATGAGAGGAACTTTCACTGGGTTCACACGGTAAGGAGGCAGTTTAATTGGCTTTGCGTCTCCAACATCAACATCATGCATCAACAGAGTGGTTCTTCCTGGAGTGGCATGGAACACTTGCGGGTACTCCTGCAGTAATGCCGAAAACTCCTGCCTTTCCTCGGGAGGTAGATGAGAAAGCTTAGTCTGGAGATCATTCATGATATCAGGATTCTTCCCCAAACTATCACTCAGGCTCATACTGCATGGGAGAGCTTCACTTGCAGACTCGGGTGGAACAGCTACATTGCAGACTGGGTTATTTTCATCCCGCCTGTGATATAACTTTATCATGTTGATGTGACATAGTTGCTTGTTCTTTCTACGATCTGGTGTGGCGATGACATTTTTGACATCACTGAGTTTCTTCTCCACGAAATAAGGACCACTAAACATGGCTTGAAGAGGTTTCCCATGAACTGGTAGCAGAATCAAAACCTGATCTCCTGGCTGAAAGTGGCGTAACCTGGACTTCTTATCATACCAAGTCTTCATCTTCTCCTGAGCAGCTCCTAAATTCTCTCTCGCCAGCTGTAAAGCAGTGGACAGCCGTTCTTTGAACTTCATCACATACTCCAGCAGGTTGACGTCATCTTCCTCCGACAGGCAGCATTCCTTGAGTAACTTAAGGGGTCCACTTACTTCATGGCCAAACAGTAGTTCAAAGGGTGAGAAGCCCAGTGATTCATTTGGAGATTCTCTTGTGGCAAATACAACAAATGGAAGACCTTTATCCCAGTCTTTCTGATGTTCCAAACAGTATTTCTTGAGCATCGATTTGAGTGTTTGATGATATCTCTCCAACGCTTCTTGGGTCTGGGGATGGTAAGCTGAAGACGTGATCTGGGTGATGCCCAACTCTTTCAGAGACTGCTTGAAAACATTTGACATGAAATTACTTCCCCGGTCTGACTGTACCTCCTTGGGCAGACCAAACTTTGTGAAGAACCCTAGCATTTCCTTAACCACGTTCTTTGCTGAGATATTTCTAAGTGAAATGGCTTCAGGATAACGAGTAGCCATATCAATCAGCGTCAACACATAAGAAAATCCTGAAGAAGTCTTAGGAAGAGGACCCACAATATCCACCAACACACGGGTGAATGGCGCCTCAAAAGGAGGAATGGTAACTAGAGGTGCAACCTTTTCGGTCTGATTACACTTCCCCACAACTTGACAGGTGTGACAAGACTTAGAATACCAGGAAACATCCCTGAAGATACCTGGCCAGTAGAAGTGTTTCAAAATGCGTGCCACAGTCTTCCTCACTCCAAGGTGTCCTGCCAAACTGGAATCATGAGCCACTCTAATGATATCCTGCCTACAAACACGAGGGATGACAACTTGATGTACAACCTCCCATTCACAGTCGGCTGATGCTGTTGGGGGTCTCCACTTCCTCATAAGTACTCCTGACTTTATATAATAACAAGTAGAAGCACCAGTTGACTCTTCCTCACTGCAAGCAGAGTTAGCAAGACCTTTCAACTCAGGGTCAGCAACCTGCAACTCAACCAACTCTTGACGAGACAAATTATCAACACTACTGCCTCATCTGGTGAGTGGTCCAAATTAGCAAGAAAAGTGTCAGCTAGGATAACATCATCATCATTATTATCCTCTAAATCACCAGTAACTTTAGACTTAGCCCTAGTGACAGCACATGCAGGGAACACATCAGGGACATCACAATCCCTGGTCGCAGCCACTGGTTCACTAGACAACTGAGGAGCTGGACACACTTGACTTCCACCAATATCATTTCCAAGTAAGAAAGTTACACCTGACATTGGGAGTGTCTCAACCAACCCAACCATAACGGAACCATTACCAAAACCAGACTCTAAATTCACTCTGCACAGAGGGACAGAGAAGTAATTATTCCCTACACCTTGTAAGATTACAGTTTCATCAGAGGAATTAACATTAGAGCCTAGAACACTGGTCAGCATAAGGGATTGGCAAGCACCTGTATCACGATATATTTGAACTGATTTCCTGTCATTACTGTCCAGAGGACTGACAAAACCATCAGACAGGAAATTAGCACATGAACTCTTGAAAGTGTCACCCACGTTACTGCTCAAAAGAGGAGCTCTATCATGAGAATTTAAGTTACCCCTCAAAGCAGGTTCAGTTAACTCAGTTAAAGAATTCTGGGAACTCTCAAGTGTGGACACTAGACCAATTGACTGAATATTTAAAGACTCCTTTTTGTTCACATCTCGCTGTCTCCGAAACATTTCTCCGTAGTATGACCAAGCTTACTACAATAAGTACATTTACTTTTCTGAAATCTAGAGGTGAAGCTGGTATTTACTTCCTGAGAAACATCATTTTTATTCTCTTTCCTGTTACCTGTACTCTGAGTAGAGGCAACGTACTTACTCTCAGCTTTCCTTTTTTCTCTAGAATATCTCTTGTGAGTGAGAACATATTCATCAGCTAAAACTGCAGCATCAGACAAATTATCTATTCTTTTCTCATCAAGATATAGGCTTACATCTTTATAAATACACCTCTTGAAGTCCTCCAGCAAAATCATCTGCTTAAATTTACCAAAATCAGAATCCACATTCTTAGAATTTAACCACTGCTCTAACAGATCTTCTTTGATTTTTGCATACTCAACATGGGATTGCTTATCTTGCTTGTAAGTTGTCCTAAATTTTACTCTATAGGCTTCAGGAACAAGCTCATAGGCCTTAAGAATCAAGCTCTTAACTACATCATAATTATCAGATTGATCCTGAGGCAAAGATGCATAAGTTACTTGAGCTTTACCGGTGAGAACAGTTTGAAGGAGTACTGGCCAATTCTTTTTGGGGCAATTAAAAACTGTAACTACCCTCTCAAACAACTGAATATACTTTGTTAAATCAGATTCATTAAAAGGAGGGACAAGTTTAACATTTTTAGCCACATCAAAATCATCAGAGCTAGATGATCCAGTTCCACATTGTTTCATGCGATACTCATGGTCTGCCTGAATCCTGGCAAGTTCAATTTGTGCCTGTATCTGTGCCTCCTGAATTCGAGCCTGAGACTCCGCCTCCTTAGCATTTGCCTGAAATTCAGCCTCCTGAATACGAGCCTGAGACTCCGCCTGCTTAGCATTTGCCTGAAATTCAGCTTCCTTCACACGAGCCTCCTGCAGGGCTAGCTGTAACTTAGCTAATTCAATCTGCGTTTGCTCATTTGGAGGAGTTACATTAAACAAGCTTTCATTAATCATGTCAACAATTTGATCTTTAAAATGATGAGAGTGAACTGCAATTCCCAATTGTTGAGCAACAAGCTTAAGTTCATGCTTTGATCTGTTTTCTACATCACACACTGTTTGCACATTTGACAAAAAATCTTTGGCTTCATCAAGTGTAGTAATAGTAGACATCATGAATAAATCACAGTCACAAAATATCAAGCAATATCCTTATGATAATATCATGAATATCCTGATAAGAGGTCGCCAAATTTATGTTACGGAACAGCGAAAGATAATGTACACTTTAAGTGAGAATACTAAAAATCACTACTGTCCCGTAAAGTTCCAGGTTCAAAACAAAAGAGTTAGGTAAAATTACAAGTTAAAGTTTAATGCTCAAACTAACAACAAAACATTCAGGACTCATAAGGATAATGTAATGGCAAAAAACAGGTTAAATATATGGTTAACTGCAATAGCCTCTATTAACACGAAATTAGCATGAGTAAATTTATCTAAGTCAACCCTGTTAAAATGAGATACCAGATAATACTCAGTGAATGCCAGATATATTATTACAGATACAAAATATTAATGATGGCTGACAACAAGAACCCTTACATAAATTACAAAAACCTTACTAGGCCCCAAAATTAACCTTATGCTACACAGTACAAGAAAAAATGCAACAACAGTTATACTCAAATTACACACAGCTGCTAGATGGTTGGAGACTTCCTGAGCACTCACAATAATAATAACTGTACAGGGGAGGACAGAGATGTGAGCAAAATGAGGAGTAGATCTAAGCGGCAATAATGCAGAGACTGAGCTTATTATATAGGGGCCGGCAGAGCTTGATACAACTTGTAAGAAGGATGAGCAAATGAAGCCATGGGGACAAAGAGTTGACAATCCTGCTCTGAACAATAGAAAGAACGACTTTACTATAACGGTAGAAGGGGAGAGGTAGAACACGCTCGTGATGAAACAGGCAGCACACTGTACGTTAGAATTACACAAAGGATGATGAAATCATAGGCTATGTAACACCTCCCCACAAAGAAAAAGAAATTTACAAAGGAAATTTCTTATTACTCTAAAACAATCTGTCTAAAGTCTAGATAAGCAATCTGCAATAACATTTTCTTTCCCCTTGACATGTTGTATGTCTAATGAATACTCCTGAAGAAGTAGACTCCATCTTGTCAATCTCTGATTTTTATCTTTAAACTTACTAAGGAATTTCAGTGGGTTATGATCGGTATAAATGACTATGGGGTCAAAACCAGAACACAAATAAAACGAAAACTGCTGTAAACCCAAAATCAAGGCCAAAAGCTCTTTCTCAATAGTTGAGTAGTTCTTTCGAGGTGGAGTGAACTTCTTACTGTAATAAGATACAGGGTGTTCAATACCCTGAAAATCCTCTTGCAGCAAAACAGCCCCAGCTCCTGTATCACTTGCATCAACAGACATCTTAATAGGCTTAGCAAAATTTGGAGTAGCGAGCACTGGCTGACTTAATAGGATAGCTTTAAGTTTGTTGAAAGAGGATTCACAGTTATCGGTCCAGACAAATTTAACTCCCTTTTTCAGTAGGTCTGTAAGTGGTGATACAAGAATTGAAAAGTTAAGAACAAATCTCCTGTAATAACCTACTATTCCCAAAAATCTTTGTAGCTCTTCCCTACTTTTAGGTCTGGGAAGATCACTTATAACCTGAACCTTAGCTCCTGGTGGTGCAACATGTCCATCACCAATTACATACCCAAGGTACTGAACTTTAGCTTGACCAAACTCACACTTTGATAAATTAGCTACAAGATTAGCCTGAACCAAACGCTTAAGAAATTTACTGACATGGCATAGGTGATCTTTCCAGTTGTCACTGAAGATTAATACATCATTAATATAAACAACACACCCTGCCAAACCCTCAGTTACAACATTCATGAGCTTCTGAAATGTGGCTGGTGCATTCTTCATACCATACGGCATTACAGAACATGCAAAAGTCTTTCCTAGTGTTACAAAACATGAGATCTCCCTAGCACGTTCAGTCATAGGTACTTGCCAGTATCCCTTTAACAAATCAAACTTACTTATGTACCTAGCCTTTCCGATCTTGTCTATGCAATCTTCCACGCGAGGGAGAGGGTAAGTGTCTGTTTTGGTTATCTGATTAACACATCTGCAGTTGATGCAAAGCCGCTGTGACCCACCTGGCTTAGGGACTAGAGTGACAGAACTCCACTCGCTCTGACAGGGCTCAATCATCTTGTGGTCCAACAGGTAGCCAAGCTCCTTCTCTATGAGAGGAACTTTCACTGGGTTCACACGGTAAGGAGGCAGTTTAATTGGCTTTGCGTCTCCAACATCGACATCATGCATCAACACAGTGGTTCTTCCTGGAGTGGCATGGAACACTTGCGGGTACTCCTGCAGTAATGCCGAAAACTCCTGCCTTTCCTCGGGAGGTAGATGAGAAAGCTTAGTCTGGAGATCATTCATGATATCAGGATTCTTCCCCAAACTATCACTCAGGCTCATACTGCATGGGAGAGCTTCACTTGCAGACTCAGGTGGAACAGCTACATTGCAGACTGGGTTATTTTCATCCCGCCTGTGATATAACTTTATCATGTTGATGTGACATAGTTGCTTGTTCTTTCTATGATCTGGTGTGGCGATGACATAGTTGACATCACTGAGTTTCTTCTCCACGAAATAAGGACCACTAAACATGGCTTGAAGAGGTTGCCCATGAACTGGTAGCAGAATCAAAACCTGATCTCCTGGCTGAAAGTGGCGTAACCTGGACTTCTTATCATACCAAGTCTTCATCTTCTCCTGAGCAGCTCCTAAATTCTCTCTCGCCAGCTGTAAAGCAGTGGACAGCCGTTCTTTGAACTTCATCACATACTCCAGCAGGTTGACGTCATCTTCCTCCGACAGGCAGCATTCCTTGAGTAACTTAAGGGGTCCACTTACTTCATGGCCAAACAGTAGTTCAAAGGGTGAGAAGCCCAGTGATTCATTTGGAGATTCTCTTGTGGCAAATACAACAAATGGAAGACCTTTATCCCAGTCTTTCTGATGTTCCAAACAGTATTTCTTGAGCATCGATTTGAGTGTTTGATGATATCTCTCCAACGCTCCTTGGGTCTGGGGATGGTAAGCTGAAGACGTGGATCTGGGTGATGCCCAACTCTTTCAGAGACTGCTTGAAAACATTTGACATGAAATTACTTCCCCGGTCTGACTGTACCTCCTTGGGCAAACCAAACTTTGTGAAGAACCCTAGCATTTCCTTAACCACGTTCTTTGCTGAGATATTTCTAAGTGAAATGGCTTCAGGATAACGAGTAGCCATATCAATCAGGGTCAACACATAAGAAAATCCTGAAGAAGTCTTAGGAAGAGGGCCCACAATATCCACCAACACACGGGTGAATGGCGCCTCAAAAGGAGGAATGGTAACTAGAGGTGCAACCTTTTCGGTCTGATTACACTTCCCCACAACTTGACAGGTGTGACAAGACTTAGAATACCAGGAAACATCCCTGAAGATACCTGGCCAGTAGAAGTGTTTCAAAATGCGTGCCACAGTCTTCCTCACTCCAAGGTGTCCTGCCAAACTGGAATCATGAGCCACTCTAATGATATCCTGCCTACAAACACGAGGGATGACAACTTGATGTACAACCTCCCATTCACAGTCGGCTGATGCTGTTGGGGGTCTCGACTTCCTCATAAGTACTCCTGACTTTATATAATAACAAGTAGAAGCACCAGTTGACTCTTCCTCACTGCAAGCAGAGTTAGCAAGACCTTTCAACTCAGGGTCAGCAACCTGCAACTCAACCAACTCTTGACGAGACAAAATATCAACACTACGGGGTACTGCCTCATCTGGTGAGTGGTCCAAATTAGCAAAAAAAGTGTCAGCTAGGATAACATCATCATCATTATTATCCTCTAAATCACCAGTAACTTTAGACTTAGCCCTAGTGACAGCACATGCAGGGAACACATCAGGGACATCACAATCCCTGGTCGCAGCCACTGGTTCACTAGACAACTAAGGAGCTGGACACACTTGACTTCCACCAATATCATTTCCAAGTAAGAAAGTTACACCTGACATTGGGAGTGTCTCAACCAACCCAACCATAACGGAACCATTACCAAAACCAGACTCTAAATTCACTCTGCACAGAGGGACAGAGAAGTAATTATTCCCTACACCTTGTAAGATTACAGTTTCATCAGAGGAATTAACATTAGAGCCTAGAACACTGGTCAGCATAAGGGATTGGCAAGCACCTGTATCACGATATATTTTAACTGATTTCCTGTCATTACTGTCCAGAGGACTGACAAAACCATCAGACAGGAAATTAGCACATGAACTCTTGAGAGTGTCACCCACGTTACTGCTCAAAAGAGGAGCTCTATCATGAGAATTTAAGTTACCCCTCAAAGCAGGTTCAGTTAACTCAGTTAAAGAATTCTGGGAACTCTCAAGAGTGGACACTAGACCAATTGACTGAATATTTAAAGACTCCTTTTTGTTCACATCACGCTGTCTCCGAAACATTTCTCCGTAGTATGACCAAGCTTACTACAATAAGTACATTTACTTTTCTGAAATCTAGAGGTGAAGCTGGTATTTACTTCCTGAGAAATATCATCTTTATTCTCTTTCCTGTTACCTGTACTCTGAGTCGAGGCAACGTACTTGCTCTCAGCTTTCCCTTTTTCTCTAGAATATCTCTTGTGAGTGAGAACATATTCATCAGCTAAAACTGCAGCATCAGACAAATTATCTATTCTTTTCTCATCAAGATATAGGCTTACATCTTTATAAATACACATCTTGAAGTCCTCCAGCAAAATCATCTGCTTAAATTTACCAAAATCAGAATCAACATTCTTAGAATTTAACCACTGCTCTAACAGATCTTCTTTGATTTTTGCATACTCAACATGGGATTGCTTATCTTGCTTGTAAGTTGTCCTAAATTTTACTCTATAGGCTTCAGGAACAAGCTCATAGGCCTTAAGAATCAAGCTCTTAACTACATCATAATTATCAGATTGATCCTGAGGCAAAGATGCATAAGTTACTTGAGCTTTACCGGTGAGAACAGTTTGAAGGAGTACTGGCCAATACTTTTTGGGCCAATTAAAAACTGTAACTACCCTCTCAAACAACTGAATATACTTTGTTAAATCAGATTCATTAAAAGGAGGGACAAGTTTAACATTTTTAGCCACATCAAAATCATCAGAGCTAGATGATCCAGTTCCACATTGTTTCATGCGATACTCATGGTCTGCCTGAATCCTGGCAAGTTCAATTTGTGCCTGTATCTGTGCCTCCTGAATACGAGCCTGAGACTCCGCCTCCTTAGCATTTGCCTGAAATTCAGCCTCCTGAATACGAGCCTGAGACTCCGCCTGCTTAGCATTTGCCTGAAATTCAGCTTCCTTCACACGAGCCTCCTGCAGGGCTAGCTGTAACTTAGCTAATTCAATCTGCGTTTGCTCATTTGGAGGAGTTACATTAAACAAGCTTTCATTAATCATGTCAACAATTTGATCTTTAGAATGATGAGAGTGAACTGCAATTCCCAATTGTTGAGCAACAAGCTTAAGTTCATTCTTTGATCTGTTTTCTACATCACACACTGTTTGCACATTTGACAAAAAAATCTTTGGCTTCATCAAGTGTAGTAATAGTAGACATCATGAATAAATCACAGTCACAAAATATCAAGCAATATCCTTATGATAATATCCTGAATATCCTGATAAGAGGTCGCCAAATTTATGTTACGGAACAGCGAAAGATAATGTACACTTTAAGTGAGAATACTAAAAATCACTACTGTCCCGTAAAGTTCCAGGTTCAAAACAAAAGAGTTAGGTAAAATTACAAGTTAAAGTTTAATGCTCAAACTAACAACAAAACATTCAGGACTCATAAGGATAATGTAATGGCAAAAAACAGGTTAAATATATGGTTAACTGCAATAGCCTCTATTAACACGAAATTAGCATGAGTAAATTTATCTTAGTCAACCCTGTTAAAATGAGATACCAGATAATACTCAGTGAATGCCAGATATATTATTACAGATACAAAATATTATTAATGATGGCTGAGAACAAGAACCCTTACATAAATTACAAAAACCTTACTAGGCCCAAGAATTAACCTTATGCTACACAGTACAAGAAAAAATGCAACAACAGTTATACTCAAATTACACACAACTGCTAGATGGTTGGAGACTTCCTGAGCACTCACAATAATAATAACTGTACAGGGGAGGACAGAGATGTGAGCAAAATGAGGAGTAGATCTAAGTGGCAATAATGCAGAGACTGAGCTCATTATATAGGGGCCGGCAGAGCTTGATACAACTTGTAAGAAGGACGCGCAAATGAAGCCATGGGGACAAAGAGTTGACAATCCTGCTCTGAACAATAGAAAGAACGACTTACTCTACTAAAACGGTAGAAGGGGGGAGTGAGGTAGAACACGCTCGTGATCAAACAGGCAGCACACTGTACGTTAGAATTACACAAAGGATGATGAAATCATAGGCTATGTAACAATCTGCATATGATAAATCAGAGTATGAGTGACATACAAGAGATCATTAATATGAATGAGGAACAGGGTTAAATCCAGGTCTGATCCTTGCGGCACGCCGGCATTTATTGAGTGGAAAAAGGAATATACATCATCTACCTTTCCTCTTACCTTTCCGTTGCTGAGATACAAGGAAATCAGTGGGATAAAATATGATAGGCCGTAGCAAGGGATCTTGGATAACGAAATGTTTCCAAACTCTGTCAAAAGCCTTAGAAATTTCAAAGGCTACTGCATGGATTTTCCATGTTGGTCAGTTGACTAACGCATGATTTTTTTTTTTTTTTTAATGTGTCCGACTCTGGGCATAGGCTTCACAGCCTGTTATCAAGGCCCAGCAGTCCTCCTACGTACCATGCACCTCTACATGTCACCACTTCGGCGCTAACACCCACCGTCCATATTGAATACATTCTAGGGCTGTCTCATACAGGACTGGTGTATTGGTATTAGCGGGGGTATTTTTACGACATGTCGGCGGGGCTTCTGGTGGATCAGTAAGGCCTGATTTAATGTAATTCAAATCCTTAAACTGTTCCCGGCCCCAGCGGGGATTTGAACCTGGGTCCCTTGGGACTGTAGCCCACCTCTCTACCGATTGAGCCACCGCCTCCCCCAACATACTATTGTCTATAACTAATTCAGATGGTGGATCAAATGTTCAGCAGTGTGCCAATTAATGACAGATTTAAATACTTTTCCAAGAGATGTGATAACTTTTCGTTTGTAATCGGAGGGGTCAGGAACTATTTTTTTTTTTTCTCTGGAATTGGGTGACCATTGGCGTCTTTCCAAGAATTAGGGAATGAAAAAAGTATGTATGCAGAGCCTGAATTATTGAGCTAGAACAGGAACAAGTTCTGGGGAACACATTTTCAAAACGATTGGAGGAATTCCATCTGGACCTGGGACTTTGTTGGTTGGGAAATTGTCTAGGACAGATTTTAAGTATTTAATCCGTATCTTTAGTGAAACAGTTTTGAGAGATTTAATATCTAGTACAGGAATGTTCTGACTGACTTCCTCTAAGGTGGAATTTCTGGCAAAGATATTGGCTAGAATGTTAGCATTTCTACACGGGTCATGTACAGTGTTTCCATCTGAAGATTTTAGTGGGTTAATGGGTGATGACTTGGTAAAGTTACTACTGAAAGAAGTGAGGGTTGACCAGAATATTCCATCGCGATTAGGATTATTTAACAGCTTGAATGCTTGGTTGTGAAGAAAGTTTGATTTGGCGTGATTTACTGCTGCTTTTTGCATGGATGGTTTCTAGCATTCTTAAAGTGATTATGGGATTCGGTAGTTTTCGACTTTAAGCAAAAGTTATATGCTACAGACTTTTGGGTCGCTGCTGAAGCACAATTGCTGTCACACCATTTTTAGGGGTCCAAGCTTTCAGTAAATTGTTGACAAGGTATGAGCAATTCCATACCAACTAGTATTAAGTCATTAATGTGGCTCTGGAAAGAACAGATGTAAGTGAAAAAGAAACACTGTCATGGAATATCACCTAGATAATTCTTAAATCCATTCCAGTCTGCCCTATTAAAGTGCCATGTGGTCATCCTGACTGGTTCAAAATGGGGAGATCTGGGGCAAATGGCAGATGTGGTTTTGATGAGACTGTAGCCAGAGGATCCAAGTGGTGGCAGTACCTCTGTCCTGTACTGTTCAGAGTTACTTGGCAGTAACAGGCCCAGGAGACAGGCACTGTGGTCAGAATTATTTGGTACTCTGGTTGCTTGTTTTACCAGTTTCATAAGATTAAGTGATTTTGCAAACAGCATCACCAGTCCTAGCAGAATACAATAGCCATTCTACATTTTGGACATTAAGATCACCGACCACGATAATTTCAGCTTTAATGATGAGGTTAAGGTTGGTCCACTGTGTGGATATTGAGTTAAATTCGTTAGCTTCTGATTAAGTATTGCGGAAGCAATAAACTATACAGATTAATTTGGCAATATTAAGGAAATTTACGCTGTTAAATGAGTAACCAAAGTCAGAAAAAATGAAGCCGATGATAGTGACAATCGGTATTCCATTAAAATATAACAATAAGTACCACCCTTGTTACAAAAAGCATAAAAGACGTAAACGTAACTGCCACGGGAAAAAAAAAAATTCTGTCCGCCCATCCAATCTCTAGAATTAAATTTCATTTCTGTCTTCACCCCACGTTTTACGATTCACCAGCATATTATTTCCTTCCATTATATTTGGCATCTATATCCTTCATTAAGAGAACATAGTCTTGTTACCTTACAAGATTCCCAGACACTTTTTCTTTACCAGTTTAATTCTGCTTGTAAAACATATTAAATTTTAATTTTGTTATGTCCACATTAAAAAGTCATATAACGTACATGAGAACAAAACGGTAGTACGATTATCATCATTTGGTCAGCCCTAATTCCCACCAAAGACTTGGGGTCATACGGGGTCCACAGGTAGAAAATGAGAGAGCACATAAGAAAGGAAACTGTCACACGACCTAGTGAAATGAGCACATCATAAATCACCCATTATCCAAGATTCATCCGCCAAAAGTAGATCATTAACAATTTAGTATCTTTATATATAAATATACAATTTAGCGGCTCTTGTTTAGAATTTTTTTTTTCTAAACAATAGTAAATTTTACATATACCTCCCTCTTCCTGTGTCAAAGACCTGTCCTAAGCAAAATAATCGGGAGAAATTACAGGTGCATATGCCGACTGCATGTCTGTGTCAGGTTGTCATAACTATCTTCTAAAATAACTTTCATAAAAACAGGTAAATTTCATGAAAGCAATCCAAAAGCCATTCTGCTACTGTTTAATACTTTGCATACCAATGTTTGCCCATTAAACCATATTCAGGACCATTCAGGCTTAGTTGAATTCATTCAGGCCAGTCAGGATCCAAAGCGCTCATTCAGTCCATTTGTTATTCTTGCTAGGCTCAGTGCCAAATACCTTCTTGTCACCTCAGTGCCGTGTGGTGCGCGCGATACCCATTATTTTTTTTGGCTTTTCACACGAATCTTAAATATAGTAAATCAAATTTGGGTGCCCTAATTCTTTTCATACAATCCAGTAGGTTAGCTGTTCAGACTGCCAGAAACCCACTAGCCGTTAGTAAGAAAGAATGTATAAACATTACTTTTGTTTGAGTATCGTTTTGTATAATAATATAAACTAATAAAGAAAATGAAAAATTTCATGACTTACGAGGCAAGTAGAGTACTGATAGACATTTAGGGTAGTTTTGAAAGATATTATTATGGTACTTAATGCGCGTCCACACTTGTACTTGAACAAGTGCTGGCAACATGTAAAAAACACAGTAATGAACAAGCTGCAAACATGCTCGGAACAGCAGCGTCCAGATCATGTTGGCAACATCATGAAGTCTCAGCTGCCTCGCATGGATACGCTTATCGCATCACCTCTACTGCCAGTAAAACTGAAGCTGCACTGAAACATGATTGCATACATCTGGCGAAATACAGCTGCATACATGCATTAAAAAATATTGCCAGCTGCGTTATCAACAACATGTTCGAGGACACATGTGGACGCGACTAAGGTTTACTCTTGCCAAGCCAAACAAAAATATACTGCATATCAACGGGTCAGTGTTAACAGTGTTTCACATAGTGATAAATTTTCCTCACACCTTCAGTGTCCGTACAACACAGCTGGAAGGTAAGAAACTATTTTCTTATAGTGTGTGATTTATCTAATGATATTAAAAGGCCAGACGTCTTTTTTAAAGTGCTCGTGTCTCTCAGTTTTATCCTCTGCTGGGGCAAAATACTAGTAGAATTTCCCTGGAGTTGAAGAGCTATCCCTCACTCAGATCATTCATATTTTGTTTGATTCAGATTAAACACAATAATCCGTATCAAGGTAATCTTAGCCAATTAGGTCCATTCAGTTTTATTAGAGCAATTTCACTTCGTATCAAGCCCATCATATCTGTGTTGACATTTTTGGTTCAATTCACGTCCATTTACGTCCATTCAGGTTAGTAAGGTTCATTAATGCCATTCACATCCAATCAAGCTGTCCATTTACGTCCATTCGGGTTAGTAAGGTTCAGTAATGCCATTCACATCCAATCAAGCTGTTTCAGGTCAGCTTCGATCTGTTCAGGACCATTCATTTTATTTCGATCTATTGAAAGCCCTCACATCGAGTTGGGCCGAAATATCTCAGCTCCAACCAAGTACACCCAGGTCATTTTAGATCTATTCTGTTATTCACTTTCCTGTTAACTATGTTCAGGTTTGAGTAGATCAGGTCTTGACTATTTCAACTGGTTTAGAGTCTTTCAGGTCACTGTATGTTCATCAGGACAGTTGAGAAGAAAATGACGACCAGTTCAGGTAATTCTAGTGATGGAGTTTATAAAAAAAATCCTTGTAGTTACTGTAATTATTTTTGAGATATTATGGTCCAAGTTTTCAGTTGTTTGAAATAACTGTTTGATTAGCACCGCCAACTGCGGTGCTGCAAACCCGTTTTCATCATTGTGCGAATACCGATGTGGGCAGCTGGAATCACTCGACTCAGGTATCGTCATCCACCCTATTTGGGACGGTAGGTAAAATGGCTAACTAGAGCAACACGTAGGGCATGTAGCTGTGGCAACCTGGGTGATGGAGTGGCCTTGTATCGCAGGAAAGAGGGTGAATAACCTGCCAAACACTCGAGACCTATGATAAGGTGATTTACTCTTCCACTAAACCCTTCATGACATATGCTCTCTTTCATCTTAATTTTTACCTTTAAGACTCTTTAGAATCATCAGATTAATACAGGTAGGTTTAGGTACGGCCTATGGAGGTCTGCCAAAATTCAACTTATTCGTGTTAAGACTTTTTAGATATGTCAATTCTTTCATTCAGTAATGGGTTGGGTGAGTGAAGACAAGTGGCTGGAATGATAAAAGTTAACAGAATATGTTGAGTGAATTACAGTATATGTTGCGAAGTTGGTTGTTGGAAGCAGGCTGGTAAGTTACATGCCAAAGTGGCGTGGCAAAATGGATAGGTTTGGAGGAAAGCAATGGATAGAACTGGCTAATACAGAGGTGGCTGGTCAGACAGAGCAGGACAGTGACACCCGAGAAGAAGAGGTGCAGCACTGACAGTGAGAAGGTATCTAGTGAAAGTTTGATATTTGGGGAAGGTGATGGAAAAGGTTGGTAAAGAGGAATGGAGAGGGCATACAGGATGTGCTGGTATGGTGGTGAGAGGTGGGGAAGGGTAAAGTAATACACCCTGCGAAAAAGATATTGTAGTTTGCCCAGGATGGAGCTGGTGTCGATATGCTGTCCATGAAAGACAAACAAAAGAACACCAATAGCAAAGTAAGAACGGGTCTTTATTACATGCATGGCTTCTAAAGCTGCAGATAAAAAAAACTCAAAAGGTCACTAGTGATAGGAACACCTATTCCAACCACATCTTCAGACCAAGCACATCCCAAAGAATGTCCCTTTTCTTTGAACAAACCTCTCAGACACACCCCAAACACACCCCTGATGCACACCACACGCACCTCTGAAACACACCAGACGCACCTCTGACGTGCACCAGGCACACCACTATTACCGTCCATCCCTCAAGCTTCTCATCACTCACCCGTAAGTATGAGTCCATAAAACTCTGAAATTCCAGCCAGCAAGATATTTACCCTTTGAAAAGTTTGGTGACTGACATTTGTTGACATAGGCAACATCTGCCCCCCCTCCCCCGGTAAATACGTAAATACAGCAAAAATGCATCATTGTAATTCTGGTAAAAATATTGCAAAGATTTGGAGTCCCTAAGTCCCCCAAACAAATGCAGCAGGGGCATCAGTACTCATGATAACTCTCTCCTCATCCGACCTCCTACCTCTGGCTAGACCCTCTTTTCGCTATTCAAAGAACAATACCCTCCGATACAAAGTTCCTTCTGGCTGTGAAACCTCAACTTCTCTCACAAATCTCACACGGTCTTCTCTGCTACCCAGATCTACAGTATATTGAATCGCAACTTTTCATTGTGCTCATCTCCACGTAAATGTATTAATTCTAGTATTAACTCCAGGAAAATTATTTTATTGAGGCCGAAGCAGCAGCAGGTCTGGGTTAACATAATGCCACCTTCACACTCCAAAACAAATATTTATACAGGAGCCTACAGATTTAAAGGATGGGCAAGTCACCATGATTGATTAATATTATCACAAATTCTTTTAGTGTTTTGTAACTCGGCAGTTTAATTTTCATTTTATTCTGATGATTTTGAATGTTTGTTTCGTGCATGAGCGAAGCCCAACGGAAACACAAGCTTAGGAGGCTTTGTGTATGCGACCCGAGGCAATTTCAGATGGCTTCAAGGACAAGCATATGTCTTCTTTTCTTATTTTCTTCCCCTGCATCACCATTGGATTAAATCTATATAAAATGTATAAGTATTCCAAGCTCAGCAAACACCTCGCCCTCCGCACAGCAATTCATCAGCCTGGTTTATGCCTGCGGTTGGAAAAGTCAAATAAACCCCAGAGAAGAAATAAAGATTTTTTTTTTTTTTTACATCCCCAGGCTTCCTTAAATTCTTTTCTTATCTCGTGTGTGTGTGTGGGAGGGGGTAGAGGGTGGGACTGGGAGTGGTCGGGAGGGGAGGAGGAGTGGAGAAGGGAGGGATGCGAATGGTAAAAAATAATGTAAGCAGAGGGGAGGGGAGGGGAGGGGAGGGAAAGCGGAAAGATTGGAGGCATAGTAACTTGACGGGGGAGGGGAGGGGAGGAGGCAAAGTAGGTAGACGGAGCGGGAAGGGGAAGGGAGGGGAGGGGAGGGGGCAAGATAATGTAGGCAGAATGGGAGGGGAGGCGAACAGACGAGGCAAAGTAGGCCAATGAGGAGGAGACGAGAGATGCTAAAGTAGGTTGAAGGGTGAGAGGAGGGGAGGCAAGTAAGTAGATGGAGAGGGAGAGAAGATTGAAGAGGGGAGGAGAGGAGATGGGAGGACGCAGAGGAGCGTGAGTTAAGAGAGGAAGGGAGAAGAGGAGAGAAGGTAAAGTAGGCAGCAAGGAGACGGGAAGAGAGAAGGCACAGTAGGAAAGGAGGAGGAGGGGAGGGAAGGATGGTAAGGGAAGGGGAGAAAGCAAATCAGAAGGGGAGAAGAGGAGAGTAGGGTTGGGAGACAAAGTCGTAAGGGGGGAGAGGGGGAAGGGGGGAGGAGACAAAGGTAGGTAGGAGGAGTGGTAAGCCATGAGAAAAGAGAAGTAATAATTTTTTTTTCTTCCCTAGAGTTCATACCTTCCTTTCTTATCTCCTTTGTGCGTAAAGAAGAGAGGGGAGAGGATGGAAGGGAAGGGAAAGGGGAGGAGAGAAGGCTAAATAGATGGAGGGAAGAAAGAAGAGAAAACCTGCCAGGGTGTGGTGGGATGGGGGTGAAGGAGAGGGAGGCTTCAGCTCGCCAATGAGGACATTTTTTTCCCTCTCGCTCCCCGCCAAGAAAACGAAAGAGAGAGAGAGAGAGAGAGAGAGAGAGAGAGAGAGAGAGATGGGAAAGCCAGAAAAAAATTTAGTCTCCAAAAACAAACGACCGCGTGCCTGTGTATGCGTGACTGGAGGAATACCAAAGTGTGTGTGTGTGTGTGTGTGTGTGTGTGTGTGTGTGTGTGTGTGTGTGTGTGTGTGTGTGTGTTTTAACTGTAGCGATGCCAGGCCATAAAAGAATTTCTGTCCTACCCCTGTGACAGTAAACGAAGCGAGGGGTCGTACTGGTGTGAATTTTAATATCCAGATATTTTGATTGGCGTGCAAGGGTGACTTTGAAATGACACCCGCTCTACACAACGATAGTCATTTTTCTCTCACGGACTATATATTCATTACAATCTTGTTGTCTGACAATAATTCTTTTAACTTTTTCACTCCGATGACGTTTTATTTTTCCTACCACAATTAAGGGCACACCTTTAGCAGTGAAGAAGTCATTATACTTTACATCTAAGTCGTTTAGGTTGAAATGTCTCTTCATAAGTGAAATAAAATCAGCTTGTTGTGGCGATGAGAGTATACAGTATATAATAGGTCATCGGAGTCATGAGGTTAGCATTTCCACTACTTGATAGTTTTATTATACTTATCTATCTCTCTATCTATAGCCCGGCGCCCTAATCCCGCAAAGGGTGGCAGCAGACAAAGAACCTCCAAGTCGCTCTGTCACCCACCATTTGACTACCCTACCCCCAACTCACTCCCCCCTTCCTCATATACCTCTCAACTCCATCCCTCCACCTCATCATACTCTGTGCAAATGATTGTTTGTTTGGAGGAATCTTTGCGAACCTGAAAGGCTCGGTATAGCCTAAGCTGATTTTACGACTTGAAATATTTCCTGAGATAAGAAAACTGTTCGGTCATAACCATTAATTTAAAAAAATTAGTGGATGAGAAGATTGAAAAAAGTCGCCGTGTAAAGGGAAGGGAGTGCAGTAACTTGTATTGCAAGACCAATAAAATTAGAGAGAATGATAGGCGAGGCAGCATATATAGAGAGATAAAAATGGCTGAAGGTCAATGGAGAAGTGAAGTAGGTGATGGAGGGAACATCATATTGAGTTGTTTATTACAGATAATGAATGTAACGCTGACATAAGTGTCTGGGGAATGGGTGGGAGAAAAGACAAGAAGAGAGGCAGCCTTCAACAGGATATAAGTGTGTGAGGAATAGGTGAATATCAAAATAAGGAAAGCAACACGGACCGTCGGAGATCGAGCTGAAATGCTGAAATACGAGGGAAGGATAGTGACTGAATGGATCCGAAAAATATGCAGATTGGCCGGGGAGTCAGGAATAACAGTTCCCTTGTACCAGGGGAGGGGAAAGAGAAGTGTGCCAATCACAGGGGTATTTGTCTTCTTAGTTTAGTGAGAAAGATATATTGGCGGATAGATGTCAACAGAATGGGATAGTTAAACCAAGGGAATGGTAGAATAGTGACAAATCGGTTTTAGAAAGAAAAGGAGGTATGTAAACCCTCTCAAAAATCTACACAAATGGAAGACTTTATGAAACATTTTCAGGAAATCTAGACGGAAAGTGTCTGACAGACGTTTTACTTCCACGTTGTCATATGCGTTTTTAGGCAACTGCAGTAAATTCGTAAGAAAGGATCTGTTGTTACCCAATATGTGCTGATTATCTGTCGTAAGATTAAGCTTATCGTGGAATGAAATATTATTATCTGCATTTTTCCTGGATTTTGCTTAATCCTTAAATTAAGATTATTTATTTTTTACACATTTTAACCTCCCCGCCCTTTTTTCAGATACCAGAAGTTCCAACTGACTAAGTACTTTAGGGTCAAATAATGCAATTCTAGTAATGAGAAAAGGTAATTTGCAATTGCACCTGTCAAGATGATTTATTGAAGTCGATCATCTCAAGATATTTCAATGATTTTTGTCCCATCATTTCATTCCTCGTTAGTTAATCAGCCCACTGATCCTTGGAATCGAATGTGAAATGGGTATGTAACTTTATTACCTCCACAATGAAGCTCAAAAGATATTATGTATCTACAAGTTGCTGTTTGTCTCTTTGTGTCAAATTTACTTTTGGATATCTACAAGTTGCTGTTTGTCTCTTTGTGTCAAATTTACTTTTGGATTTCAATGAAAACTGGTGGATAGGTGGGCAATAGGACAAAGAGTGTTGACTAAATTTTTAGTTGAATCCATTTGTGGATGAGAGATTAAATCATAATTTTGAGGGGACTTTGGCAGAAGAATGTGCTATCTGATATTTTGCAGCAGAACAGACGAAGACCATTGAATCAACTGACTTTGTGAGACTGTAACTACATTCGTCTGGCAGATAAATGGAGTTACATCAGTAAATCTTAAAGTTTTACCGTCGTCGATGGAGGTTTGTGCTCTCTGGGTGCTTTCTTGTTTGTATTGTGAAAACACTGTTAAAGGATTCGTTTAGTAATGTTTCTACTGTTAGATTATTGCACACAAAATCACCTTCTGAGCTTCATAGAAGAAAATTTATGCTTTTCTTACTCCTAACATCATGGAAATAATGTGTTTGGCTTAGCTGTGCAGTGTAATTGTTCTTCGAATTCTTATTAACATTTTTTGAGTATTGATATTAACATTGAAAATCCTCGGTAGTGTCATTGTTATCTCCTATTTGTTTTTATTGTTTGATTGAACGATGTGTTTTTAATTATGCTTGGTCATCGAAACCGCAATATTTTTGCAATTAATTTTACAATTATAGTAGTTCTTGTAATGTGCTTTTGTTCATTGGACGTTAATTCATTAGTTAATATATTCCACATTTCCTCAACGATGTCTACCTGGTTGCTATTACTAAGACTTTCACACGTATCAGAAAAGTTAGTGACATCACTGTTTGTTATTAAAACTATGAGGAGTATACGGTACACCACGAGTTAGTGTAGACACTGTCTGAGATCAAAATGCATTATCTTCAAATTCCAGTATCCTGTTCCCTTACTTGTTTCTGCATGAGGTATTAAAGTCACTGTTAAGAGTGTTAAAATCACCTATAATGATGGCGTCTTTGTTACTTATGAGATATATAATCTCATCGTACAGTAGCCTTTAGCTTTCCTCATATTATATCCCGGATGGTCTATAATACTACGCCAAAGATGTCAGATTTTTTACTCTTCATGAAATTTTCAGCCTATAAGGCATCATGGGCTCTCGAATATGCTTTAGTGATCTGAACTGAGCCAGTTTCTTATTAGCATACACTACTACTCCTGCACTGACTCTGTCTAATCGAAAGTTTTCAAAGCCTTTGGCTTTAGTAATGAGGTGTTTGGCATGCACATTTAGCCAGGATTCCATATTAATAATCAAATCAGGAGAAGGGTACTCGAAGGAAGGAAGGTTGCAAGTAGGTTAAGGAAGTGACAAAGAACAAAGAAATCAACATGGGAGTGAAGAAGTTGCTACATATGCTTATTATGATCTCCAACATTGTTTAGGGAATGAAGCTTGGTCATTACTGGAAGGAAACAAGTCAAGTTAGTAAGCAATATTGTGGTGTTGATGTGGTTGTGACAGAATGTGTTAAGAGCAGCCTACTGTGAGATGGTATGGCCATGTGGAGCGATTGGAGAATAAGTTAACTACAGGAGTGTGTATGGCTGAGGTGGAGAGAGGTATAGGGACAGTGGTACCAAGGGGGATGTGGAAGGACAGGATGGAAAGGAATATGGTTAAGTATGGTGTGGGGTGGAAAGAGGGCTGAATCATGTCTGAGGAAAAGGCAACGTGGAGGAAATTGTTGACAGCCACCCTCTCGTGAATAAAGGTATCTGGTTATAGATAGATCGATAGCTGTAGCTCAAGTAAAATGAAAGAGATGTCATTGTGATGAAGTTAAAATATAGACTCTCGACTGAACTAGACAAAAGACACCTTTGATAGTCGTACTAACCAGTGCAATGCTCTAATATGAAAAAAATAATTTTCTATTGGTGAGGTGGAAGGGTGAACTTCAGGAGTCACAACCTCTGTAAACTCGGGTCCAAGTGAAAGACTACTACTGTGCGATAATTCGTGTGCCAAACCAAAAACTATGGCGTTGTCCCCAGTGGGGGCAGTTCCCCCTCACAGACATGGCCAACAGGTGTCCCACCCTGCCTTTATTGTGGCTAGAGCGAACATACCGCTATGTAAAATTGTAAAATTTTGTGCTTCTAAATTAGAAACCATTATTATGCGTAAGAATTTGGCCAGGGCCTCCAGGCACTGCCCACCTTCTTCTGTAGGGACAGCTTCTGGGAACTTAACCCTACGTTAAACAAGGCTCCAGTAATGACCTATCATTTAGCGAAACTTAATATTCTGGGTAAAAAACTATGGCACTGTTTCTTCTAGGGACCTCCCTAGAAGAAACAATGCCATAGTTTTTTACCTAGAGTCCTCCCACGGGGTGTGGTCATTATGGGCCCCGGCCTACCTAAAACATGTCCAGGGTAAGCGACCACCAGAATGCAAAATTTCATATTCCTGTTTTTAAAACTCTGGCAGCATATGGTGGCTTTGCTAGGACCCCCAGAATTTGTCCCCACCCCCGTGTGGAGCTGATATCAGTGGTTCCATCCTTCCCAAATGTCGCTCCCCATTCGGTGGAGCCTTAGGGGTCCCACCATTCTTAATACCAGGTGCAAGTGAAACTGTGTCATGGTGCAAAAGTTTATGTTTCTCGGTAAAGAAAAAAAGATTGTCCAATTGCACTGAGTGGAACACCACTGGGCCGTCGTCTCTGTAGAGGGCGACCCTTGGGGGTCTTACCCTGTCTGACACCTGGCCCAGGGGGAGGTCTACCAGCCTGTAAAACTTCATTTTGTTAACACTTCTCCCAGAAGACCTGGACCCCATTCTTTAAGAATGTACTGTAATTTTATGAGTGAGTGAGAAATACAGTTTGGGACAAGCACTATATTTGGCCATTCCTGTGGGTGCAGAAAAACTAAACTTATTCAGGTGAGCCCGGATTTCACAATGAACATTGCTGCTGTTCGTTTTTTCTTACTGCAGCAAATATAGTTCTGAAGAGAACCATATTTCACTTGTATCAGTTTCAGGTTTATTATGTGGGCAATAAGCTCCAAGAACCCCTCTGGTGTAAACCATTTGGCATTCAATCTGACTGAAGTAGTTTAATGCACTGAACCACCAAGCATCACATGATAATATAGGTACCATCCAATGTAGTACATTTCTCCCTGGTTTACAGGAAACCAATTGGCTTGTCACTTATCGCAGATTCATTGGAAGGCAATATTAACTCGAGTGAGTGGATGGTGGTGAGCGGCCCCATGCTCATAGTTTATTTTTGCGAATGATATTAATTTAAGTATCCATGCTTTCTGTGCCGAACTAAAATTAAAATAATACAAAAGAAAAACAACACAATAATATATATATATATATATATATATATATATATATATATATATATATATATATATATATATATATATATATATTGTTACGGAACAGAGAAAGATAATGTACACTTTAAGTGAGAATACTAATAATCACTACTGTCCCATAAAGGTCCAGGTTCAAAGTAAAAGAGTTAGGTAAAATTACAAGTTAAAGTTTAATGCTCAAACTAACAACAAAACATTCAGGACTCATAAGGATAATATAATGGCAAAAAACAGATTAAAAATATTGTTAACTGCAAATAGACTCCATTAACACGAAATTAGCATAAGTAAATTTATCTAAGTCAGCCCTGTTAAAATGAAATACCAGATAATACTCAGTGAATGCCAGATATATTATTACAGATACAAAATATTATTAATGATAGCTGACACCCAAAACATATGAATTACAAAAACTTTACTAGGCCCACAAATCAGCACCCCATGCTACACAGTACAAGAAAAAATGCAATAACACTTATACTCAAATTACACAGCTGCTAGATGGTTGGAGACTTCCTGAGCACTCATAGTAATAACTGTACAGGGGAGGACAGAGATGTGAACAAAATGAGGAGTAGATCTAAGTGGCAATGATGCAGAGACTGAGCTCATTATATAGGGGCCGGCAGAGCTTGATACAACTTGTAAGAAGGATGCGCAAATGAAGCCACAGGGGACAAAGAGTTGACAATCCCGCTCTGAACAACAGAAAGAACGACTTACTCTACTATAACGGTAGAAGGGGGGAGTGAGGTAGAACACGCTCATGATCAAACAGGCAGCACACTGGACGTTAGAATTACACAAAGGATGATGAAATCTTAGGCTATGTAACACCTCCCCACAAAGAAAAAGAAATTTACAAAGGAAATTTCATATTACTCTAAAACAATCTGTCTAAAGTCTAGATAAGCAATCTGTTTAACATTTTCTTTCCTAGTGTTACAAAACATGAGATCTCCCTAGCATGTTCAGTCATAGGTACTTGCCAGTATCCCTTTAACAAATCAAACTTACTTATGTACCTAGCCTTTCCGATCTTGTCTATGCAATCTTCCACACGAGGGAGAGGGTAAGTGTCTGTTTTGGTTATCTGATTAACACGTCTGTAGTCAATGCAAAGCCGCTGTGACCCACCTGGCTTAGGGACTAGAGTGACAGGAGAACTCCACTCGCTCTGACAGGGCTCAATCATCTTGTGCTCCAACAGGTAGCCAAGCTCCTTCTCGATGAGAGGAACTTTCACTGGGTTCACACGGTAAGGAGGCAATTTAATTGGCTTTGCGTCTCCAACATCGACATCATGCATCAACACAGTGGTTCTTCCTGGAGTAGCACGGAACACTTGCGGGTACTCCTGCAGTAATGCCGAAAACTCCTGCCTTTCCTCGGGAGGTAGATGAGAAAGCTTAGTCTGGAGATCATTCATGATATCAGGATTCTTCCCCAAACTATCACTCAGGTTCATACTGCATGGGAGAGCTTCGCTTGCAGACTCGGGTGGAACAGGTTCAGTGCAGACTGGGTTATTTTCGTCCCGCCTGTGATATAACTTTAGCATGTTGATGTGACAAAGTTGCTTGTTCTTTCTACGATCTGGTGTGGCGATGACATAGTTGACATCACTGAGTTTCTTCTCCACGAAATAAGGACCACTAAACTTGGCTTGAAGAGGTTGCCCATGAACTGGTAGCAGAATCAAAACCTGATCTCCTGGCTGAAAGTGGCGTAACCTGGACTTCTTATCATACCAAGTCTTCATCTTCTCCTGAGCAGCTCCTAAATTCTCTCTCGCCAGCTGTAAAGCAGTGGACAGCCGTTCTTTGAACTTCATCACATACTCCAGCAGGTTGACGTCATCTTCCTCCGACAGCCAGCATTCCTTGAGTAGCTTAAGGGGTCCTCTTACTTCATGGCCAAACAGTAGTTCAAAAGGTGAGAAGCCCAGTGATTCATTTGGAGATTCTCTTGCAGCAAACACAACGAATGGAAGACCTTTATCCCAGTCTTTCTGATGTTCCAAACAGTATTTCTTGAGCATCGATTTGAGTGTTTGATGATATCTCTCCAACGCTCTTTGGGTCTGGGGATGGTAAGCTGAAGACGTGATCTGGGTGATGCCCAACTCTTTCAGAGACTGCTTGAAAACGTTTGACATGAAATTACTTCCCCGGTCTGATTGTACCTCCTTGGGCAGACCAAACTTTGTGAAGAACCCTAGCATTTCCTTAACCACGTTCTTTGCTGAGATATTTCTAAGTGGAATGGCTTCAGGATAACGAGTAGCCATATCAATCAGGGTCAACACATAAGAAAATCCTGAAGAAGTCTTAGGAAGAGGGCCCACAATATCCACCAACACACGGGTGAAAGGCGCCTCAAAAGGAGGAATGGGAACTAGAGGTGCAACCTTTTCGGTCTGATTACGCTTCCCCACAACTTGACAGGTGTGACAAGACTTACAATACCAGGAAACATCCCTGAAGATACCTGGCCAGTAGAAGTGTTTCAAAATGCATGCCACAGTCTTCCTCACTCCAAGGTGTCCTGCCAAACTGGAATCATGAGCCACTCTAATGATATCCTGCCTACAAACACGAGGGATGACAACTTGATGTACAACCTCCCATTCACAGTCGGCTGATGCTGTTGGGGGTCTCCACTTCCTCACAAGTACTCCTGACTTTATATAATAACAAGTAGAAGCACCAGCTGACTCTTCCTCACTGCAAGCAGAGTTAGCTAGACCTTTCAACTCAGGGTCAGCAACCTGCAACTCAACCAACTCTTGACGAGACAAATTATCAACACTACGGGGTACTGCCTCATCTGGTGAGTGGTCCAAATTAGCAAGAAAAGTGTCAGCTAGGATAACATCATCATCATCATTATCCTCTAAATCACCAGTAACTTTAGACTTAGCCCTAGTGACAGCACATGCAGGGAACACATCAGGGACATCACAATCCTGGGCTGCAGCCACTGGCTCACTAGACAACTGAGGAGCTGGACACACTTGACTTCCACCAATATCATTTCCAAGTAAGAAAGTTACACCTGACATTGGGAGTGTCTCAACCAACCCAACCATAACGGAACCATTAACAAAACCAGACTCTAAATTCACTCTGCACAGAGGGACAGAGA
The DNA here is from genome assembly GCF_032717465.1 of Coenobita brevimanus. Lineage (NCBI taxonomy): Eukaryota > Metazoa > Arthropoda > Malacostraca > Decapoda > Coenobitidae > Coenobita > Coenobita brevimanus. The sequence goes on from NC_136971.1 coordinate 34,707,410, forward strand.
AGTAATTATTCCCTACACCTTGTAAGATTACAGTTTCATCAGAGGAATTAACATTAGAGCCTAGAACACTGGTCAGCATAAGGGATTGGCAAGCACCTGTGTCACGATATATTTTAACTAATTTCCTGTTATTACTGTCCAGAGGACTGACAAAACCATCAGACAGGAAATTAGCACATGAACTCTTGAGAGTGTCACCCACGTTACTGCTCAAAAGAGGAGCTCCATCATGAGAATTTAAGTTACCCCTCAAAGCAGGTTCAGTTAACTCAGTTAAAGAATTCTGGGAACTCTCAAGGGTGGACACTAGACCAATTGACTGAATATTTAAAGACTCCTTTTTGTTCACATCACGCTGTCTCCTGAAACATCTCTCCGTAGTATGACCAAGCTTACTACAATAAGTACATTTACTTTTCTGAAATCTAGAGGTGGAGCTGGTATTTACTTCCTGAGAAACATCATCTTTATTCTCTTTCCTGTTACCTGTACTCTGAGTAGAGGCAACGTACTTACTCTCAGCTTTCCCTTTTCCTCTAGAATATCTCTTGTGAGTGAGAACATATTCATCAGCTAAAACTGCAGCATCAGACAAATTATCTATTCTTCTCTCATCAAGATATAGGCTTACATCTTTATTAACACACCTTTTGAAGTCCTCCAGCAAAATCATCTGCTTAAATTTACCAAAATCAGAATCCACATTCTTAGAATTTAACCACTGCTCTAACAGATCTTCTTTGATTTTTGCATACTCAACATGGGATTGCTTCTCTTTCTTATAAGTTGTCCTAAATTTTACTCTATAAGCTTCAGGAAGAAGCTCATAGGCCTTAAGAATCAAGCTCTTAACTACATCATAATTATCAGATTGATCCTGAGGCAAAGATGCATAAGTTACTTGAGCTTTACCGGTGAGAACAGTTTGAAGGAGTACTGGCCAATACTCCTTGGGCCAATTAAAACCTGTAGCTACCCTCTCAAACAACTGAAAATACTTTGTTAAATCAGATTCATTAAAAGGAGGGACAAGTTTAACATTTTTAGCCACATCAGACTCATCAGAGCAAGATGATCCAGTTTCACCTTGTTTCATGCGATACTCATGGTCTGCCTGAATCCTGGCAAGTTCAACTTGTGCGTGTATCTGTGCCTCCTGAATACGAGCCTGAGACTCCGCCTCCTTAGCATTTGCTTGAAATTCAGCCTCCTTAACACAAGCCTCCTTAGCCTGAGACTCAGCCTCCTTAGCACGTGCTTGAAATTCAGCTTCCTTCACACGAGCCTCCTACAGGGCTAGCTGTAACTTAGCTAATTCAATCTGCGTTTGCTCATTTGGAGGAGTTACATGATCTTTAGAATGATGAGAGTGAACTGCAATTCCCAATTGTTGAGCAACAAGCTGAAGTTCATTCTTTGTTCTGTTTTCTACACCCAAAACTGTTTGCACATTTGACAAAAAATCTTTGGCTTCATCAAGTGTAGTAATAGTAGACATCATGAATAAGTAACAGTCACAAAATATCAAGCAATATCCTTATGATAATATCCTGAATATCCTGATGAGAGGTCGCCAAATTTATATTACGGAACAGAGAAAGATAATGTACACTTTAAGTGAGAATACTAATAATCACTACTGTCCCGTAAAGTTCCAGGTTAAAAAAAAAAAGAGTTAGGTAAAATTACAAGTTAAAGTTTAATGCTCAAACTATCAACAAAACATTCAGGACTCATAAGGATAATGTAATGGCAAAAAACAGATTAAATATATTGTTAACTGCAAATAGACTCCATTAACACGAAATTAGCATAAGTAAATTTATCTAAGTCAGCCCTGTTAAAATGAGATACCAGATAATACTCAGTGAATGCCAGATATATTATTACAGATACAAAATATTATTAATGATAGCTGACACCCAAAACATATGAATTACAAAAACTTTACTAGGCCCACAAATCAACACCCCATGCTACACAATACAAGAAAAAATGGAATAACACTTATACTCAAATTACACAGCTGCTAGATGGTTGGAGACTTTCTGAGCACTCACAGTAATAACTGTACAGGGGAGGACAGAGATGTGAACAAAATGAGGAGTAGATCTAAGTGGCAATGATGCAGAGACTGAGCTCATTATATAGGGGCCGGCAGAGCTTGATACAACTTGTAAGAAGGACGCGCAAATGAAGCCACAGGGGACAAAGAGTTGACAACCCCGCTCTGAACAACAGAAAGAACGACTTACTCTACTATAACGGTAGAAGGGGGGAGTGAGGTAGAACACGCTCGTGATCAAACAGGCAGCACACTGTACGTTAGAATTACACAAAGGATGATGAAATCATAGGCTATGTAACAATATATATATATATATATATATATATATATATATATATATATATATATATATATATATATATATACTGTATGTATGTATTTCTGTATATAAAATAAAAAATGAAGTGGTTACTAATCTTCCAAACATTATCAGTCCGAATTTTCGTCCCTCCTCAGGTACAATACTTGTCCTGTACAGTATACTCAGCACAGACATGATAAAAAGGAGAAACGAGGACTTTTTTGAAAATACAATACTATAGAAAAGAAACGAAAAACAACCTTCCTTCCCGTGTAAAAGCTCAAAAAGAACTGCCAAGAACCACTCAGGGAAGACCCAAAGTAACCTGCTCAAACCCCCACTCGTCCCTGAGTGGTTCTTGGCATTTCTTTGTGAATTTTTATACGGGGAGGAGGGTTGTTTTTCGTGTCTTTCCTTTAATTTTTTATTTTCATAAAGGCCTATTTTATTCTCTTTATCATGTCTGTGCTGACTCTATAGGACAATGATTCTCAAACTATGGGTCGCGAGAGGAATTTTGATGGGTTGCAGGGACATAGAATACGCCTAATGCTTTCAGTGTGTATATATATATATTCCTCCGACTCCCATTTATTGATAACGATACCCTGCCCCCCTCCCGCGCATAATCTCCCCCTCACGTCATTTCTTATCGGTTGTTTACCTGGCTTCCAGATTCATATGAAGAGTATATAACCCACTCATTCTTCTTTTACTCTCAGTCACTCGGCTATTGTCGAGTGACTGAGAGTAAAAGAAGAATGAGTGGGTTATATACTCATTATATGAATCTGGAAGCCAGGTAAATAACCAATAAGAAATGACCTGAGGAGATTATGCGCGGGAGGGGGGCAGGGTATCGTTATCAATAAATGGGAGTCGGATGAATAAGAGGGATGGCATCACACTGCCCCGAACATCGTATGAGGAGGAACAGGTTGGAATGATTTTTTTTTTTTTTTTACAGATGAACAGAGGAAGGAAAGTCAAATTAAGTAAAAAGATAATCCATACACCTGCTTACAGATGTACTCCACTCATAAAACATCTGTAACAGTTGAACTTAAAGTGCTGTAGGTTGATGTTTCGGGGGAAACTATTCTGGGGAGCGGGTTTAAATGAGATATAGTTCAGGGAATAAAAGAATTTTGATAGGCAGAAGTTCCGCAATATGGCACTGTCTGAGAGCTACTAGATGCCCGAGTAGCACGGGGGAAGGCGCGGAGATATGACACAGTGGATGCCGCTTCGCATGAGCATTTGGCATAAAAGTATCTGTGAAATCATTCAAGGGAGGGAACATTTCTTTTTACTTATAGGGGATGTAGTTCTTCTGTGATTGCAGGGTTATGAGTATTAATAATTCTTACAGCTTTGCTCTGAATTATGTCGAGTTGATTTAGCGCAACCTCTCCACATCCATTCAACAAGGTGGAGCAATATTCCAGCTGAATTCGCACATGACTTGTAAATTAAAACCAACTGCTCGTCAGTGAAGTAGTTGCGGATTCTATACAATTTTCCAAGTTTCTTTTAAGCGGTTTTAGCAAGTAATCTAACATATAAGGGTATTGTTTAGTGAACCACCAAGAAATTCAATACTATTGGAGATGGGAATACAGTATTAGTAGCAGTGAAGGTAATACAGGAATCAAGCAATATCTTTCCATTAGTAAGTTGTATATATTTGGTTTTCCTAGCATTAAATGAGACAAGGGTACTTTGTCCTCATTCAGTGATCTTAGATAAGTACTGATTTATGGAGATTGCTGTACTGAGTTGTGAGTTAGAGATATTAAATTTTTTGAATGGGTGATTAAATGTGAAGGAACTGTGAGGCGTTGATTAATCTCCATATGAGTAAATAGGATTATGGGTGATAGATAAGAAATCATTATTATATTGTTACGTCCCCATCCCACAATGCCACAGGCTCCAACAGCAGCAGATCAGTATAGCAATGACGGTGCCCAGTGAGTTTTTCTTCCTATGGTATACAGCACACAAGATCAGCTGAGGTGTTGTAAATAAACACTGGTTTCATAAGTTCTCTGTCTTTATTTTCCAAATAATTACACTTAATGCTTTCCAACTTCACTTTACTGTTTTCACAAGCACTGGAGCTACACACTGTTTACCAACTGCAATTATGCTTCACTGTTTGCCAACAATACTTCACTGTTTCCAGAAGTACCGAAAACATACAAACTGAAATAACGCTTCACTGTTTGCCAACAATACTTTACTATTTTCACAAGCACCGAAAACATACAAACTGCAATAACACTTCACTGTTTGCCAACACTTTAGTATTTTCACAAATACCGATAATATACAACTGCAATAACACTTCAGTGTTTGTTCACCATTTTCACAAGCACCGAAGATATACAAACTGCACTGACACTGCATTACGCTCAAACTGAAATGAAAACCAACTGAACTTGATCTAGTCTCTTCCCCATCCTTATATAAGCTTCCTATAATCTACATTTCTCCACAGTTCTAGTGTATTCCAGAGAAAGGGCATCGGTTACAACAGTTATCATCTAGCAGACATCTGAAACATGCCAGAGTTTTCTTATACTGCATAACACTCTAAATTATTTAGCATAGATACTTAAATTACATAATTTAACAAAGAACCACATAAACAAAACATTACGGAGAAAAAGAGCACACAAAATAACTTACAAAATACCTATGCTTACAAACAGCAGGCTAACTGGCAACATTGACTCGTACCAGAACTATGGTAAACATCAGGAATTCTCCAGAAAAGTCCAGCTAGCAGTCCAGCCTCTCTACACTACCCCCTCTGCAATCATTTTGCCGTCCTGACAGAACTACTCGATGTATACAAACATAGTCCATAATCCAAGCTAAACATTTAGTTATACACAAAGTAATCCTTCAATTTATCAGGTCTTCTGTGCCTTTTCCAACGACGTCCCTGCTCTTCAACACAGTACACTCCTCCTGGAATGTCCTAGTCCTCTTCCTCACGCACTTCTTCTCTTGAGAAACTGTCATCATCCTCTTGCCCTTCAGCTCCTTGGTCCTTCTCAACATCCTCGGCTGTGGGTGAGCACGATTCCATGGAGATGTCCCAGCTGTCCTGGCTCATGGTACAGCTCCGGACAGATGAAACGGCTACACCCCATCCACCAGCGACTTGGTTTGGGTCACAGTGGTTCTGGTAACAGTTGCAGGTGGAGGGAGGGGGGATGTGGGAGGGTGAGGAGGGGAGAAATGTGGGCGGAGTTATATAGGGGGTAGTGTGGGAGGGTGAAGAAGCAGCACAGTCTGGCTGGTGGGAGGGGGAGACGAATGGTTGGGTAGCGGAGACGAGAGTCTGCTGGAGGGTAAGACAGGTGAGTGTGATTAGATGAAAAGAAATTACAAAAAATAAATTATTATATCTGCTGCATATATTGCATTTTATCTACTAAATAAAAACACTGTATATTATTCACCACCGTATTTGGGTATCCTACTCATTATTATTATCCTTTGGATATTAGGCAATAAATAAAGATATTGGACGGTCTTTCGGACCCGAACCAATTTTTTCGTAACTTTTTTCTTCAGCTATTTCCGTATTCCTATTATCCCTCGTGCTTGAAGTCCCCCTTTTTATCACTTTCTCCTACGCCCTACATTTTTTTAGGCATAAGGCAGTTTAACTTTCTCTTTAAATAACCATATTTGTCAACAAATATTCCTTTCATTAATCTATTTAATTACCTGTTTTCTTTCAATATGCATTTGTCTAATAATGGGTGTTACACCTTAATTGGCGCCGCTATTTGACGTTTTGAATAAATTTGGTCTAAATTTACGCATATATTGCAGTCTCTCTCAAGTAGGCTGGCAACCTCACACATCCTCCCCCCTGCTTTCTCCTTCTCTCGCTACCCGTTCCCTCCTTTCCTTTTGTAGTACTGTTTATCTATTCTTTCTCATATTTTTAACCTCATTCCTTCTTACAAACTTTTTGTGCCATAGGAATTTCTCCCTTATCACCTACAGTCCTACTACATGAAAGTGGAAAAAACTGCCATCGGGAAAAGAATAGCTGGAAATTTATGGCGAAGGTTACGATATTAGTTATTTAGAATGAAAGTGTTGGCAGATACGCATTCTTGACGTGATTATCGCAGCCACAGCATTTCGCCTTCATAAAACAGAAGAACTATAGGTTTCATGCATTACCTCCTTACGTCCAGCATTACTGTGCAGAACGCCATGTATAACACATTAAGGACCACAAGGACAGTACTGGTAGTCATCGTGATTCTCATGAATCTCTCCATAGGCTATTAAAAACAGTGCTTTATGCTCAACTTCAGAATTATGTTCTCATCATGGCAATGATAGGCAAAGATAATAAAAACAATATATACAACCAAATTATCATTTATTATATAACAAAGCTCAAACTGGCTCCGTGCTACCTGAAAAAAAATAAATACCTGATCATATATATATATATATATATATATATATATATATATATATATATATATATATATATATATATATAAATACATATATATATATATATATATATATATATATATATATATATATATATATATATATATATATATAAATATATATGGATGATGCCATGTCGTAGCGCTTAAGGGAATAACAGGGATGACGAAGGTGATAATTGTCGCAAGGGAACGAGATGAAAGGAAAATTTCCTCTACCTGAAGTAAATTCTAATGGACAGTAATAATTCGAGACCCCGTTTATTGACAATAATTTTTATAGATCTGCATGTCGCCGTTATTGCCTCTCGGAACATTTCGGTAGATGATATAACTGATATAAATTGATAAATGGGTAGAGAGATATCCTTATCGTCTATATTACGTGATAAGTATGATATAGCAATTATAATCTGTCCTGATAGAGTAAATCTTGGTGTGACGGAAGGGTATTTGTAAAGCGAACTAATTTATACCACAGACTGTATCAGAAGTGTTTCTTCTTCGTAAATTGAAGCTCGATGAATACTCTAGACTGTATGCCAGGAAGCAGGTGACCTTGGTGTTTCTTATGAGGGATCCGGTTCGTGGCATAGTATGGAGGATGCATAGAGCTCAAATTTATCAAACAGATAGTATCCTCGTAACTGGCCACCTCTTCAACCACTTCCTGAAACTCAGACATGGAGTACCGGGGTGAGAATAACGCCCTAATGACTAATACACCACAAACACATGGATATTTATACATCAACGAGAAACGACTGTGGTTCACTTGTATTTTCTATGGACTGCAATAAACACCGTTACTCAGGGCAGACCACCATTTCCATGTTTTGTCAGTATATACTGAGATGAATCATTCTAACCGAATCAGGTAGATCCTCTCCCTCAACTGAGACAGTGGCATACTGACATGTGAATTAATTGTCATGTCTGGTTATTCTTTAGAAACATTAAAAAAAATAATTACTTTTTGTTTACCTGTAGAAACAAATAAAATAGTAGTTAGAGGACAAACTTGTGCCACATGACACTATGCGAAGTCGTTAGGTTTCCTGCCATGAACAGAGGTGTTAACAGAGGTATCAGCCACCCCGGGGCATCAGTCACACCGATTCAGAATGGAGGCAAGACGTAGAGAGGCAAGACGGAGAGAGGCAAGAGAAAGGAGGATTGGTTTAAGAGGGCGCATTGTAGGGATGCGTGAAGCCGGGCAGTCCATCCGAGCCATCGCTAACACCCTGGGAATTTCCACCAACACTGTCCAAAGGTGGATAAGAAGGTGAGTGTAGATATAGTTCCTCTAATAATAAATAACATAACCGTCAGTTTAGGAGTTAAAGACACATAAGGTTTATGAAATAACACCACATCATGTTCTTCCTGACCTTACTATATAATACATTTACTCTATTTCCTTCCGTCTGGCCAACGCAAGTTTAAATATGGTAACATCGCATTGCACGCTCGTGATTGGCGGAACAAATGTGGTCCTTTACCCTTGGCTTGTTAAGATAAATATTTAAAATTTATGCCTTCATAAATGTATTTTTATTAATCTTTGTGTCGTTGAGTAATAAAATAACGTTAACGAAGGCATAACTTAATTGTTCATCTCGATAAGTAAAACGTAATCAACATATGTTCGGTAATCACGAACTGCCAATGCGATAGTGCCATATTTACAAATAATGCCACAATCACGTAGGCCTGACGAAATAAAATAGTATATATTGTAACTGTTTAGGGATGAAAGTTTTAATGTGTAGACAACTAAACTAGAAAACACGCATCCCGGATAATGTTAGGGTAAGGACTCCAGGTCTACATTAAGTCAGGTGCGACTGTGTTGAATGATTCATGTAAAATCTAATGCCAGACTACTCCTCCCAAAAGCCTCGTTCCCTAGTTTAGCCCTCAAAAATTGAGTAGGAGTAAGTAGAGCGGTTATTAAGACAAATTAGATAAAGAAAACTACACAGAAAAATCAGATGAAAATGTCACTGTCATATCATAAATATGTAACTGGTGGCAACGAGGTGGTTATCTCGTATCTGAGACTGTTACCCGGGTCGGTGGAGTAGGTGGACAATTTTCCGAGCCAACTGTGTTCCTGATCGCGTAGCAGAAAGTAGAAACTCTGATGTAAAACCGGGGGTTGCACCCTCATCTAAGGTGCCTAATTCGCCGTGAAATACTAATATATATATATATATATATATATATATATATATATATATATATATATATACACTATATATATATTTTTTTTTCACGTAGTTTAGGGCCTGCCATAATCTACGTGACTTTGAGCTTTCTTGTGTAGGGGAAGAAGGTCGAATGTCGCCTAGTTTTTCAAAGAGGGTAATTCAAACAGGACTAAGTAAACAGGATATCAAATTTGGGATTCTGGCCAGTAAGCTCCTTCTGCTCTACACGCCTCAAATATGAATAGTATTTTTCATTGAAATATATTTGAACAGGTTTCTGTATGATGAGTTTCCTATGTGGAAAGAATTTGTGTTTTCTGTGTTACATATAAGAAATTACCCAAAGTTTTCTTTTATCATGGCATTTTTTATCAATAACCATGATCAACACTATGAACTCTAAATTTAAATTTGTTTGCCAGAGCAGAGAACACTGACTGGTATGGCAACCTACCACGGGGAAGACCATCACGGTGCACTACTCCTGCTCAGAGGCAAAATATTGTGCAAACCGCAGAAGCCGATCCACAGACAAATGCGGTGGCCATAAGGGAATCGCTGCATCTTGATGTCAGCGAGAGGACTGTAAGAAGAGTGCTGCACGAAGCGGGGTTGCATCATAGGACCCCAGCAAACAAGGAATTTCTGAATGACCAACATCGCGAGGGAAGGCAACGGTTTGCCCAACATTATGTTGACAAGCCAGAGGATTTTTGGAAGAGAGTGATATGGACAGATGAGAAAACCTTCTCCTCTTCCTGTCACGGAAGGCGCCACTGATGGAGGAGGAATAATACTCGGTGAGTATAATTTCTGAGGTTTTTGCTTCTATAAACTAAACTATTGTTATACATGACCATAAGAATATATAAATAATTACTGCAGGGGGAAAACCAGTTTAGTTACAACGTCAGCGACATCAATAAAATAGTCACTAATAAGAGTCCATGCAGAGTAAATTACTTTGGGTATATAGGGTTACGCAGTGTTTGAATTAGTGACTGTAAAACATTTTCCCTAAAACAAACAAAAACTTTAAATACTAATGGGATTGAAAGATCACGCTGGCATGAAGTCAACAACTTTAAATAATACCCACACTAGACAGACGTTGATTTTTCCCTTGGGAATCCTAAAAGTGGTAATTGTAATAACTCTACGTGCTTACATTCAAAATGCATATTCACTTAGTATGTGTCACTGCTACCATACCAACCTGAACTATGGCACACAGACTGACAAAGACAACCTACCAAATCTTATCCCTAGCGAACAGGTTATTTAATGATCTGTTACTCATACATATAGATATCATCTTTGCATATTTCGCACCATCAATTTAGGCTCCCTCTACGTAATCAATATTTATCCTACCATTGTTCAGTTAGTAACCCTATAAATGAACTTCTATAAGGCAACCACACATTTCACATGCTTGTTCTTTAGTGTAGGCTATTCCTCTGTTGCACTGAAGTAAGACAGGCATTCATGGCATGTCATTAACATTTCCCAATATTGTTAAGAACCTCTTGTTAGCATAAAACAAATATGCAATTATACCTTGAAGATTATTAATGCTAGCCTCCTTCTTTCAACAGATACAACCAGGAAAACGTATTTCAAGTGGCCAGGAGTGGACACGTGAACGTAAATATTTGCGGGTGGGTAAGCTGGCATGGGATGGGTGACATGCACCACATAGAGGGTCGGTTCAATTCCGAGAAGTATATTGATATACTTAATAACTTCTTTCTGCCCTCATTTTCTGCCAGCAACCATCCCTTTCCTACTGGTCCAGTATATTTTGTCCAGGACAGATGCCCCGTTCACCAGGCTCGCGTGGTCCAGAAGTGGTTCCAGGAGCACCCTCGCTTCCAGCTTCTGCCCTGGCCTAGTAAGGGTGCGGACTGCAACCCCATAGAAAATATCTGGGGATCAATGGTAACTTCGTGGGAGCCTGAACAGGAACGCGACGACCAGCCAGTTCCAAGCAGCGCAGCTGGCGATCTCCCCCCCCTCCATAGGCGCATTCATTCCCGTCTTTCCAATTGATGACTGACGGTGACGAACGCCACAAGCAGCTGGAGAACACCCCAGGAGCTACTGGACCACACCCGGCGAGTATGGGAAGTCTTCCGGGGTAAACCTGACCTTGTGAAATGTCACACAGGTAATATACAAAGACTTCTTCAGGCTGTGATCGAAAAGGATGGTGGATGGACAGGATACTGAGAGGTAGTAAGTGTTAAGTCTCATTGCTCTCATTGCTCTTGTTATTCTATGAAATATATATGTTGTTAGCTGTGCAAATAACACGCACACACAATTATATATATATATATATATATATATATATATATATATATATATATATATATATATATATATATATATATATATATAATCATACAGGCTCTACACTTATGAAATTTAACATCGAGTAACCCTATATGCCCAAAGTAATTTTCTCTGCATGGACTGACGTTGTAACGAAACTGGTTGTCCCCCTGCAGTAATTATTAATATATTTTTATGGTCATGTATGACTGAATAGTTTAGTTTATACAAGCGAAAACCTCAGAAATAGTACTCACCGAGTATTATTCTTTCTCCAGCAGAGGAGTAGACTGTAGCACTAGTCGAGCAGGGCAGTACTCCCGAGGTGGATGGAAAGCTGATGACAGGGAGTGCTGGAGCTCCCGTTTCATCAGCCCTCAGGACTAGTTCCTGACCATCCCCCTTTGCTGAACTTTTTCAGTGTCTCAGTTACACAGAGAGTAGGCCAGCATGCTCTCCAGTACAAATTTCTCTAACTATCTTCACCAAACTACATGCACAGTACACGCTACACTTCCTTTTCAAAAATAAATACAAATGGCGTCTATTAATCAAGCCTCGGAGTCCCCAGGGGGGGGGACCATAAATGCCCCCGCCACCTGCCCCTCTCCCGGTGACGACTCGAGGTGCCTGGAACCACTGTCTGACTCTCTTCTTCTTCATTTCTGCAACATTCGCGGCCTTTCATCTAACTTTCGCTCTGTTGAGCACCACCTCTCCTCCTCTAAACCTCACCTTCTTTTTCTGACGGAGACTCAGCTGTCTGAGGCAACCGACAGCAAACCCTTTTCTGTATCCTCCTACTTTCTCTATACTCATTTCAAAGCCAAAGGTGGCTGTTGTGTATACATACGCAACGACTTATCTTGCTCTCGTGTTCCTGAACTTGATTCTTCTGAATTCTCCACACTCTGGCTTCGGCTTTCCTGTCATTCTCTGACTAAATATATCTGTGCTGTTTACTTATCCCCTAATTCTACTGACTATCAAAAATTCTTTGACTATCTTACTTCTACGATGGAACACATTCTGTCCATTTCTCCTTTCTCTGAAATCTCCATTCTTGGAGATTTCAATGTTCACCACCACCTTTGGCTCTCCTCTCCTTTCACGGATCCACCTGGTGAACAAGCCTACATCTTTTCTATCCTTAATGACCTAGAGCAGCTTGTACAGCACCCTACCCGTATCCCTGACCGCCTTGGAGAGAGCTCCAACATACTTGACCTCTTCCTCACTACTAATCCTTCTGCTTACTCTGTTAATCTTTTCTCTCCGTTGGGCTCCTCCGATCACAACCTTATTACCTTAACCTGTCCTATCACTCCGGTACGGCCTGTGGACCCTCCAGGGAAACGTCGTCTGTGGCACTTTGGAGCCGCGAACTGGGAGGCCCTCAGGCAGTACTTCTTTGATTTTCCCTGGAATGATTATTGCTTCCATGGCCGGGAGCCATCTGAGTGTGCCTCGCGCATTACGGAGGTTATTCTCTCGGGCATGGAAGCATACATTCCTTTCTCATATCCTTTGACTAACGCAAGAAAGCCTTGGTTTAATCACGCTTGTTCTAATGCTGTCCGCAACAAGGAGAGGGCCTACAAAAGGTACCGGAGCCAACCCACACCTGAATCACATCATCTTTACGTTTCTGCCCGGAATCGTGCTAAGTCTGTTCTTCGCTCTACTAAAAATAATTTCATCCATACTAAATGCTCTCAACTCTCCAACTTGAATTCTTCCCGCTCCTTCTGGCACCTTGCCAAAAATCTTTCTAACAACTTTACCTCATCATCCTTCCCTCCTCTTTTCTACTCTGATGGTTCTGTAGCTATTTCTTCTACTGATAAAGCAGATCTCTTCGCACAGAACTTTCTCCTCCAGTTCCACCTTAGACGATTCCGGTGCTGTTCCTCCATCACTTCTCCCCTCTGACTTCCTCATGGCTGACATTAAAATTTCTTCAGTTGATGTATTTTCTGCCATCACTGGCCTCAGTACTAACAAGGCATATGGGCCTGATGGGGTCCCTCCTGTTGTTCTCAAGAACTGTGCTTCTGTGCTTACACCCTGCCTAGGCAAACTCTTTCGCCTTTGTCTGTCAACTTGTACCTTTCCTTCTTGCTGGAAGTTTGCTCTCATTCAGCCAGTCCCAAAGAAGGGTGACCACTCCCAACCCTCCAACTATCGTCCAATTGCTTTAACGTCCTGTATTTCAAAAGTTTTCGAGTCAATTCTTAATAGAAAAATTTTAAGGCATCTTTCCTATCACAACCTTCTTTCCGATCGTCAGTATGGGTTCCGTCAGGGACGCTCCACTGGCGATCTTCTCACCTACCTTTCAGACTCCTGGTCATCCTCCTTTCGGGACTTTGGCGAAAGCTTTGCCATTGCACTTGACATCTCAAAGGCTTTCGATCGAGTCTGGCATAAATCTTTAATTTCCAAACTGCCCTCCTACGGTTTCTATCCTTCTATCTGTGCCTTCATCGCTAGCCTCCTTTCTGGTCGTTCTATAGCCGCTGTTGTAGACGGCCATCGTTCTTCTCCTAGATCTATCAACAGTGGTGTTCCTCAGGGCTCTGTCCTATCACCAACTCTCTTCCTTTTATTCATCAATGATCTTCTAAGCTGTACATCTAATCCTATCCACTCATACGCTGATGACTCCACCCTTCACCTTTCCATTCGGTTCCCGCAACGCCCATCTCAACAGTTGCTTCAAGAAACAAGGGATGAGGCTATGGCACACCTAATGTCTGACTTGGCTCGTATCGCTGACTGGGGTAAAAATAATATGGTTGTCTTTAATGCATCTAAGACTCAGTTCTTACACCTATCAACCCGACAAAATCTTCCACAGGTATACCCATTAATGTTTAATAATATTCAGCTTAATCCTGCATCATCCTTGAACATGCTTGGGGTTTCATTTACTCGGGACTTATCTTGGAAAGATCATATTACATCTCTTGTAAAATCTGCTTCTAAGAGATTGGGTGTGCTAAGCCGACTCCGCTCTTTCTTTACCCCTGCACAATTGTTGACTCTATACAGAGGTTTTATCCGCCCCTGTGTGGAGTACAACTCTCATGTGTGGGGAGGCTCCCCACATACAGCTCTTCTCAATAGGGTGGAGTCAAAGGCTTTTCGTCTCATTAACTCTCCTCCTCTTACTGACTCCCTTCAACCTCTGTCTCTTCGCCGCACTGTTGCATCTTTATCTCTTTTCTATCGCTACTTTAATGGTCACTGCTCCTCTGAACTGTCTGCTTGCATTCCTCCACCTCTACGACGGGCGCGTAGCACCCGTCTGGCAGCAAACTCTCATCCCTTTTCTGTCCAACTCTCTAATGCAAGAGTTAACCGTTACTCCCAGTCTTTCATTTATGCAACAGGTCAACTCTGGAACTGTCTCCCTCTGTCTGTATTTCCTGCTGCCTATGATCTCCAGTCTTTCAAACGCAGTGTGTCCAGGCATCTCAAAATGATCGGATCTTGAATTTGGCTCTCTGTTGTATTTTGTTTTTCTCTTGGAGGGAACTGTTACTGCGGGCCATGGCCTTTGGTTCCTTCTTCCTCGCATAAAAAAAAAAAAAAAAAAAAAAAAAAAAAAGTTGCGCCTTCAGTGACACACTTCCAAAAATCCTCTGGCTTGTCAACATAACGTTTGCTAGGGTCCTGTGATGCAACCCTGCTTCGTGCAATACTCTTCTCATAGTTTTTTCGCTGATATCATGGTCTGTGCATCGGTTTCTGTGGCGTGTAGTGCAACATGGTGGTTTCCGTGTGGTAGGTTGCCATGCTAGTTAGTGTCCTCTGCTTTACCCAACACAATAAATTTTAGATCAAACAGTGTTGTTCATGGTTATTAATATATATATATATATATATATATATATATATATATATATATATATATATATATATATATATATATATATATAGGATCATATATTTAATTTCTTCAGGTTACATGTGATTGTGTGAGCTGGTTACACCCTTGAGACTGCAGCACGGAGGCAGTTTGAGCTTTGTTGTATAATAAATGATAATTTGGTTGTATATATTGTTTTTATTATCTTTGCCTATCATTGCCATGATGAGAACATAATTCTGAAGTTAAGCATAAAGCACTGTTTTCAATAGCCTATGGAGAGATTCATGAGAATCACGATGACTACCAGTACTGTCCTTGTGGTCCTTAATGTGTTATACATGGCGTTCTGCACAGTAATGCTGGACGTAAGGAGGTAATGCATGAAACCTATAGTTCTTCTGTTTTATGAAGGCGAAATGCTGTGGCTGCGATAATCACGTCAAGAATGCGTATCTGCCAACACTTTCATTCTAAATAACTAATATCGTAACCTTCGCCATAAATTTCCAGTTATTCTTTTCCCGATGGCAGTTTTTTCCACTTTCATGTAGTAGGACTGTAGGTGATAAGGGAGAAATTCCTATGGCACAAAAAGTTTGTAAGAAGGAATGAGGTTAAAAATATGAGAAAGAATAGACAGTACTACAAAAGGAAAGGAGGGAACGGGTAGCGAGAGAAGGAGAAAGCAGGGGGGAGGATGTGTGAGGTTGCCAGCCTACTTGAGAGAGACTGCAATATATGCGTAAATTTAGACCAAATTTATTCAAAACGTCAAATAGCGGCGCCAATTAAGGTGTAACACCCATTATTAGACAAATGCATATTGAAAGAAAACAGGTAATTAAATAGATTAATGAAAGGAATATTTGTTGACAAATATGGTTATTTAAAGAGAAAGTTAAACTGCCTTATGCCTAAAAAAAAATGTAGGGCGTAGGAGAAAGTGATAAAAAGGGGGACTTCAAGCACGAGGGATAATAGGAATACGGAAATAGCTGAAGAAAAAAGTTATGAAAAAATTGGTTCGGGTCCGAAAGACCGTCCAATATCTTTATTTATTGCCTAATATCCAAAGGATAATAATAATGAGTAGGATACCCAAATACGGTGGTGAATAATATACAGTGTTTTTATTTAGTAGATAAAATGCAATATATGCAGCAGATATTATAATAATTTATTTTTTGTAATTTCTTTTCATCTAATCACACTCACCTGTCTTACCCTCCAACAGACTCTCGTCTCCGCTACCCAACCATTCGTCTCCCCCTCCCACCAGCCAGACTGTGCTGCTTCTTCACCCTCCCACACTACCCCCTATATAACTCCGCCCACATTTCTCCCCTCCTCACCCTCCCACATCCCCCCTCCCTCCACCTGCAACTGTTACCAGAACCACTGTGACCCAAACCAAGTCGCTGGTGGATGGGGTGTAGCCGTTTCATCTGTCCGGAGCTGTACATATGATTCAAGTGTACCACCTTTGGGCGAGATTTCCTGCCTTCCCAAATCCGATACATTACATCTGATAGGCAGTCCAATACAGTGTAAGGCCCGTCCCACGGGCTCTGCAGCTTCGGTAACTATCCCTTCTTATGCTGAGGATTGTATAACCAAACTCTGTCACCATCCTTGAAGCTCATCTCACTTACCTTAGCACTTGGAACTCACCTCACTTACCTTAGCATCATACTTGCACTTCATCACTTGTCATGAAAATTTAAGGGCTCCTCGCACTTGATGATGTATCTCAGCCAGACTACCCTGAAGATGCTTTGCAGAGCTGGAGGTGTCTGTAGGCAGCCCTTCACCAGGTGGTCTTCTCATTAGCAAATCAACAGGTAAGTGTAACTCATGGCCCAACATCAGTTTTGCAGTAGTGTAGCCGGTAGACTCGTGAGATGCAGACTGATATGCTATCAGCAACGCAGGTAATTTCTGGTCCCATTCTGTTTGTCCCTCTATTCAGTACTTGACCAGTTCTTGTCCCAGGGTCCAGTTGAATATCTCCACCATCCCATCTGACTGTGGTTGTAGTGGGGTTGTCCTGGTCTTCTTGATCCCCAATAGCTTGCACCACTCACGGAACACAGCAGACTCGAAGTTTCTACCCTGGTCTAAATGTAGCTCCTGTCCTGTGGCATCCCAAAACGACAGAGAAACTGGTCAACCAACACCTGAGCAGCAATCGCAGCCTCTTGATCGGGGATAGCATATGCATCTGGCCACTTTGTGACTTGGTCTATGGAAACACACATATACAAGTTTCCTCTTTCAGTGAGTGGCAGAGGTCCAACAATGTCCACTGTAACTCTTTCCGTTGGTGCAACCGCTTGGTACAGCTGAAGAGGAATGCAACTACGTTTCTTGGATTCCTTCTTGGCACAAAACACATCACAGGACTGACACCACTATTCAACATCCTGATGCATGCCAACCCAGTAGAATCTCTGTCACAGCAGACTTAGAATTTTCTTCACTCTCAGGTGCCCACTAGTGATCTGGTTATGAGACTCATCCAAGATCCCAGACCTCATTTTCTTTGGAACCACCTGTTACCAATGCTTGCTGAGGCCATGGGTGTCTCCCACTCATGCTCCGCTAGTCTGTTGTTCAAAACAAAGAAAGTCCCACTGACTACAGTAGCTCTTGGTCACAGGACTTAACCTGGAAACTTCTTCCCATGATGGTCGAATTGTACTCAGCTGCACCCACTCTAGCACTGGTTGTAAATCTGCATCCTTCAGGTCTTCTTCATCTGATGGTGGCCCTGTCACAGCAGTATGGCTGCATTTCTTACTATGATCATCTTTTTTACTACACTGCCAGCACTCTGGATCACAAGGCCGACGACTCAGGCTGTCAGCATTCCCATGTACCTGTCCAGGATGGTGCTGCACCTCATAGTTGTGCTGGTCCAGCTTCCCAAGTCAGTGTGCTGGTTGTCTTTTCGGATTCTTTAGCGTTTTCAGCCACTTTAATGCTGCATGGTCTGTCCTGATGATGAAATAGGATTCATACAAGTAGGTATGGAAGAAATTCAAGGCTCTTCATCACTGCCAAGAGCTCCTTACTGGTCACACAGTACTTCTGCTCCGGTGGGCTGAGCTTCTTGCTGTAATACGCCTCCACATCTTCCTTCTTCTGCAACAGGATTCCATAATTCCATGGTCACTAGCATCACAGTCCAAGATAAATGGTACTGGTCTGGATACGGCAATACTGGAGACCCTGCCAATGCATGCTTGAGATCATCAAAAGCCTTTTGAGTCTCGACTGTTCATGCAAATCTGCTGCCTTTCCCCCAACAGCTTGTGCAGAGGTGCAGCTATTGTTGCTAAGTCCTTGACAAAACGCCGACAGTAGTAGCACAAGTCTAAGACACTCCGTAGGTCTTTGACACAAGTTAGACTGGCCAGTTTTTCCCAGCTGCAACATTCTCTGGGTCAGTACGGATGCCGCTCTCACCTACTATGTGTCCCAGGTACATTACTTCCTTCTGAAACAGGTAACATATCTTGGGGTTTAGCTTGAGGCACGCTGCTTGGATCATGTTCAACGCCTCTGACAGCCTCTCCAATTCCTGGTCGCAGTCTGTCCAAAAACAGTTACATTGTCCAGATATATGAAGCTGTTTGCCAATGCAGGCCTTCAGGTACACTATCCATGAAATGCTCAATAGTAGCTGGGGCATTGCACTGGCCAAAAGACATCACTTTAAACTGCCATAACACTGCCTATATAAAAAGGCTGTATTCTCCTTGTCCTTCTCTGCAACCTTGACCTGATGATATCCTGCCTTCATGTGTAGAGTGGAGAACCTCTTGGCACCTGACACAGCATCCAGGGTGTCATCAGTTCTTGGGAAGGGGTATGCATCCCTCACTGTCACATTATTCAGGGGTAACTAATCTACACAGCACCTTACTGAGACATCCTTCTTCCTTACCAGAACCACTGCTGATGCCCAAGGACTGCTGGACTTTTCTATCGCTCCTTGACTTTGGAGATTCTCCATTACCTTCTCCATTTCTTGCTGTTGGGCTGGTGCCATCCTCTGCACTGGCTGTTTAATTGGGCGGTGATCCCCAGTGTCTATACAATGCTCCACAGGATCAGTGCACTCCAGGTCTAGGTCTCCGGTGGAAAAGACACCAGCAAATTTCGTCAGCAGCTGCCTCAACTTGAGCATTTGTGAGCTATCCAGACACTGGCAACTCCTTGAAAATAAGTCTTGTAAATGGGCTGGCAGGTACCCATCTTCCTTGACTTCGCTCCTTTTGCAGGCATTCCTCTGATGCCACTCAGGGTCCACTACCTGGCACAGTCCCTCAATTTCTACCTCACTGATCTTCTGTGGCTCACGGGAGAAATTGGCCACCACAACCAGCATTTCACCTGCACCTGTTTCCACCAAAGTTCTCCCCATCATCACTCTGGCCTTCGTCTTCCACCATACATCAGGCTCCACTACCCCTATACAGCTGTCAAAAGAGCCACTCACCTAGCAGTGGAGCAATAGGTCTGATATTAGGGGTATAACTGTAGTGCAAAGCTCCCTCACCTCATAACCAGAATTGGTACAACAGGAAATGACATTCCTCGAACCTTCAACTTCATGGAGCAGAAGACATCCCACGGACATCATATAGTCCTGACCAAGAAGGCAAGGATCCTTCACCTTGACTACATTGACTGGAAGTGTGGCCTCTTGCCCTGCCACTTCAATCTAGGCATCCAAAGATCCCCTCAGTTCTGCACGGTGCCCTGTTATGCCACACAATTGTTCTGAAGACTCAGGCAGATACTGATGATGTAACACATCAGGCCTCACAAAAGTCTGCTCTGAGGCTGAATCAATCACAGGCGAACACTTCTTTCCGTCTATTCTTCCGTCTATTCACACACTGTCGATTGCCGATTTGTGGCATTTTATTGGTGGTGGGGATACTTGGGAAAAGCCGGCTGATGGCTGCCCCTTAACACCAGCCTCCACTAGCTTTCCGCTTCTTTCTGGTTATCTGTAGCCTTTTTCTTATCCTCCTTTTTTTTCTTCAGACATTCAGAGCTGAAGTGTCCCACCACACTACATGTCCAACACCCTTTGTTACAACTGAAGATTTCCTTGCATTGCTCTTTTCTTGGTCCTTCTTCCATTTGCATTTGTTACAATTGAAGATTTCCTTGCACTGTTTTGTTCTTGCTTCTTCTTCCATTTGTAACAATCCTCCCTCTTGTGTCCCGGCATCCTGCAGAACCAGCAACCTCCTCCGGTCTTCTCCTGTTCCCTCTTCCACTTGTAGCTGTCCTCTTTTTATGTCTTGGCTTTTCATAGTACCAACAACTTCCTCCAAAATTTTCTGCTTCATGTACCTGTCCCTTTCTTGCCTTGAATCCTGCCCTACGACCAGCCAGGAAAGTGGATGTACTGGACCTGACGTTGGACTCACATTCTAGAGCCCTGGTTAATGCTTTTTGCATGCTTGTGGCTTGTGCCTGCTTCACTTGCACTTTCAACTCCGCACTATCAAGAGCATCGATGAACTAATCCCTCAGAAGAATAGCCAACAGGTTAGTCGCTGCTCCAGGGTATGCCTTGTATGTCATACTCTCCAAGTCCAGAGCAAGCTGCTGTAGGGATTCGCCTCAAGCTCATACACGGCTCCGGAATCTTGCTCTGTAAACCTCAGTCTGGTACATGGGCCCATATCTGCATTCCAGCACATCTACTAAGGACTGATAACTGTTTCTCTCCTCTACTGACATCTGTCCCAGAATTTCCATTGCAGCATCCTTAACCCGCCCCATCCCGACGTTTTCTGGGCAATGGTACGCCCCAGTCCCGACATTTTTGGACCTTTTTTTTTTTTGGCTCAAACATCCGCTTTTGGTGAGAAACATCGAAAATTCATAGAGAAATCGCTCACCTGAGGTTTAAAATACTCGATTTAGGTACGAGTACTTCCTTACCTAACTGGGTTTTCTAACAGGCTGGCACCAAAGAAAACGAGTTCTATGGGAGGGTAACTATTTTATCCACTCATAAACAGTATTTATTTATTTACTTGGTACGAATTTATATGTAGTACAAGAGTATATTGGTTTTCAAACAGTAATATAGGAATTATAAGCATTGTTTCACTCACTAACTCATCACCATTCATGACCTTTTTTTCCCACATTACCTGATCATCATTTCTGACTGTTTCTTCCTCTAATGCTATGTAAACTTTGTCCTCCACATTGTCATTGATTGGGGAATCACTCTGGCCCTGAATGTCTTTATTGGCCAGGTCACTGTTAACAGGTAAATTGCTGAGACAATGGCGTGCAGGGGGGGGGGAAGAGGTTATGTGGTGTAAGGCATTGTCCCTGCTTGGCATCTTGTAGAGGAATAGAGGAAGGTGTCCCGTGTACACGTGCCAAAAATCACTCGCGAAAATTGAAAATTGTGCAAATTAGGGACCTTGCAATGTTGTCGCGTTAATTCACGTCGCCGGGACATGAGTGCACATCATGTACGGACGTTAATTCACGTCGCCGGGACGGCGCTGCTTAAGGTTGCAATGGCCTCTGCCTATTACCTGCAACCATTCTGATTAACAGGTAACTCAAACTGTGCATGGTAAGCTTCCCAAGATACTCTACCATCAAATTCCTGAGGTTTCCTTTTAACTGGACCCCTATTATATCCATGAGGAGCAGACTGAAGCACCAGTCGAGCAGGGCAGTACTCCCAAGGTGGATGGAAAGCTGATGACAGGGAGACCTGGAGCTCCCATTTCATCAGCCCTCAGGACTAGTTCCTGACCATCCCCCTTTGCTGCACTTTTTCAGTGTCTCAGTAACACAGAGAGTAGGCCAGCATGCTCTCCAATACAAGTTTCTCTATCTACACCAAACTACATGCTCAGTACACACTACACTCCTTTCTCCAAAATTCAAAAATAATAAAAATTATGGCTGCACAACACACAGCCTCGGAGTCCCCAGAGGGGGAACCATGAGTTCCCAGGGGGGGGACCATACCTCCACCTTCCGCCCCTCTCCCGGTGACGACATGAGCTGCCTGGAACCACTATCTGACTCACTTCTTCATTTCTGCAACATTCGTGGCCTTTCCTCTAATTATTGCTCTATTGAACACAACCTCTCCTCCTCTAAACCTCACCTTCATTTTCTAACTGAGACTCAGCTGACTGAGGCAACTGACAGCAAACCCTTCTCTGTATCCTCCTACTTTCTCTATACTCATTTCAAAGCCAAAGGTGGCTGTTGTGTATATAATTATATGCAACGACATACCTTGCTTTCGTGTTCCTGAACTTGATTCTTCTGAATTCTCTACACTCTGGCTTCGATTTTCCTGTAATTCTCTGACAAAATATATCTGTTCTGTTTACTTATCCCATACTTCGACTGACTCTCAAAAATTCTTCGACTATCTTACTTCTATGATGAAACTCATTCTATCTATTTCTCCTTTCTCTGAAATCTCCATTCTTGGAGATTTCAGTGTTCACCACCACCTTTGGCTCTCCTCTCATGTCACTGATCCACCTGGTGAACAAGCCTACATCTTTTCTATCCTTAATGACCTAGAGCAGCTTGTACAGCACCCTACACGTATTCCTGACCGTCTTGGAGAGAGCTCCAACATAATTGACTTCTTCCTTACAACTAATCCTTCTGCTTACACTGTTAATCTTTTCTCTCCGTTGGGCTCCTCCGATCACAATCTTATCACCTTAACCTGTCCTATCACTCCGGTACGGCATGTGGACCCTCCAAAGAAATGTCGTCTGTGGCACTTTGGAGCTGCGGATTGGGAGGCCTTCAGGCAATACTTCTTTGAGTTTCCCTGGAATGATTATTGCTTCCTTGGCAGGGAGCCATCTCAGTGTGCCTTGCGCATTATGGAGATTACTCTCTCGGGCATGGAAGCATACATTCCTTTCTCATATCCTTTGACTAAGGCAAGAAAGCCTTGGTTTAATCACGCTTGTTGTAATGCTGTCCACAATAAGGAGAGGGCCAATAAAAGGTACCGGAGCCAACCCACCCCTGAATCACATCATTGATACGTTTCTGCCCGGAACCATGCTAAGTCTGTTCTTCGCTCTGCTAAAAATAATTTCATCCACACTAAATGCTCTCAACTCTCCAACTCGAATTCTTCCCGCTCCTTCTGTCACCATACCAAAAACCTTTCTGACAACTTTACCTCATGATCCTTTCCTCCTCTTTTCTACTCTGGTGGTTCTGTAGCTAATTCTTCTACTGATAAAGCAGAGCTCTTCGCTCAGACTTTCTCCTCCAATTCGACCTTAGACAATTCCGGTGCTGTTCCTCCATCACTTCCCCCCTCTGACTTCCTCATGACTGACATTAAAATTTCTTCAGCTGATGTATTTTCTGCCATCACTGGCCTCACTCCTAACAAGGCAAATGGGCCTGATGGAGTCCCTCCTGTTGTTTTCAAGAACTGTGCTTCTGTGCTTACAACCTGCCTAGGCAAACTCTTTTGTCTTTGTCTGTCAACTTGTACTTTCCTTCTTGCTAGAAGTTTGCTCTCATTCAGCCAGTCCCAAAGAATGGTGACCATTCCCAACCCTCTAACTATCGTCCAATTGCTTTAACATCCTGTATCTCAGAAGTTTTTGAGTCAATTCTAATTCAAAAATTTTTAAAGCATCTTTCCTATCACAACCTTCTTTCTAATTGTCAGTATGGGTTCCGTCAGGGACGCTCCACTGGTGATCTTCCCACCTACCTTTCAGACACCTGGTCATCCTCCTTTCGGGACTTTGGCGAAAGCTTTGCCATTGCACTTGACATCTCAAAGGCTTTCGATCGAGTCTGGCATAAATCTTTCATTTCCAAACTGCCCTCTTACAGTTTCTATCCTTCTATCTGCACCTTCATCTCTAGCTTCCCTTCTGGTTGTTCTGTAGCCGCTGTTGTAGACAGCCATCGTTCTTCTCCAAGATCTAACAATAGTGGTGTTCCTCAGGGCTCTGTCCCATCACCAACTCTCTTCCTTTTACACATCAGTGACCTTCTAAGCTGTACATCTAACCCATTCCACTCGTACGCTGATGACTCCACTCTTCACCTTTCCATTCGGTTCGCGCAACATCCATCTCAACACTTACTTCAACAAACAGGGGATGAGGCTATCGTACACCCAATGCCTGACTTGGCTCGTATCTCTGACTGGGGAAAAAATAATCTTGTTTTTAATGCATCAAAGACTCAGTTCTTACACTTGTCAACCCGACAGAATCTTCCACAGGTTTACCCACTAATGTTTAATAATATTCAGCCTAATCCAACATCACCCTTGAACATGCTTGAGGTTTCATTTACTCGGGACTTATCTTGGAAATATCATATTACATCTCTTGTAAAATATGCTTCCAAGAGATTGGGTGTGCTAAGCCAAATCCGTTCCTTCTTTACCCCTTTACAATTGTTTACTCTATGCACGGGTTTTATCCACCCCTATGTGGAGTACAACTCGCATGTGTGGGGAGATTCCCCACATACAGCTCCTCTCAATAGAGTGGAGTCAAAGGCTTTTCGTCTCATTAACTCTCCTCCACTTCCTGGCTCCCTTCAACCTTTGTCTCTTCGCCGCACTGCTGCATCATTATCTCTTTTCTGTCGCTGCTTCGATGGTCACTGCTCCTCTGAACTGTCTACTTGCATTCGTCCACCTCTCCGATGGGTGCGTAGCACCTGTCTAAAAGCAAACTCTCATCCCTTTTCTGTCCAACTCACTAATGCAAGGGTTAACCGTTACTCCCAGTCCTTCATTTTTGCAACAGGTCAGCTCTGGAACTGTCTCTCTCTGTCTGCATTTCCTGCTTCCTATGATCTCCAGTCTTTCAGACGCAGTGTGTCCAGTCATCTTCTCTTGGAAGGAACAGTTATTGCAGGCTCATGGCCTTTTGTTCCTTCTTCCTAGCATTAAAAAAAATGCACTTCACTCGTTTGGGACCTAAAAACTGGGGCATCATAATAAAGGCCAGGACTTAAAATTTCTGCATTTTGATTATTCAACCTTGTAATGCTACCTTTAGATCTTGGGACTCACCAAGATCCACCACACTGTGTCTATTTTTTTTCCACATGCTCCCCGTGCACTAACCTGAGGCTCAGCAGTATAGTAGTTCTCTAAAGCCTCAATTTTCTCACCAGTTATCTTCACATGGTCGACTACATGCATCATCTGGCTATGTACATGCTCTATGCACTCATCACTTTTCCCTCACTAATCTTCAGCTGATTTTGCACATGCTGTCTGTACTCCGTCACTATTTCCTCACTAATTGACTTCAACTGGTCGTCTACAAACTGTTTGCACTCCGTCACATCATTGTTTACCTCGTACTTCTGCTGCTTTAGCTCAGCATATACTTCCTCCTTCAATTGTTCCTGTTCTTCATTCATTTCCCCCATGACAGCATCTAGCTGTCCTTGCATCCTCAGTTGTAATTCCCTCTGTTGCTCCTGTAATGCCTCTTGAAGCAGTTCCCTCTGTGCTTGCAACTGTTCTTTGATTTCTTCATTTTGTGCCTGTAATTGTCCTTTGAGTTCTTTCTGTCCTTCATTCTGTGCCTGTAGTCCTTCATTCGGTGCTTGTAGTTGTACACTCTGTGCTTGCAATTGTTGTTTGAGTTCTTTTTGTCCTTCATTCTGTGCCAGTAAGTGTTGTTTGAGTTCTTTCTGTCCTTCATTCTGTGCTGTAAGTGTTGTTTGAGTTCTTTCTGTCCTTCATTCTGTGCTTGTAGTTGTACACTTTGTGCTTGTAATTGTTCTTTGAGTTCTCTCCGTCCTTCATTCTGTGCCTGTAATACCCTCATAATTGTAGCCAGTGACACCACATCCTCCTGCTCAGCTCGGGATGTTGTCTGCACACCCCCTTGTGCTGTCGAAGACTTGACTCACTGCAGTATTTAATTCCACTCATGACACAAGTGTTACGTCCCAATCTCATACTGCCACAGGCTCCAACAGCAGCGGATTAGTATAGGAAGGATGTTGCCCAGTGAGTTGTTCTTCCTATGGTCAGCCTTTCAGTGTACAGCACACAAGATCGGCTGGGGCATTGTAATTAAAGCTGGCTTCTTAGGTTCACTGTCTTTATTTTCCAAATAATTACACTTAATGCTTTCCAACTACACTTCACTGTTTTCACAAGAACTGGTGCAACACAGACTTTTACCAACTGCAATAACCCTTCACTGTTTGCGAACAACAGTTCATTATTTTCACAAGTACCAAAAATATACAAACAGCAATATCACTTCACTGTTTGCCAACAACACTATTTTCACAAGCACGAATATATACAAACTGCACTGACACTGCACTACACTCAAACTGAACTGAAAGCCGACTAAATTTGCTCTAGTCTCTTCCCCATCTTTATATAAGCTTCCTATATTCTAGAGTGTTCTACATTTCTCCATAGTTTTAGTGTATTCCAGAAAGAGAGCATCAGTTACAACAGTTACCAACAGGAAGACATCCGAAACATGCCAAGGGTTTCTTACACTGCATAACATCTAAATTATTTAGCATACAAACTTAACCCCTTCCTGCGTGGATAAGTTAATAAGTTTTCTGTGCTGTGACACACTGGCTCTTCTCCCCTCCCCCCCACGGCTGCCATGTGTTCCAAAAATGTGCATTCTCAGCTTACTCTCACCACCCAAATATATTTATTTTGCCACAAAACCCACATATTCCTATTCGAAGATGTTTGTTCTACACGATAAGCAAAAAAAAACACACACACACATACCAATAAAACACACTGTACATACATTAGGGCCTTCGGAATAAACATTCGGGATCATAGATTTCACTCCCCAACATCATAAGTTGAATGTTTACTAATCAATCTCTGCATGTTGTACCATCATTCGAAAGAGAATTTTATTAATTTTCGAATGCCATAGGTCCCAGTTTGATAGGATTTATGGTGTTCGAGTAATAAACGAAAAAGTAAAACCCATTTCTGACAGACAACTGATTTTTTATTCAGGGAGCTCTAGCAAAAACTTTTCTCACCACTGTTATGCTTTTATGTTTTTATTTTATCATCCTATGCAGAATTTCATTGGCTTTCATTTGAGCCAACAACGGTGATCCTAAGCCTCATACTTTTCAAGAAAAATGCAAAAATCTACAGTGTACCTACGCCATGTCATGACTGTAGGGCAGTTTTCTGCCCACCTCTAAGCTATTGCATATATTTCACCAATTCTTTGTTCACTAGATATGCACACTATATTCACATGATTCACTGTCACTTTTTTTTTATAGCTGAATACTCAAATTTGGTGCAGGGGAGATGTAGTGTAATTAATTAGAAACAGTAGCACAATCTTCATTGAGCCAATGGGTGATAATGACCAGGAATGCTTCACAAACACCAAATATCCTATTACAAACACCAGATCTAATTACAACAGTGCCCAAACACTATACACAAGCACTACAGGTACAGTGAAGTATGTTTCACGGCTGGGATGGGGGTAAGAGTGGAAATTTAACCCGCGCCGTCCCGAGGACGTACTTCCACGTCCTCACGTTTTGTCACAGCTAATCCCGAGGACGTACTTCAACGTCCTGCAATTGCAAGGTTCATAATTTCCACAATTTTCAATTTTCGCGAGTCATTTTTGGTACGTATACACGGGACGCCTTCCTCAACAAGATGCCAGGCAGAGACAATGCCTTACCCAGCATGACCTCCCCCCCCCCTGCATGCCCTTTTATCAGCAATTCACCTGTTATCAGTGACCTGGCCAGTATAGCCATGTCATGCCACGGTACGAAATTCAGGGCCAGAGTGATTCCCCAATCAATGACAATGTGGAGGACAAACTTTACATAGCATTAGAGGAAGAAACAGTTAGAAATGATGATCAGGTAATGTGGCAAAAAAGGTCAGGTATTAGTGAGTGAAACAATGCTTATAATGCCTATATTACTGCTTGAAAACCAATATACTCTTGTACTACATATAAATTCGTAACAGTAAATAAATAAATACCGTTTATGAGTGGTGTGAAATAGTTATCCTCCCATAGAACTCGTTTTCTTTGGTGCCAGCCTGATAGAAAACCCAGTAAGGTAAGGAGGCTCTCCTACCTGTAATGAGTATTTTAAACCTCAGGTGAGCGATTTCTCTATGAATTTTCGATGTTTCTCACCAAAAGCGAAAGTTTTAGCAAAAAAAAAAAAAAGGGTCAAAAAATGGTCGGGATTGGGGGGTACCAGTGGTCAAAAAGTGATCGGGACGGGGCGGGTTAAAGGGACAACTGCGCAGTACCTTCCCCACTCACAGCGCATTTGGTACTGAAAAACCTGTCTGCTCTCTTGCTGGTATTGGGACCCACAGTTGCCAACTCATTAATTTTGATGAGGAGCAGGGAAGCTATGACGCCTCCAAAATTGGCACTGATCGGCCAAAAACTTTTTCTCTGATGAAAGTTTTTATGCTTTAATGACAACAAAAGCTTCAACATGTATGGGTGCAGCGACACCCTAATGACGACAAACACGTCATCATGTGCAGAGGGGTTAAATTAAATTACATAATTTAAAGAACAATCAGATAAAACATTATAGAGAAAAAGAGCACAAAAAATTAATGTATAACATACAAAATAACTACACTTACAAATGACAGGCTAACTGGCAACTCTGACTCATACCAGAACTAAGGTAAACATCAGGAATTCTCCGGAATAATCCAGCTAGCAATCCAGCTTCTCAACAATGTATTAGCATACATTGGGTTGGAGCCAGGACTGATCAAGGCCTTGCCTTGTTACCTTGCCATCTGACAGATTACTCACAATGTTGAATTACATTATTCCTTCCACCAATTTTGAATCAAGCAATATCAGAACTGTTTAAGCTGAATTTGCCTAGTGACCTTGACCTTTAATCTTTCCCTTTGACATTTACCTTTGACAGTGTTTTCAGAAGGGAATATCTTTGTCCTTGTATTAATCTCAAAACTTCTATAATGCTTGGCTTATATATATATATATATATAGATATATATAAATGATTATAATAATCTTCTCCATGAGCTTAGCCTTTAACCTGTTATAAAAACCTGGTCTACCTGTTTGGAAATTCACAACTCATTCTTCATGTTTGATTCAAATGAAAATTTTTTTTTATTTATTTATTTCATACACAGACACATGGATCAAACTTTAACCTTGCCTCTCGACCATGATTTTTAGCTGATTGCTTTCATAATGGAACCACTTTTTTCTTGCCAGATACTTAACCCTTCCACTAAGTTCAGTTCATACTAAACCAAAACTGTTTTAGTAAACCTTTCCCTTTGATGTTAGAATTTGACCTTTCCCTGTGATGTTAATCTGTGACTGACTGTTCTCAAAATTTATTATTTTTAGTCATATCCTAATCTCAAGCCTCCCAGAAAGTTTGGGCTAAATTAGATTGAAACTACATAAGTATATCGGGTCCTGTGCCCTTGACCCTTGGCCTATAGCCATAAAAAATACCTTTACTCCTTGGCTAACCTTTACCATTTCCTCCAATTGAGTTGAAATCACTTCGAAAGTGTATGGGTTATTTTCACACACACACACACACACACACACACACACACACAAATAGCAACATTGGAAATGAAATCTATCTAAATGTTTGCTGATGATGCAAAAATACAAAGAAAAATTACTAATGCAGACTTGTAAAGAGCTACAAGAAGAATTATATAAACTTTATGAATGGAGCAATACATGGCAAATGGAATTCAATGTGGACAAGTGTCATGTAATCAAGTTTGGTAAACGTGGAAAAAGACCTGATTGGGATTATAAGCTGGGAAATAAAACCCTACACACATCAGAAAGAGAGAAGGACATAGGTGTGATCATCAATAACAGACTATCTCCAGCTGACCACATCAGTGAGAATGTAAGGAACATGTATACACTGCTTGCAAATATGAGAATAGGATTCACAAACATAAATGAAGACATGCTAAGTAAGATAATATATCATTCATCAGACCAACCTTGGAGTATGCATCAGTAGTCTGGAGTCCTCATCTCAAAAACAAATAGGTAAGATTGAAAAAGTTCAAAAGGCCGCTACAAGATCGGTACCAAGCCTAAGGCATCTATGCTACAAAGAAAGATTAGAATAACTGAATCTCCCTGCACTACACGAGAGAAGGAAAAGCGGAGACATTATTATGCTATGTAAATGCATATCAGGGAAGGAGAAGATAAACATAAATAATTACATAACCTATGGGGATGCATCAGCAAGAGGACACTGCAAAAAACTGCATAAAAAGAGAGGGGATAAAGACGTAAGGAAATATAGTTTCCCAAATAGGGCAACTGATCAGTGGAATGCACTACCGAATGAAATAGTGTGTGCCAAAACAATTCATAAATTTAAGGATATGTACGATAAAACTGTTTAAGACACGGGACACTACCTGCTTGACTCATTCCTGTAAAGATACGATTAGGTAAGAATTAGGTAAGAACACACACACACACACACACACACCTATCGAACATTGGTCTTGCCCTTTGACCTTGAATTTTATTGGTTGTTCTCAAAATTTAGTAACTTCATTCTTTCCGTACCCTTAACCGTTCCCTTCGGTTTGGTTTACATTTGACAAAACTGACTGACCTGATTCTGCAAGGTCAGCCTTTGACCTGTCCATGTAGCCATGATCTTTCACCTATTTGTCCATCCATCCATCCATCATCCAATCCTACGTTGTCCCAAGAGGATCGTAGGAGCCCGGGGCTAGGCAGTTGGTCCTGACATTTAAGATGAGAGTGACCAGCCTCCTCATCCCTGAGTGGCATTAGATGGGCAATAACCCAGGCATCCCTTTGATATAAACCTTCATTAGCTCAATCCGATTGGAGGGCCGCAATTACCCACTAAATCATCAGGCTCCATTATTTGGTTATATGATTACCACCCAGTATAGTAAATGGTTTCCTGATGTAAAAGAAACCATTCGGCTTGTCATTCAGTGTAGTCACCCACAGGCAGAAAGAACAGGAGAGAATGAAAGAAAGAAAGATAAAAGAGGGAGTGTCAAGTCACCCGTAGGGAGAAGGACGAAGAAAGAATGAAGTAAAGAAAGACAGAAGAGGAAGGAAGGAAAGGAGGAAGGAGAGGAAATGTCAGACCCCCGAGAGCAGCACTACATCGAGTGAGTCGATGGTGAGCGTCCCCACGTACCATTTTTGTTCTTGAAGAAAAAGTTTCCTCATTAGTACGCCCTCAACCTTTCTGACATGTTTGGGTAATTTTGGCTAACTCTTTGAGATATTCACACACACACACACACACACACACACACACACACACACACACACACACACACACACACACACACACACTTCAACATGTAACACCAACTGATGCTCCGGAAATCATGTGTAGTAATACTGTCATTGTCGAGTAAGCTTTAATAGCCTGAGATAAGATTATAATCGTTTATCCAGCCGAGAATTAATCACAGAAGCCTAAGAATCCAAATATTCACATCATTAAATCTGAACAACCCTACTGAAGTAAACTCTTCTATCTATCGTGAGACAATTTGGTCCATCTAGGAACCTGAGAGAGCTGAAGTGGAGAGAATATATGAAATCTGGCATAACACTGATAAGCGGCCTGTGAACCATTCTCTCCGCTCAGTTTCTGCTCAACGGCTGTCTCACGAGCCATAAAGGCTGGTAATCTCTTAGGAAGCACCATTCTCTCGACCATTGTACCACATGAATATATATACCTGCTTAATGACCACCTCAGAATGGCGACGCATTTTTGAGTAAATTATTCACTACTTCCAGAAAGTTTTATTCAGATTAGAAAAAAAGAGAAAAGGTGAATCCCCCAAGCTAGAAAGAATGGACCATATAGCTATGCAGGGCAAGGAGAGATCCTTGAAGAAACCGCTAAGAGGTGCTTCGTGCTGAAGATGGTAAAAGTAACTTCCATTTAGACCCTCAAGCTTCCATGAGCAACTGTTAACAAGTAAAACCATATGCCTTCAGTTAGAATACAGTACTAGAGTTATACAGACCGTTAGAAGGTCAATTGTGACAGTACTAACATTTCCAGTGTTGCATGACTCACTCTTGATTCAACAGAGATGGCTATCGTTAACCTGAATGCAATACTAAAAGTCTATCTATCTATCTATATACCTAGGCTGCTTCCCCCAAGGAAAGGGAGGTAGCCGAGACAGGACGACACACTCCCCATTTACTCATCCATTCAAACACATTCATTCGCATCTTAGCCCCAAAGGGGAGAAGGGACAGAACCTCACTGCATCACACCGAACAAGGGTCAACTGTGCAGTGCAATCAGTGACATCCACAACAGGGCCCAACAACAGAGCTGGTTTACCCCTGCCACATCATAATAGACCCATCCCCTTACCCGCACCTGACCTGACTAACTGATCAGACCAAATGCGGGAGATTATCCCCTCAGGGCTGTGTCATCATTTATTCATTCACAATTTCTCTCCATTTATTTCTGTCACACACAGCCACTCTTCCTTGTTCAACAGACATCCCTCTCGCATCCATTGCTCTCTTCACACTCTCCATCCATCCTATTCGTGGTCTCCCTCACAGCCTTACACCTCACACATCAGATATAGTTATCTTTTTCACCAATCACTCATTATCCATTCTCTCCATATGCCCAACACCCTCTGCTCAACTCTACCAGCCATCTCCCGAACAACTCCAGTTCTCCTTCGCACTTCATCATGTCGCACTCGATCCATACACGTCACTCCACACATATTCCTCAGACACCTCATCTCCATTACATTCAAACTTTTCCTCTCTGTTACACCCATATTCCATGTTTCAGCCCCATGTAACGCAGTCGGTACCACAACACCCTCATACAGCCTTCTCTTTACATCCATTCTAAGCGAACACCATCTAAACACTTTTTTCATTCCTCCCAGCACCTTACCTACTTCATTCATTCTAAACTTCACTTCTGCATCTATTCTTCCATCCACAGCAACATGTGACCCTAAATATTTAAAACAATGTACCTCCTCAGGCAACTCATCATTCAAAACTATGTTCATCCCCCTACCATCTACCAACCTCATACACTTCATCACTTTAGTCTTATTCTCATTTACATTCAATTTCTTCCTTTCACACACCCTTCCAAACTCCTCTACCAACTGTCTCAATCTCTCCTTTTAATCAGCCACCAGTGCAGTATCATCTGCAAACAGCAGCTGCTTCAGATTCCACTCTCCACCATCAACATTTACCAGGCTCAGACCTCCACATAAAAAACTCTTACATTCACCTCCCATACAACACCATCCATATTAATATTAAACAACCAAGGCGACATCACACATCCCTGTCGCAGCCCCACTCTCACAGGAAACCAATCACTCACAGCATTTCCCACTCTTACACACGCTCTACTATTTACATAAAAACTTTTCACCCCTTTTAGTAACCTACCATCAAGTCCATACAATCTTAAAACAGTCCACAAAGCCTCCCTATCAATTCTATCATATGCTTTCTCTAAATCCATGAATGCCCAAAACACATCCTTGCCTTTCGCTAAATACTTTTCATACACTTGTCTCTCAGCGAACACCTGATCCACACATCCTCTCCCTCTCCTAAAGCCACACTGCTCATCACCAATCACTCCCTCTGTACCCTTTCTAACTCTCATAATTAACACTCTACCATACACCTTACTTACAACACTCAACAGACTTATACTCCTAAAGCTAGTACATTCATACTTATCACCCTTGCCTCTATACAACGGGACCACACAAGCACTTGCCCAGTCAATTGGCACCATACCTTTCACAAAGCACACATTCAACAATCTTGGTAACCAGTCAACAATAGTCACTCCATCACCCTTCAGGCATTCCACAGCACACCCATCCATACCTGCAGCTTTCCTTGTTTTCATCTCCATTACTGCCTTCCCCACTTCCACCTTCGTGATCAAAGAATCATTCAACTCTCCCAACACATTTATTCATTGCACCCTTCCATCCGCCACAATCTCAGCCACCCTTTCCTCCTCTACATTTAACAATCTTTCAAAACACTCTGCCCATCTCTTCCTTACTGCATCCATCTCAGTTAACATCCTTCCATCCTCTGCTTTTACTTGCTCTTCCTTTCCAGACAGTCCTTTCACACCATTTTCACCTCCATCCAGAACATTTTCTTATTTTTTTGAAAATTCTCAGTCAGTCACCTACTCCACGTTTCATCTGCTGCCACTTTAGCATCACGCACAGCCCTTCTCGCCCTATTCCTCTTTTCCTTATACCTCTCATATGACACCTCATCCTTCCTCTGCAGCCACACTTCATATGCATGTCTCTCCACAGCCACAGCCATACTTACTTCCTCGCACCACCATTCACTTCCCTTTCTTACACCACCACCCACACGTCTCACACCACAAACCTCTTCTGCATGCCCCACTACAGCACTCTTAAACAACTGCCATTCCTCCTCGACACTGCCATTTTCCTGATCTTTCACTGCGTTCCACTCATCTTTCAGTTTCTCCTGATACTCTATCGTTTTCTCTCTTTTACCCAACTCACTCACTTTCAAAACCTCCCTGTCACTCCTAACCCTCCTAGCTCCCACCCATCTCTTACCTACTCTTAACTTTTCCTCCACCAGATAGTGGTCAGACATACCTCCACCCTCCCCTCTCAGAACTCTCACATCCAACAATCTTCCTATTACATTCCTAAACACAACCACATAGTCCATCAATACTTTATCCACAACCATTCCACCCTCCTGCCTCACTCATGTATACTTATAAATATTTTTCTTCTCGAACAGCGTATTTCCAATCACCATCTCTCGCTGAACACACATCCCTATCATTCGCTCCCCATTTTCATTTCTTGCAGTCACACCATGCATTCCAACTACACCTTCAACTGCTACATTTCCCACTCTAGCATTCAGATCTCCCATCATTACCACATTCACATTCACTCCAAAACTCTGCAGACACTGATGAACATCATTCCAGAAAGACTCCCTCTTCCTCATCCCTTTCACTACCAGGCCCATATGCACTCACAAACACCCACAACTCACGTATAAATTTCGCTTTCACCCACATCAGTCTCGATGACACCTCCTTCCATTCAGTCACACACTGCTGTACTTCCGGACTCACTAACAAGGCCACACCTTCTCTTGCTCTTCCTCTGTCAACAACTGACAATCTTCCATTCACTCTTCCAACCATAGACTCACCCTTCCCTTTCATTTTCGTTTCACTCAAAGCTAACACATCCAACTTTCTTCTCACAAACATTCTCCCACTCTCCTCTCTTTTAGCCTCAATCGTACTACATCCACGCACATTCATAGCCTCAATCTTCAGGGTACGGGGATAACTCAATCCCCCATCCCTTTCTCTGGCCTGTCTCTTTTTAGGAACTAAAAAACAGAGGAGGGGGCCCCTAGTTCCCTCACCCCGCCCCTTTTAGTCGAGCAGGGCAGGGCAGTGCTCCCGAAGTGGATGGAAAGCTGATGACAGGGAGTGCTGGAGCTCCCGTTTCATCAGCCCTCAGGACTAGTTCCTGACCATCCCCTTTTGCTGAACTTTTTCAGTGTCTCAGTTACACAGAGAGTAGGCCAGCATGCCCTCCAGTACAAATTTCTCTATCTACACCAAACTACATGCACAGTACACACTACACTTCCTATTCAAAATTAAATAAAATGGCATCTCTTTACCAAGCCTCGAAGTCCCCAGGGGGGGGGACCATAAATGCCCCCACCATCCGCCCCTCTCCCGGTGATGACTCGAGGTGCCTGGAACCACTGTCTGACTCTCTTCTTCTTCATTTCTGCAACATTTGCGGCCTTTCCTCTAACTTTTGCTCTGTTGAGCACCACCTCTCCTCCTCTAAACCTCACCTTCTTTTTCTAACAGAGACTCAGCTGTCTAAGGCAACTGACAGCAAACCCTTTTCTGTATCCTCCTACTTTCTCTATACTCATTTCAAAGCCAAAGTTGGTAGTTGTGTATATATACACAACGACTTATCTTGCTCTCGTGTTCCTGAACTCGATTCTTCTGAATTCTCTACACTCTGGCTTCGGCTTTCCTGTCATTCGCTGACTAAATATATCTGTGCTGTTTACTTATCCCCTAATTCTACTGACTATCAAAAATTCTTCGACTATCTTACTTCTACGATGGAACACATTCTATCCATTTCTCCTTTCTCTGAAATCTCCATTCTAGGAGATTTCAATGTTCACCACCACCTTTGGCTCTCCTCTCCTTTCACGGATCCACCTGGCGAACGAGCCTACATCTTTTCTATCCTTAATGACCTAGAGCAGCTTGTACAGCACCCTATCCGTATCCCTGACCGCCTTGGAGAGAGCTCCAACATACTTGACCTCTTCCTCACAACTAATCCTTCTGCTTACTCTGTTAATCTTTTTTCTCCGTTGGGCTCCTCCGGTCACAACCTTCTTACTTTAACCTGTCCTATCACTCCGGTACGGCCTGTGGACCCTCCAGGGAAACGTCGTCTGTGGCATTTTGGAGCCGCGGACTGGGAGGCCCTCAGGCAGTACTTCTTTGATTTTCACTGGAATGATTATTGCTTCCATGGCCGGGAGCTATCCGGGTGTGCCTTGCGCATTATGGAGGTTATTCTCTCAGGCATGGAAGCATACATTCCTTTCTTATATCCTTTGACTAACGCAAGAAAGCCTTGGTTTAATCGCGCTTGTTCTAATGCTGTCCGCAACAAGGAGAGGGCCTACAAAAGGTACCGGAGCCAACCCACCCCTGAATCACATCATCTTTACGTTTCTGCCCGGAATCGTCCTAAGTCTGTTCTTCGCTCCACTAAAAATAATTTCATCCATACTAAATGCTCTCAACTCTCCAACTCAAATACTTCCCGCTCCTTCTGGCACCTTGCCAAAAATCTTTCAAACAACTTTACCTCATCATCCTTCCCTCCTCTTTTCTACTCTGATGGTTCTGTAGCTATTACTTCTACTGATAAAGCAGATCTCTTCGCTCAGACTTTCTCCTCCAATTCCACCTTAGACGATTCCGGTGCTGTTCCTCCATCACTTCCCCCCTCTGACTTCCTTATGGCTGATATTAAGATTTCTTCAGTTGATGTATTTTCTGCCATCACTGGCCTCAGTACTAACAAGGCATATGGGCCTGATGGGGTCACTCCTGTTGTTCTCAAGAACTGTGCTTCTGTGCTTACACCCTGCCTAGGCAAACTCTTTCGCCTTTGTCTGTCAACTTGTACCTTTCCTTCTTGCTGGAAGTTTGCTCTCATTCAGCCAGTCCCAAAGAAGGGTGACCACTCCCAACCCTCCAACTATCGTCCAATTGCTTTAACGTCCTGTATTTCAAAAGTTTTTGAGTCAATTCTCAATAGAAAAATTTTAAGGCATATTTCCAATCACAACCTTCTTTCCAATCGTCAGTACGGGTTCCGTCAGGGACGCTCCACTGGCGATCTTCTCACCTACCTTTCAGACTCTGGTCATCCTCCTTTCGGGACTTTGGCGAAAGCGCTGCCATTGCACTTGACATCTCAAAGGCTTTCGATCGAGTCTGGCATAAATCTTTAATTTCCAAACTGCCCTCCTACGGTTTCTATCCCTCTATCTGTGCCTTCATCGCTAGCTTCCTTTCTGGTCGTTCTATAGCCGCTATTGTAGACGGCCATCGTTCTTCTCCTAGATCTATCAACAGTGGTGTTCCTCAGGGCTCTGTCCTATCACCAACTCTCTTCCTTTTATTCACCAGTGATCTTCTAAGCTGTACATCTAACCCTATCCACTCATACGCTGATGACTCCACCCTTCACCTTTCCATTCGGTTCCCGCAACGCCCATCTCAACAGTTACTTCAACAAACAAGGGCTGAGGCTATGGCACACCTCATGTCTGACTTGGCTCGTATCTCTGACTGGGGTAATAATAATATGGTTGTTTTTAACGCATCTAAGACTCAGTTCTTACAGCTATCAATCCGACAAAATCTTCCACAGGTATACCCACTAATGTTTAATAATATTCAGCTTAATCCTGCATCATCCTTGAACATGCTTGGGGTTTCATTTACTCGGGACTTATCTTGGAAAGATCATATTACATCTCTTGTAAAATCTGCTCCCAATAGATTGAGTGTGCTAAGCCGACTCTGCTCTTTCTTTACCCCTGCACAATTGTTGACTCTATACAGGGGTTTTATCCGCCCCTGTGTGGAGTACAACTCTCATGTGTGGGGAGGCTCCCCACATACAGCTCTTCTCAATAGGGTGGAGTCAAAGGCTTTTCGTCTCATTAACTCTCCTCCTCTTACTGACTCCCTTCAACCTCTGTCTCTTTGCCGCACTGTTGCATCTTTATCTCTTTTCTATCGCCACTTTAATGGTCACTGCTCCTCTGAACTGTCTGCTTGCATTCCTCCACCTCTACGACGGGCGCGTAGCACCCGTCTGGCAGCAAACTCTCATCCCTTTTCTGTCCAACTCTCTAATGCAAGAGTTAACCGTTACTCCCAGTCTTTCATTTATGCAACAGGTCAGCTCTGGAACTATTTCCCTCTGTCTGTATTTCCTGCTGCCTATGAACTCCAGTCTTTCAATCGCAGTGTGTCCAGGCATCTCAAAATGATCGGATCTTGAATATGGCTCTCTATTGTATTTTGTTTTTCTCTTGGAGGGAACTGTTACTGCGGGCTCATGGCCTTTGATTCCTTCTTCCTCGCATTAAAAAAAAAAAAAAAATAAAAAAAAAAAACGCAGGGAATACGGTGGCAGTATTCTTCCTAACACAACCTGGCCGCAGAGTAGTAGTACCACCCCATAGTGCGGCCAGATTGTGTCCCCCCCCCGCCACATGGGGAATACTAAAAGTCGTTTCGATAATTAGAGCATTAGCCCCTAATTACAGGTATAACATAATTATGTGTAACACGGCAAATCCAGCCATCCTATGCAAGTAACTGCCTCGTGTTTTCGCGGTTAGGGGGTGTCAGACACTTTCCCTGAAGTTCCCAAGGTCTCCTAGGCCTCCTCTATTACTGAGACATCCGTGGCTGAAACATAATGTAACTCGGCTAATGTGTGCTACGTCCCTATTTCGTGGAAGTGTCTAGCCAATACTGAAGGACAGTGTAATCAGAGATACGTGAAACACAAGTAAAATAAAAGTATATAGAAGTATAGTACATAATTTAAGGCATTTTAAATGAATGTGAGAATTAGAAAAAAAAAATGTGTTAAATAATGCATGCTGCAATATTTGTGTAATTTACTCTGAAATGTTTACCTTTTTCTTAGCTAGGGCCATATGAAATATTACATTTATTTAGCTGTTTGGGTGCTTTTTACACAATTACTTTCCAGTGATTATATCACGAAATTAATGTAAGTTGCTCACTTTGTCAACTTTGCATAAATTTCTAATTTACTTAGCATAAATCCTGAATGTGCTGCAAGCGATTGGAAGACGCCCGTATAATATAAGGAAGTAAATGTCTGTCATCACTGTAAAGCATTCTATCATTCCTAAGGTTAAAGGTGCTTTTATAATGACCCAAAAATTCCTACATGTGGTGCAAGTAAATAGCCAATGTGCCTCATAATTTAGGAATCTATGACAAAAGATGAAGGTCTATATGTCTGATGTTAAACAAATTATTTTACAAGGGCGTTGGTCTGTTCTGAGTAAAACGAAATTGCCCGCCAAATAAAGCAAGTGTAGGTAAAGTACTTCATATGTTTGCTCATAGCTGAAGAAACTTGAATACTACATTCTGAGTGCATGGTTACTAGTCAAAGAAGGAAAAATATCAGTCGACTGTATTAGGGGATGTATGATAGGATTTTTTTTTTTTTACCTTAATCTACTACAATATGAATTGCAACATCAGTGTAAAAATGAGGTCCCCTAGTCCTGCTGTGTGGACAGGAAGAAACGAAAATCTAAGTTTGTCCAAGAGTCAGATCAGCCCAATAATCGAGCTCAGTTGACAGTTGGACACGCTGACATAAGCATCAGCGGCTCCACCACTTCTTGTCAGATCTGGCTACGCTTGGCTGTTAGTTGACTCGAAGGGAGCAGGAATCTTCGTCAGTTTAGAAAAAAAAAAAAAAAAAAGGAAAAATTCGTTCAATGTGTCGACTCCAGTACATTCGAAATCAACACTTATTCAAATTTTTTCATAATAAAAATAGATCATGCCCAACTGACAACTTCCACCTTTCTACCAGAATCTGTTGACCCATGCGTTGGTGATGTAACCTTTCACAAGACTTTAGGAAACTCAGACTGGTGCTGCCTTTGCCCTACAGACAATATAGATCTTTATGCATGGAGGAAGAAGGGAATAAGCTGCATATGCAGAAATTATTTAACAAAGATAATATTGTTCTGGAAGACAGAGGCAACGAGCCCTGATAACTCTCACCCTTAATCTATGCTTAGAGGCATATATTCCGAGCATGG
Source organism: Coenobita brevimanus (assembly GCF_032717465.1). Taxonomy (NCBI): domain Eukaryota; kingdom Metazoa; phylum Arthropoda; class Malacostraca; order Decapoda; family Coenobitidae; genus Coenobita; species Coenobita brevimanus. Next base: position 34,748,330 of record NC_136971.1, read on the forward strand.
GGAGTCTGATCGGGTGGAGTGACTGAAACAATTTTTCCTCTCTCATTCTCTTCAGTGGAACACACTGTTGCCATTTCTACCTTCCCTGAAAGGTCCATAATCTCCGCTAGCTCACCAATATAATCACTGAAACACCTGTTGAACAAGCCTGCATCATTTGTATCTGTAATGACCTAGAGCACTTTGTGCAATACTTACTCATATCCCAAAATTCCTTGGAGGGGAGTTTTGTTATTCCCCTGCTTATCCCTACTCTGTCATTCGTTTCCTCCACCAGGCTTCTGTTACCATAACCTTATTTCAGTAGTCTGTCCTACCAATCCAATAAGGCCCATACACCATCCCAGGAGGTAGTGTCTACGGCTTTTTTCCTTGTGGCGATAGCCAGCAGGTCAATGAGTGGCCAGCGTTCTTCTTCTGCTTCTGGCGGACTTGTTAAAAGGAGGCCTTTGCAGACATAAAAGTTGTACCAAGTATGGTATTTTGACACGGAGATTCCACATCTGTCATCAGCTGACACCTGAGGTGGCGCCATTTAGCGACAGCTTTAGTAAAATGCTTAATTGTACAGTGCTCTATTGAGACATAAGGTGGTCCCATATAAGGTTATTTGACATAGAGAATCCAAATTTGCTGTCAGCTGACACCTGTGATGGTGCCATCTAATAACAACTTAAATAAAAGTTCATCATTTATGCTCACTGAGATGTAAAATCTGGGTAGTGGGACTCCGTTAAGGCACCTCCAGAATCTGGGTAGTGGGTCTCTCTGTTAAGCTACTGTAGTATAAAACTAAAACCTCACTGCAGGTTCCAAAGCAGTTCTTCTCTTGTTATACTGCACTTGGGATGCCTATAGGTAAAGAATGGAAATATAACTGACTTTTTCTGAAAAAAAAAAAAAAAAGTTTCCCTGGCCGAGAGTAGTCTGAGTGTGCTTTGCCCATTACGGAAGATATCTTCATGGCATACATGGATGAAAACACTTGTTTACTTTTCCCTCTGAATAATGAGTCTGACGGCCAAAGCCTGAACCTTGAAAAAATTCTACCCAAGCTGATTACGGTCGTTTCTGATTAAGCAAGTACCTTAGAACTGGAGACTGCATGATGCCACTATGGCACCATTGGACATTTCCAGAAATTCAAGATGGCATAACTTCAAAAAATGGATTGTATTATAAGACTGTCAAATTTCTTTGAATTTTAAGTGTAATATAATTATTCTTACATAATTAAAGTCATAGAATCCATTTCCATAGTTATACCTGAGATACAACTGCACAAAACAGAGACAGAGGTGATTTACACAACTGAAAAAGAAATGCATCTACCCTGTTCACCATTGTCATGGTGCACTTGGTCGATGCCTCTGCCAGTGTCCCTGATGCACTTCAGGTAGGCAAAGCATGTGTGGATGCCTACGAGTCCCAACTACCTGAAGGCTTCTATGAAACCATTAATGCACCTACCATCACCATGTCAATTAGAAAAACGTGTATCAAAGTGGGATCAGGACTGCATTTGTTACAAATATCATCTTCCACAGAACCCTGGGGCTGATGGACACACTGGTGTTTGACCTGCATTATCTTTTTGACCATGAGTTGGACCCAATTCTCACCTCTCCTTTTATGGATGATGGCAACCTTTGTCCAGCCAATGCCAAAGCTAAACTGAAGAAAGTTCTGTGAGTAGAAAAGACAGCAAGAAGAATGCCCAAGCCAGACATAGTTATTGTTGATGGATGTGCCTTACTTTGGATAATACACTGGCCAGTATCAGATGTAGTTAATGACATAGTTCAGGTACTCGAGCCATTTCTCCATAAACAGCCTGAAGCCATTGAAGTGTAACTCATTTTTGACCGGTATTACCCAAACAGTCCCGAGGGATGCACAAACTCTCAGGACAGTATCATGCCTGACTCCTTAAGTCTCACTGTACAGCTACCACTTACAGGTCAGCAGAGCTGGGCACCTCCGCAATCACTTCCGCAACTCGCAATTTCCACAATAGCAGACCGCATGCTTTCAGTTGCAGAATTGCAGTAGTGGCAAACTCGTCTGAAACTTGTGGTACTGCATTGCAAAAGTAATTCCTAAATCACAGTCCTGTCCGCAATCTCCCACATGGCGGTCAGTAGTGGTTAGTACAGGCTATACCATGACTCATGAATATCAAGCTTGAACAGGATTCCCGGCCAGCAGCGGCGGCAGGCGAGGCGTCCCTGTGTCAGTTTGCTGTAGGAATGGGCGATACCAGGAGAAATTATTTGATACAATACGATACGATATACTATAAGCCAGCATGGCAGTAAATTTTGTGGCACGCATATCTAATCATGTACAGTTGTTCCACTATTTGACAGATGACGATCTTAAGGGCTAATGTAATTGTGATCACTGAAAATACTTCTTTTTTGGTCTTACTGAGCTATTATCTGCAAGAGTAAGCACATTTCTATTAATTATCTAATTATGTTCTATGGGCTGCATTCTGCTGCTGGTCAGACTGATTTTCCCGAGTGTTACAAAGGCTATTTCTATTTCTTGTATTATTACTTTTGTAATAAAGGATATGTTTATTTTGTTATAATATTAGTAATGTGAGAGACTGTTCTCCCAAGGGTCAGACGTCATGAAGGCCAAAAGGGCAAGTCTGACCTCGGAGAACTTCGAGCAATTAGTGTTCATGAAAGGGAACATGGACCTCCTCAAGAAGGGGTTTTCAGTCTCAGAGGACTCAGACTGACTGTGACGTGTGGGTGTGAAGAAGTGTCAAGTGTCACAAGTGTGAACTTCTTAACTTGAACTTCTGAGTCAGTGAGGACTCTGAGAAGTGGTCTGAGTGACGTTATGAACGGAATCACCAGTGAGTAGTGAGTGTCACAGTGACTGTCACTGTGGGAAATTAATGCCATAAATAGATTATAAATACAGTAATTCACTACATTACCAATCGATCTACCACCTGATTGTGTACTTTGTATTGAAAATTGTGAAACTGGATTGCGGTTACAGTATTGAGGTAATGTAACTGCACATTCCAAGTTTATTGTGGAATTGCGGTAGCAGAAGGTAAGAGACAGAGGTTGTGGAATTGCGACTGTGGAGTTGAATTTAAGATTGTGGTGCCCAACTCTGCTTGTCAGTCTGTCTCCCTGAAACTGGTAAATAATAAGGTACACCTCATTTAAATCATATGTGACTATCTTGTTGAACATTTCCAGGATGAGATTAATGAGAAGCCCCTTGTCATCACAGGCTCCGATCCAGTTCCAAATGAGGTTCACTGCGGCATTCATATAAGGAGGAAGGACTTAACTGTGACACACGAGGATGCAGATGTCATCAATGCCAATCAGGTGATCACTATGGCCGGACAAAGTGACAACACCATTCATGCAGTCAGCGATGACACAGACATATTTGTCCTCCTGGTGCATTGCTATGCAACCACTGCTCTTCAAAATGATGTGTTTATGATCCCCCTCCCCGTGGCGGGGGGGGGGGGACACAATCTGGGCACACTATGGGGTGGTACTACTACTCTGCGGCCAGGTTGTGTTAGGAAAAATTTTGCCTCCATATTTCCTGCGTGTTGTAAAAGGCAACTAAAAGAGGCGGAGTGAAGGGGCTAGGGGCCTCCTCCTCCTCTGTGTTTTTTTAGCTCCTTCAGTGAGACAGGGCATAGAAAGGCTGAGTTATCCCAGTTCCCTAAAGACTGGGTCTATGAATGTGTGTGGATGTAGTACAACTGAGGCAGGAAGAGATTGGGAGACTGTGAGTAGAAAGTTGGATGTGTTAGTTATGAGTGAAATGGAGATGAAAGGGAAAGGTGAGTCTAAGCTTGGATGTGAGAATGGAAGGATGTCAGGTGTTGATAGAGGAAGGGCGAGAGAAGGTGCGGCCCTGTAAGTTATTCCATAAGTGCAGCAGTGTATGACTGAATGGAAAGAGGTGTCATAGAGACTGATGTGGGTGAAAGAGAAATTTGGACATGAGTTATGGGTATTTGTGAGTGAATATGGGCCTGGTAGTGAAAGGGATGTAGAAAAGAGGGAGTCTTTCTGGAATGATGTTTATGAGTGACTGCAGAGTTCTGGAGCAAATGTGAATGTGGTAATGATGGGAGATCTGAATGCTAGAGTGGGAAATGTAGCAGTGTGAGACAAGTGGGTGGTGGTGTAAGAAGAGGAAGTGAATGATGGTGCGAAGTATGGCTGTGGTTGAGAAGAGACATGCATTTGAAGTGTGGCTGCAGAGGAAGGATGAGGTGTCATGAAAGATATAAGGAAAAGAGGAAGAGGGCAAGATGGGCTGTGAGTGATGCTAAAGTGGCAGCAGATGAGAGTTGGGATAGGCGGTTCACTGAGAATTTTCAACAGATTACCAAAGAAAATGTTTTGGAAGGAGGTGAAAAGGGTGCGAACGGGAGAGTCTGGGAAGGAAGAATGAGTAAAAGCAGAGGATGGAAGGATGTTAACTGAGATGGATGCAGTAAGGAAGAGATGGGCAGAGTATTCTGAAAGATTGTTAAATGTACAGGAGGAGAGGGAGGCTGAGATTGTGGCAGATGGAAGGATGCAAGGAATGTGTTGGGAGAGTTAAATGATTCTTTGATCACGATGGAGGAATTGCAGGAGGCAGTAAAGGAAATGAAAGCAGAAAATGCTGCAGGTATGGATGGGTGTGCTGTGGAATGCCTGAAAGGTGGTGGAGCAACTGTTTCACAGTGGTTAGTAAGATTGCTGAATGTGTGTTTTGTGAGCGGTATGGTGCCGATTGACTGGGAAAGTGCTGGTGTTGTTCTGTTGTATTAAGGTAAGGGTGATAAGCATGAATGAACTAGCTTTAGGGGTATAAGTCTGTTGAGTGTTGTAGGTAAGGTGTATGGTAGCGTGTTAATTAAGAGAGTTAGAGAGGGTACAGAGCGAGTGATTGGTGATGAGAAGTGTGGCTTTAGGAGAGGAATGGGAAGCGTGGATCAGGCGTTTGCTGTGAAAAGGTGTGGGAAAAATATTTAGCGAAAGGTAAAGATGTATTTTCGGTGTTCATGGATTTAGAAAAAGTGTATGATAGAAATGATAGGGAGGCTTTGTTGACTATCTTCAGATTGTATGGGCTTGATGGTATGTTGCTCAAAGGAGTGAAAAGTTTTTATGTAAATAGCAGTGCATGTATAAGAGTGGGAAATACTGTGAGTGATTGGTTTCCTGTGAGAGTGGGGCTATGGCAGAGATATGTGATGTCGCCTTAGTTGTCTGATATTTATATGGATGGTGTTGTAAGGGAGGTGAATGCAAGAGTGTTATGTGAAGGTTCGAATCTGGTGAATGCTAATGGTAGAGAGTGGAATCTGAATCAGCTACTGTTTGCAGATGACACTGCACTAGTGGTTAATTTAGAGGAGAGATTGAGACAGTTGGTAGAGGAATTTGGAAGGTGTGTGAACGGAGAAAATTGAGAGTTAATGAGACTAAGAGTAAAGTGATGAAGAGTACCAGGCTGGGAGATGGTAGGAGGATGAATATAGTCTTGAATGGTGAGTTGCTTGAGGAGGTAGAGTGTTTTAAGTATTTAGGGTCACATGTTGCTGTGGATGGAAGAATAGATGTAGAAGTGAAGTTTAGAATGAATGAAGTAGGAAAGGTGCTGGGAGGAATGAAAAAAGTGTGTAGATGTCGTTCGCTTAGAATGGATGTAAAAAGAAGGATGTATGAGGGTGTAGTGGCACCGACTGTATTATATTTTGCTGAAACATGAAATGTGGGTGTAGCAGAGAGAAACAGTGTGAATGTAATGGATGGCATAGGCAACGCTAGAGCTGTTCAAGCTTTTCACAAAGGACATCTATCTTCCCTTTTGGGACAGAATGAAGACATCCAGATACTCCACCTCAGGCCATGTCCTTCATTGCAGCATGCTACGGTAGAGTAACAGCTGGTGCCATGTCCGATGTGTGCTTCAATGTATGGCAGATAAAAGCTGCTAGAAACAAATCACTCTCATGCAAATTTCCGTTTCTTCCACCCATTACCAAAGCTTTTGAGCTACGTTTGGCATGGGCTCAGTACCAGGCCTGTCTCTGGAAAGCAGCAGGTCATCATTCCCCGCCAAGTATAGATCCTAAAGAATATGGGTGGCGAGTTGAAGTAAATCACACACTGCTGCTGGTGCCATTACCACCGGGGACTTTGGTAGCCCTAGAAAGGGTTTTGAGCCTACTGTATTGTAGCTGCTCAGAAGCTTGTGCCACAAAGAGATGCACTTGCAGAAAATCAGAGATAGCATGCAGCATATTCTGCAAGTGCACAGAATCACCAGCAGTTTACCGCTCCAGTCCTCTGAACACCGACAATGCTGCTGATGATGACTAAATCTCCCAGCTTATTCATTCAGAGAAATGTAAGAGCTTGCTTCAGCATTAAATAGCCTACTAGTAGGGAATTTAAAATCTAGCTTTTAGATTATGTTTATACAAATAATATTGGTCTTCTTCATTCTCAGTGAATATTCACTGCTCCGTTATAAAACGTTAATGCAGGATCAAACTGGGGTGCCGGATCTATCATTCAATATAAGCGCCAAATGCTAGTTTGCTAATGTAGCAGGTAACCATTACAGGATATAATAAAACCGTATTTCGTAGGTGTTTATTATCACTTGCTTTGATTTTAAATGGATATAGGGACATTAAGACTTTAAATAATGATCTCACAAAAAACAGTGAGCACCAAAAATAATAGCTGTCCTGGGTAACTGAAAAGTCTCTTTGATAGACAGTAAGTGAAATCATGGATGTACTCTCATTACTGTAAATTATGTAACAGAAACATCATTAATATGGCCTTGAGCTAATCATCAGTGCAGCTGCGAAGGACCCATCACCATTTGGTGCCAGATCAATGACAAATCAAGTGCTGCAATATATATTACAGCCACCAGTAATATGGAATCACAGGTAGTGTTGTGAAAGAGTTTTGAGGGAAATGTGCAGCTGCTTCTGCAACAGAATTTACGATATTACTGAACTGTGAAATATTTATATATTATTTTGTAAGAATTGGTGTATAATGACTAAAATATATAAAAATTATGTTTTTTAACATACACCCATATTCTTGCAATTATTTGGCATCAGGTTCACTCATGTAGGTGTTTGTCGGTTAAAAAAGAAAAAAAAAACACACACTTTGTTCTGTCCATTTTTGTCTTAATTTTTTGCAAGATGCAATATGGAAAAGGTGTTTTTCTTACATTGTAACCCCATAAAAACTGTTTATTTGTGTTTTGTGGTGTGCAGACATGATTGTTGAGGTGTTACATTAAAAAAAAATGACTCACATTTCAAAGAAATTTGGAAGTTTCTAATTTTTGGCTTTTGTGGCAGACATCTTGGACGCCATCTTGAATTTTAGAAAATGCCCATGGATACCAGCTGGGCATCATGCAGATTCTGACTCTATGGCATTTCCTCTATCAGAAGAAAAAAATAACCAGCATGGGGTGTACTTTCGCAAGGTTAGAGCTCAAACCCGATGTTGGCTTCTGGACTAAATGCCAAAAAGATATGTATTAATCACGGCTGAAAAATGTTGTCCACTGGAAGGAAGTGATTTTAACTATTTTTAACACAAGGAAGGAACCAAAGACCAGAAGTCCACAATATTGTTCCCTCCAAGGAAAATATAAATAACAGCCAAATTCAAGATCTTTTCATTTTAAGATGCCTGGACACTGCGTTTAAAAGAATGGAGATCATAAGATGTAGAAATTCAGACAGAGGAAGGCAGTTTCACAGTTGACCTGTTGCATATACGAACGACTAGGAGTAACGGTTAACTCATGTATCTGAGATTTGGACAGAATAGGGATGAGAGTTTCCTGCTAGAATGGTAGTACATGTCCTCCATAGTGGTGGAGGAATGCAAGCAGATAACGCAGAGAAGCAGTGACTATTAAAGCAGCAATAGAAAATGAGTTAAAGATGCAACAATGCAGTAAAGTGACAGAGGTTGAAGGGAGCCAGTAAGAGAAGGAGAGTAAATGGGACGAAAAGCTTTTGACTCCGCCTTGTCGTGAAGAGCCGAGTCTCCCCTCACATGAGAGTTGTGCTCAACTCAGAGGCGAATAAAACCTCTGCATAGTCATCAACTGTGCAGGGGAAAGAATGCACAGATTTGGCTTAGCACACCTAATCTCTTAGAAGAATATTTTATTTCCAAGATAAATCCCGAGAGAGTGAAATTCCAAGAATGTTCATTGATGATGCAAGATTGAGCTGGATATTGTTAAAAATTATATTTTGGGAATCAGAAGATGTAAGTATGAGCTTTTCGTGCATTAAAAACAAGATTGTTTTTACCCTAATCAGAGATATGAGTCAAGGAAGATATTAGGTGTGCCATAGCCTCATCCCTAGTTGTTGAAATAATTGCTGAGATGGATGCTGAGAGAAGTAAATGGAAAGGTGAAGCGTGGAGTCATCAATGTATGAGTGGATAAGGTTAAATGTACAGCTTAGAAGGCCAATGATAAAAAGAAAAAATAAAGTTGGTGATAGGACAGGACCCTACGAAAAACCACTATTGATAGTTCTGAGAACAATGGTGGCGGTCTACAGTAACAGCTATAGAACGACCAAAAAGGAAGCTAGAGATGAAGGTACAGACAGATGGATAGAAAGCGTAAGAAGGCAGTTTTGAAATAAAAAATTTATACCAGACTTGTTCGAAAGCCTTTGAGATATGAAATTCCATGGCAGAGCCCATACTGGCAATCGGAATGAATATTATTTTAAGAAAGGTGTTTTAATTGTTTTGATAAAATTCAAAACATAAGAAATACAGGATGGTAAATCAATTGGACAATAGTTAGAGGGTTAGGAATTGTCACACTTCTTTGGGTAGTGGGGAAAGAAAGCAAACTTCTAGCAAGGAGGAAGGGTACAAGTCGGCAGGCAAAGGTGAGAAAGTTTACTTAGACCGAGTGTATGCACAGAAACAGAGTTCTTGAGGACAACAAGAGGGACCCCATCAGGCCCACATGCCTTGAAAGTTTTTAGGCCTGTGAAGGCAACAAGGCATCAACTGAAGAAATTCCATTGTCAGTCATAAGGAAGGCAGAGAGGGAAAATGATGGTGGAACAGCACTGGAATCGTCTACGGTGGAATTAGAGGAGAATGTCAAAAAAAGAATTCTGCCTTTTCAGTAGAAACAACAGCTACAGAGCCATCAGCGGGAAGAAGAGGGAAAGATAATGAAGTATAAATGTTGCAGGGGCTTTTCGCAAAATGGTAGATGGAGTAGGAAGAATTTGTGTGGTATAGTTCAGAGCAGTTACTGCTTTCCATTCTGTCACTAATACGCCTATTCCCTTACCACACTGACTCTATTATTCCTAGATTATATATATATATATATATATATATATATATATATATATATATATATATAAATAGAACAGAGGAAGGAAAAACGAATGAATTAAAAAAATAATCCGTACACCAGATGACTGGTGTCCTCCATTCATAAAAAGTCTGTGACAGTTGGACTTGAACAGCTGCTGGTTGAAGTCTGGGGGGAAACAACTCCGGGGAAACGAGTTCCAGAGAGAAGCAGTTCGAGGAATAGAAGAATTCTGATAGGAGGAAGTTGTGCAAAATGGCTGTGTGACATTCAAGTCATGAGCGCTACCAGATGTCCGTGTAGCACGAGGGAAGGCATGGAGAAGTGGCTCAATGGAGGCAACTTCGTCTGGGCATTTGCATAAAAGTATCTGTAAAATACTGCAAAAGAGGCGACAATCCTTCTTACTTGTAGGAGAGGTAGTTTATTTGAAAGAGCAGGGTTATTAATAATTCCAACAACTTTGTTCTGAATTTTGTCAAGTTGATTTAGTGCAACTTCTCCACATCCATTCCACAAGGTTTAGCAATATTCCAGCTGAGAGTGCACATGACTCTTAAAATTATAGCTAACTACTTGTTAGTGAAGAAGTTACGGACTCTGAACAATAATCCAAGTTTCTTTGGGGCGGTTTTAGCAAGTGTTTTGACATGAAAGGTCCAGATGTGGGCATTGTTAAGTGAAACACCGAGAATTCAGTACTTTTGGAGATGGAAATATTAGTAGCACTGAGGATAATATAGCCTACAAATCTTGCAATATCTGTCTATTAGTAAAGTGTATATATTAAGTTTTACTAGCATTAAATGAGACAAGGTTATTTTGTCCCCATTCAGTGATATTAGATAGGTCTTGATTTAAGGAGATGGCTGTACTGAGCTGAAAGTTAAAGACATTAAACTCTGTGAATGTGTGTCTGAGTATGAATGAACTATGAAGTGCTGAGTCATCTGCATATGAATGGATGGGATTGTGGGTGACAGGTAAGAGATATACTGAATAAATTGTTTGTTGCACTGAAACTATTGTCCTACAGCATCAGTATTCATTGGGTGTACTTCCTGCTCCAGTTCCACTGCTCTTCATTATTCTAGCTTAGGCTACTCATTCCTTTGCACACCATCTCATTTCTCCACTCCTACGTTTGATGTTTTCATGTTGCCATGCAGGTTCCGCGGTCGACGAACGAACTTGGTAATTATGGTGTTTTTTTCCTTTTTTCAGTTTGTTCCTTTGTCTAAGAAGTTATATTTTAATCCCTGTCTGACACACAAAATGCTCTTATCTCTTTTCCTTTGAATTTTGTTGGACTCAGTGTTTTTGATCCATCAGTAAGAGAAGGGCATGCTGATTCTCTGCACTTGCTTTTCTGCACTGAGAAATATTTCCCTTTATCTTGATATCTGGTGGAAGGCTTCGGGGTAAGGTAAGGATGACTGGGCAAGGTTAAATTTTCCACCCTATAACTCAGACGGAGGAGTTGAGAGTCAAAAAGTCCAGAGAGACTATAATCCACTTAAAAAAAAAAAAAACAAGTTCTGTACCTTTTGAATGTCTCATAGACACCAGGATATTTTAAAATATAGCATTTAATATTCAAGAGAACCTTGAATAAGGTATAGTCGCGACGCGTGACTCTGAGGTTGTTATTATAGTGCCCTGGCAACCTATCATTCAAAAGTGCGTCTGATTTCTTGTATAATATGAGACGCATTAATTCGTGTATAATATGTTCTTGTATAACAATACTCGTGTATAATATATTCGTGCATAATAATATTCGTGTATAATATGATACGAAGTCGGACGCACTTTTGAATGGCAGGTTGCCAGGGTACAATAACGTCAACCTCAGAGTCGTGTGCCGCGAGTATAGTAGTTGAACTTTATCCTCATTTTTACATTCACAAAGCATAATTCCCAACATATGATTCATAATAAATAAATGTTCTAATTCAGAAAGTAGGATACTTATATAATGACATATTACTTTTTTCCATATCAGACCGAATATCAAATTCATCAAATTTTTCATCAAATTTAGACTCCTTATATATGACTTCTTTTATGTGCCTCATACATACATAGGGGGTATCTCTCTCAAAAAAAGAGAGAAAATATTATATATATATATATATATATATATATATATATATATATATATATATATATATATATATATATAAGGGAGCATTCGCTTTCGACCTTCACGTTGACCTTCAAAAAATGTCACAGGTCAAATCTGACATCACATATGGACACCCTGGACATGACTTCCTACTGTATATGCATTTCATACAAACATAGGGTCAATCTCTCAGAGAAACAAAGATATAAGAGAAAATTGACATTTAACCTTGAAGATGACCTTGAAGGAAAAGTCATAGGTCATATGTGGCATCACATTTAGACTGACGATATATGACTTCCAATATAAGTCTTTTAGAACATGTAAACCTATCTGTTAAAGTAAGGACATATAAAGTGTTTAAAGTTTCAAAAATAGAAAGTTGGTCATAAATCGGACAACTTGGATTAAAAAAAAAAAATCGAGAAGACTGGCATCAACCTCCTCTAAGGCCCTACAATCATATAAAATATGAGAAAATTCCAGCAAACGTTTCTAAGATACAGTACAGCGTGTAACGGACGAACGGACGTACAGACGAACGGACATGGCCTAGCCTAAGATTCCACTTCGTGTGAAATGAAGTGGAATAACAAAGGATGAAAAATAATAAGTCAGAAGTCAAGGGTACAGGGCAAGGATAGTTTGAAGAGTTTTCATCCAACGTAGATCAAATTTGGCGGGCGGGTTGAGGCTCGGCGGAGAAATCTGTTAATCGATTTTTAGAACAATAAGTGTTCTAAGGTTAAGGTCATAGGGCAACGTCAAATATTCAGCCCTTATATGTCACAGGATGCTGCGCTCTGAATGTTTCTTCTTATTCAGTCTTTAATGTTATCTTCCTGAAGCATTACGAGAGACTTTCTGCTCGATGATTTGTGTGCTTCTCTGACAAAATTAATAAGGAAAATGTAAAACAACTGTATCCTTAACAAGATCGAGCGTGAGCCTGGCTTCACCTCATGCTTCAACCTTCTTCACACCTCTCAAGGCTTTTATTTTTTTTTCCTTTAATATAATGCTGGGAATAATGTTTCCACCACATGTCTATCCAGAGGAGATTCTTCTTTCTTGACTTCAACGATGTATAATTGGCATAAAAACAAGGTTTGTTCTTTGTGCAAGGCAACACAGCAAAATACGGTCTGCTGCTTTACATTGGGCAAGTATCCGGTCTTCCTAGTGCCCTCAAAAGTCAGCATTGTTATCGCCGACACAATGTCACATCAAACCTACTGGTTGGGGCAGCGCACCAAGGAACGAAAATATAACACACTTACTCCACTTCACAGTTGTGCTCGTCATTTCGAGTGGAATTCCACACACATTCGAGCTATTTGGCTTTGTAGTTTCCACTTTGAGACATCTTACTTTGTAATTTTGACTTCATAACCTCGATGATGTCCGTTATTTTTACTACTGGCACATTTTTTTTTTCCTAGTAATGAGGAAATACGGAAAAAATCTTGAATTACTCTTTTCCGTAATGATATATATTTTTAGTCATTTTGCACCGACAAGATTATTATTAACTTGTTTAATAAAAACTCTTCCATGGTAAGGCGTAATTATTCTTAAATCTTTCTTTTTGTATTTCTAAGCAATAAATTTCAGCCTAGTGGGATCTCTTGTGCTTCAGTGGTTAAAGATGTAGTCTGCATTTGTACGCCCCCAGATATGATTCTTTCTCTCACTGTATGTTCCCTTTTCATCTCCAACCTTTCCTCCTCCTCCTTCTCCTCCTCTCGCCATTTGCTTCCCAGTCCATTGACCTTCACTTTCAGTGGTTTCCTTCCCCCCTCTCCCCAAACCCAGAACCTAAAACTCCACATTTTTCTCTTTTGTCTCTCTCTCTCTCTCTCTCTCTCTCTCTCTCTCTCTCTCACACACACACACACACACACACATCAATTTGGCTTTCACTTTTCCGCGGGCAACATTCCAGTTATTTTTGCCTTACTTAGAACTCCATTACAAACAGACCCCCCACCATCATCTTATTCACTCTTCTACCACAAAGGCTTCACTACGTTATGCCTCATTTTCTCCTCTCCTTCTCCTTCCACACACCAGTCCTTGGTGCTTCTCTTCCTCCCACAGCTTCCCTGTCCCTCTCCCTCGACTTCCCGTCTCTTCATACACCTCTTTCCGTTCCCTTTCATTTTATTTCTCCTCCTCACAAGTTTTCTTTCCTCACTCTCTCCTGCTCCACACACCTCTCACTTTTTCTCTCCACCTTCTCCCTCCACAATCTTCTCCCTCTCTTCTTCCCAATTTCCACACATCATTTCCCTGTCCTCCTCTCTCCTTCCACGCACCTTTTCTTTGTTCCCTCTTCTCTCGTTATGTTCCCTTACCTACCACACGCTCTTCCCTCCCTGTTTCTATACACTCTGCTCTCCTTCTCCCTTTAACACACTTCTCCCTCTTCTTTTCATTTTTATTCCCTCCACTTTCCATATGCCTCTTCCACCCCACATTTCCTCTTCCCACCCTTTCCTTATCTTTCTCTGACTACCTCCTTCGTTCACCCCCCCCCTCCTATCCCCCGAGTATGCCTCTTCCCTTTACTTTTCTTCCCTCCCTTTCCGCATGCCTCTTCCCTTTACATTTCTCCCTCCCTTTTCACATGCCTCTTCCCCTCCCTTTTCCTCTCCTCCATTCCTTACCCTACCCTTCTCTCACTAACCCCCCTCCGCTTCACCCTAGCACGCCTGCAGTATCTTTGTGCGGAGAAGTAAAGAGCAGATTTGTCGTCCTAATGAGACGACCAGTGCCACGTAATCCCTGACTCATTTCCGACCCCCCACCGTGTGTGTGTGTGTGTGTGTGTGTGTGTGTGTGTGTGTGTGTGTATGTGTGTGTGTGTGTGTGTGTGAGAGTGTGTGTGTGTGTAATCCACAGGAGAATACACAACACACATTTTTCCAGTGCCGTCGAAGTACTAAGTATCAACTCAAGACCATGATCAGGATCACCACCTTCACCCGAGACACTTTCGTACCCACTTTTCTGGCGTTAACATGAATTTCAGGAACAAAATGTATTATAGTATAATCCGTATGAATGGAGTAATGATTTTCTATTATTTCCTTCTACTTTAGTTAATCCTTCAGCCTGTGGTAGTCTTTCATTAGCTCAATGATATGTTTGGCGATGCCAAGAAGGTATCATAATAAAGACACTGAAACTTATCGCTTTAGCCAGAGGACCGTCCTTGACCCTTACAGTGTAATAGGGCAGGTGTAAGATATAGCAGGAGGAAGGAAACGTTTCAGGCGATGGACAGCTGAGAGAGAGAGAGAGAGAGAGAGAGAGAGAGAGATCATAGGAGTACATGGAAATAAAAGACAATAGGAGACCTCTAGTCCTATTACGAGGTTATCCGTTGTAAAAAAAAAAAATGCTAAGACTATTAGATCTAACCAGCGTTTAAGAAAAAAGGTTAAAAAAGAGCAAGAGTCTCCCACGCCCATCACATCATCCGGTAAAGCCAGCAGGAAAATGATAGAAAAAAATATCATCTTTGTTAGAGAGGCAGGTTAGGAATGACTATGCAAGATGTAATATTGATTCTACCGTCTTGTAAAAGACAGAGCGTACACAATTACAGAATATTATCTTCATTAAATAAACGTTTCACAGTTGTCAGCATACACTTCATTCTGGAAATAAGACTCAGGCAGTTATAGCCTATAGTCTCAAAATATTTGTCTAGCCGAATTTTATACGTATCACTCGTTGTTGTTGGTAGCCTATTCTATGTTCTGCTACGCGAATATTAAAGTGAAATTTCACTGTAGTAGTGTTGCACCTCTTCCATTTGGGTTACAATCAATTACTTCTAGTCACAGTATATCTAACGTCAAACATGTGAAGAATTTTAAATAGTTGTAGTAAATATACTCTGAGTAGTCGCCTTAAAGGGAAAAAAATATATATATATATTTACTTTTTTCGCTCTTCGTAGGGTAAATTTTGCAGCAATCGGATCATTTTTCTGGCTCTGGGTTGCACTGTCCTGAATCTGTCTTCGTCCATAATGTGATTCGGGGACAATTTGTGCGCACAGTTCTAGAAACTATCTAACTAATAACGTATAAAGTTCAGACATTACATCGGGCGTTTCATGATCAAAGTCGCTTACATTGAACCCGAACATTTGTTTGCCTTGTTACTAGCTGTCATACACTGTTTGGAGTTTTTGTGGTCACTGCTGATCCTAAATCCTAAACCTTCTCGTCCTTTACTGTCGTCAGTTAGAAACATGCAAGTTTCATAGGCTATCTGATGTTTTTGTCATCAAAGTTCATTACTTTGCAATTATCTATATTAAATTTCACCATCCATTTTTCATTTTATTTAATTAACTTAATCAGGTCGTTTTCCGTAGATTCACATTGTACTTTGGTAATGACTTTGCCTCCGATATGTAGGTCATCTGCAAATTTCTGTATCTTAGAAACGAGTCAACTTTCTCGTTTATTCATAATTATAATTAGTGAAAAGAATTGGCCCAGGAACTGTTGTTACTTTTAGTCCATATGATGATTTTCTGTTTATCACAACATGTTGCTTGCGATTTATTAAATCCTCACCAGTCCATGAGCCTTATTGTTAGGGAAGTCATGTTTTTCTAGAAGTCTTAGGTAAGGGACCCTATCAATTGCTTTCTGGAAGTCTAAGTCGATAACACCGATGATGGTTTTGCGTCCAAGTAATTTGCTTGTAAATTATTCAAGTCAATTGGGAGGCATGGTTTATTATTACGAAACCTGTGCTGATTATTACGACCTAGCAAGTGCAGCGAGTGAAGCGATGTTTATGTTCAGGTAAGAAATAAGTGGCCCGACACGATACAGCCTGACAGAGATGATTTTCAGATGCTAATAATTTTTATACCGTTTGAGATATAGAGGAGACTCTTTCGGCGGACAGTAGATACATTCAGTAAATTTTGTTTTAGCGATATATTTACACATGAGACCAAAGAAGCCCCTTAGAATCCCAGCTTTCCAAAGGAATGTACCGAAGACATGAATTGGCATGCTGCACCTTGAAGTCGAATTTTAAAAGATTTCCTGTTGTAATGCTATGTTTTCTTGCATGAATTCGAACAGTTAAGTATCGGATATCACGCTAATAATTTTACATGGACATGTGTTCTATGTTTTGGGGGTGAAATCAGCAAGGGTAAGCTCCAACTTTTCTGGGTTTTATCATTCGATCAACAGCCAAGCGTTTACCGACGCAGTTTGTTGGCACGGCAAGTCGGGAGCAGAGAACTGAACATTGTGCGTGTGATAAATGTTATGGCGCTTCGCTATATGCACATCCAGAGAGAAAATGTGACGGAGAGAAAGCGTCAATTATTCCTCCGTTTTTGTTCAATTACCTCACCAGAAATGTTGATAGTTTACACCAAGATGAAATTATGATGACACGCGTATGTACAAAAGCTTGCTCGCTCGACACGCGCACTTTACTGGTCTGTTATAAGATTATGGTTACTAAGTAACACGGTAATTTAATCTCAAGCAGTTTTCCCCAAAATTTTCCGTAGTACTGTAGTTAGGCTCATTGGGCGGAATTTTGTGTCACGTTTTATACCGGTCTGTTTAAAGATAGGCAGTACTTTAGTGATCTTCCATTAATAAGATAATCTGTGTACATTGAATAATCCACTGGATTTTTTTTTATTTACAAGAAAGGCTAACTGCCTGCAACATTCACGAAGATATATCTGATCTGGGCCATTTGATTTATTTAGGTCGATATTCAGAAGATAGTTTAACACTTCTTGTCTTGTCACCTCGTTGATTGATAACTTACCACATTGTCCTGAGAAGTCCGATTTTGCGATGGGATTTTTTACGCTACTTTCTATTGTCAAAACACTGTGAAATGAGACGTTCAGAATTATTGCTATCGTTTGGTTATCATGGACTATATCACCTTCCAAGATTAGTAAAGGGACTATGTTATCATTTATATTTTTATTTCTTCCCACATAATGAGAAAGTAATTTAGGGTTTGATTCTGTTTACGAAAATATTTTTACTCATATAAGATATTCGGTACAGTCATTGTGATATCCCTAACGTTTATATTTTTTATATGCTCTCCTGTTGTGAACGATGATATCTACAGTATTCTTCAACATGCAAACCGGTTTATTAATGTCATTATTTATTCACGTAATCCATGGTATATATTTCATTCGATAGACATCAGTGGAATAGTGAATACTTCCCACGTCTTTAACGTTACTAACCTGTAGTGTCTTAATCCAGTTGGTGCTGGGAATTTCGAGGTTAGATTTATTAAAAGTTAAGAACTAACAGGCTGTTTTTCCTGGTCTTGCTGTTGATTTCAACTTCAAGTCTAATGATATTATGATTTATGTTGCTATAGTTTTCACCAACTTCACACAAATTTATTAGGTCCTTGTCTGTTGCAAGGGCATGGTCGATTATTTTATTTCCACACATCAATGTATTCGTTGTCTGACTTAAATATGCATCTTCTATCAGTTCAGGCAACCTTTTCTCTTGTTTGTCTACACTCGAATTTTGTCCAGTATTCACATAATTTAAGTCTCCCCAAATAATGCAGTTTGTTTTTTATTACTTTTTTCCGCCATACAACAATGTGTTGTTTTCTCCACCTAACTTGGGCGGTCTGTACCCTAACCCATAAAAATAGGTTTATTACTATGTGAAACTTTCGACATACAAAGAATCGTATGTTTCAACATCCAGTTTACCAATCAGTGCTGCACTTATACTAGGATTCCGCGCTAAATTCGTGCAGCAACAATTTTTCAAGTATTTTATAGTTATGCAGCAATACACTCTCCAAAAAGGTGCTTACCACGAGAGTTTAACCATGATTCTGTAATCAGAATCATGTCAGGATTTTTGGTAGTTGCATAGATAATTAATTCTTATTGCTTTGAAATACTAATACTCTCAATTATATACATAAAAGTCACAATACAGGTGGATCTACTACGGCTTTAAGACGCACTGAAATTACCCCTGTTTAATATTTTTAAAATCCTCATTCAGTATGGCGACACTTCTACGAGCCTCTGATGTGACTCTGTTACTCTCCGCAATAATCCCCTCATTGTATATCTGTGTTTGAGGGGAGGTCAATTTCACCTGATTGTTGTCTGATCTCATGTTTGACCCTATCACCATTGGCCTCAGGGACTGTATAGTTAACAGCTACATCATTAACTGTCCCTCTTTCTATCTCTCTTATACTGCCTAAGGCATCTCTAACACTGCCAACTGGAATCCTACCTAACCTAGGTTTTCCTGCCCTATTAATATTAAAGTTGTCTCCTTCATGCAAGCTCTTGTCCTGACAAAATTGTCTCAATAATCAACTAACACAACACACTCATTTCTAGACAGTCCTTCTAGCCTACTACTGAATCATTCTACCCATGATCTTAGAACCAACGTTAGATCTTGCTGTCAGATCACAGACAGCTTCATATGACAATCCTTGAACTACCCTATAAGGATCCTATACTTCCTAAGTATTTTGTCTGACCTTCCTGAATCTACATTATTAACCCATTGTAGCCCAGTGTCCAGAATACTGGACAGAACTGGGATTTTTCAAGCCTTTATAAAGTAGGGAACCCCCGGGTAGGGACCTATGAGCTTCGCGACCATGAGCCGATAGGCGGAGGGCTGTAAGCTTAGTACCCACCCAGTGTCATGCCTCGCCCAGCACCCCTGGGATTCAATGGGTTAATCGCTAAGACAGTACAAAAAGTCTTCTGAGGTATTGCTGACTAAATCATTAGTATTATCAGTAACGTCCTGTATGCTACACCCAGGGATGCAAAAAACGCTTCCTTCTACATTCCTTAGCACAAAATTCCGTCTCCTGATGCCTCAACGAATCCCAGACAAGTATGAGGCTAGGCTCATCCTGCACTTATTACTCTAGTACGTGAAACCTATTCCTTAAAGGTTACTTACCTTAGCCTTGCACCTTCCCTTGATTGACTGGAACCCATCATTATCATCTTCCCTGGTCTCACCCTTAACTATTGTTGTTTATCAGTTATCTACTTTGCTTTGCACTTCTGTTTCCACTTCCCCACCTTCACACTCACTATTTCAGCCTCATCCTCCCAACCTTTCAAATTGTGACTCAAAAAGAGAAGTGCCTCACTGTTTTTCCTAATTTTAAAACTAAGACTACTTGCTAACTCACAGATCAAACCATACGAATTCTTTCCTTCCTCGCTCACCATAAAGTTTCTTAGAAACCCCTTCGAGCATGAGGAGCTGGAGAATCACTGGGCAGGCGCCATTTTAACGAGTGCATGGGAGAGCTTCGGGCATGTCCTTACCTGAGCCAGTGAGAGAGAGAGAGAGAGAGAGTGGAGGGGGGAAGAGGGAAGTGTAGGGGTGAGAGGAGGGTATGAACGCATGGGGTATAATGTGGGATGATGTAGGATAGGAGGATGTAGAGGATGAGAACTTGTGAGGTAAGGGAGAGAGAGAACATGGCGCATTGAAGAGATGGAGAAGTGAAGGATGCCGGGGTGGGTGAAAGCAATTAGAGTAGTGGGGAGAGATGCTGGAAAGATGGGAAGAAGGTGAAGGGTGAAGGATGGTGGGGACTGGATAGACGAGTTTAGTTGAGGGGGAAGTGTTCAAACGTGAGGTGAAGGAAAGGTTGAAGGGTTTTAGAGAGCTCAAAAAGGGAGGTACGCGAAGTGTTGGAGGCCAAAGGGAGGAGAGGGAGGAGTGAGGAGTGACGTAGGTGGGAAGACAAACGATGGTGATGATTAAAGGTGAGGAAGGGATGGATACAGCAGACAGGAGGGGGATACAGAGGAAGAGTGTTTTAAGTAAGAGTGGATAAGTTAAAGTGGGGGAGGGAGGGAGAAATTAGGTAGGGGGCTGGGCATGTACTGGGTTATAAGAGCCTGTGATGGTAGTGGGGGTCCATGAGAAGGTGGGTAAGTAGTGGAGGGAGGGAAAGGTGGTTGGCTGTGGGGAGAAGAGGAGGGAGAGGGGTAGAGAGTAGAGAGTACAGAAGCGGGGAGTGGGTGACGGGCACTGGGAAAAATCAATGTGCGTGTCTGTGGTCAATCATTAAACGTGGTCAGTAATGGCCCGGTCAGCTAGTGGCCACCCTAATGACGTGGAGTCACCAATCAGCACATTCCACAGTCTCTTTTATTTCACCTAATGACTCAAAGTCATTGCCCACCACAATGCATAGTCTCTCTTATCTCACCCAATAACCTGCAGCCACAACTTACCACAATCCGCTATCACTCTTATTGTCACAGGGTTTTTAAAAATAAATGCGATTATTTAATGATAATGTTCGATAATACCGAAGAGCAGGGACAATGAATTGTCTTGCTAAATCAAGCAATGATTACTTTATGCCGGCCCGCTTCACCGACTCTCTCAGAACGAGAATTTATAAACTTTCTCAACAGTACACAGCAGAGACTAATTACTCACAATTGCTGTTTATTAGTACTGTTAGCCTCTGGAGAAAGTTACTTCACCCCTGACAATAAATAACTAATACTATTAATAATATCAGGTTCTTGCGGATGCGCTAAGGCACAACGGATTTTAAGCTTAATACAACAAGACTGGCCTAAGTACCAGTTATGAATAGCAAAACGTTTATGCAAGCTAGGAGCTATAAGGGAAATAAGCTTAATTATGGAGAAATGAAACACGAGTTTACATTACATTACGTTCAAAGAAAAAGAACTGTTAAATTTATTGATTACACAGGAATAAATTTAACGTTACATTTCAAAATGAATTCAAATAAAGAGATCGCACTCACTCACTCACTCAAAAGCTAAATTCTTACGCCTAGGAAAACAACATGCGGCGCAGCCGGCCAGCATGTGAGGAAACAGCACACTTAACTAAACTCTTAAGTCTAGGAAAACGAAAAGAAAATACTGGTTAATGTAGCGTATCACCAAGGAAGGGTGGGAGCCTCGAGAACTGTAGTCTAGTGGAGTCTGGGTGCTAGATGACCTCTCTCACTCTCACTACTGGAGCACAACAACCTCACTCCGTCGCGACAGACAAAAGACTGAATTCAAATACGATGTATGGGGTAATGCACAGGCCACCCGGAAGAAGGCGTGGCCAACGGTTGAGGCAAGCAGGGGCGAACAATATAGAAACAATAACATCGCTCAGTAGAGCACTTAATGACGTGCATTAGAACGGTCACTTTTGAAACAGTGACGAATGTTTTGAAAAAAGTATACTGTCGAAATGGAGAGAGAAACGGTTAACTGAACGATACACAGTGAGTTTTCAACTAATAGTTCGTGGTTTCTCACAAAAGGAAAATGTCGCGAATTTGATTCGCGGCATTACGCCCCTACAAAATGAAATTTTTTCCTTATGGGAAAAAATTTGTGTATATATATATATATATATATATATATATATATATATATATATATATATATATACACATCCTAACTCAGTCACACAAGATTCACACTGTGGTGTGTGTGCTATCCTGCTACAGGAGAAAATCACTATAGCCAATGAGCGTAAAAACCTCGTATTTACTTTAATAGAGGCAAGCTTGAGGGAAAAAACTCCGTGACGACGGTGAAAATCCTGTACTTAGGTCAAACTGAGCGAAAGTTCGCTACATTTACACTGATAACTAATTGTTGTGTAGCGTGGTGTATGTGATACACGGTGTAGGTGTGACAGTTGTAGTGTAACTGTACCTATGTGTAAAATGACACAGTAAATATGGCGACAATGAAGACAGAAGAGAAGAGGCGGCAGCGTGCGGCAGACGACCAGCTGGCCCGCACAGCAAAACTGCTACACCCACTGCTGTACCTGCAAAATCAATTAAGGTGGAGCATCAAAAGTGTCAATGAGACAAAAAATCTTATTACATTACAATTACTCTCTCTGCCTAGCAATCAGTACATGCTACGAAAGGTACACTTTAGCTGAAAAATACGATTGACAGCCTAAGCTTCATACATTCGAGGTCGCCATTAATTTATTAGATACATTATTAACCAGGAAACGTAGTCGTAAGGGTTCTTAGCGGGGAAGCTCTAACCTGGCATGCACCTCGCTCAACATGCGGCGCAGCCGGCCAGCATGTGAGGGTACAGCACCTTAACAACATCCCATCACCCAGTTTAGGGGGAGCTCTAACCTGGCGTCCACCTCGCTCAACATGCAGTGCAGCCGGCCGGCATGTGAGGGAACAGCACCTTAATAAACTCTACGTTTATGATTAATGACAGGAAGCTGAGAATCGCTACGTAATCTCGGGCAGGTCACATTTTAACACCCACCGTGGATGTGAACATTCATGTGGATATTGTGCGACATTCCACAAGGTAATTCATACAGAGCCTCAGACTGTCTCTGCGGGATTCTCAAACTTCCCCCTTAACCTATGGTATACATGTATGTACAGGCCCTGGATATACTGTGTCATATGGGGCCAACAAGTGAGACATCAGGTCTACACTTTTAACTGGTCCTTGGATTACTCAAATCTCTGAGAACGCCTATGTTACGGAACCCAGCATACAACAGTTGCCCGTTTTAGTCAGCAGTTAGCAGGCAAGACATCAGGTCTGCACCTACGTTATTACTTCCCTTAATGTATCTCACAACAAGGTTAAACTGCTGTAAATACAGTGTCCAGCGTGACAACCTTGCATTAGCCGTCTTGGTTGTGCTAAGACTAGTGAGTGGCATATGATCAGTTTCCAGAGTGAATGGTGCCCCAAATAAATAATAATAATATTTTTTAACACCATCAACCACAGTCAAGAGTTCCTTCTCAACAGTACTGTAATTCCTCTCAGCGGGTTTTAACCTACGGCTGTGGTATGCCACTGGGAAGATTCCACCTTCCGATTCCTGCATCAATACGGCACCTACTCCATCTTGTGAAGCATCAGTGCGTAATATAAAAGGTTTATTGGAATCAGGCAACTGCAAGATAGGCTCCTTGCATAGCATATTCTTGAGGGTGGCAAAAGATCTCTCTTGCGCTTCTCCCCATCCGATGGTGTTTGGAGCATGTTTCCGTAGCATTTTGTACAACGGCTGAGCAATGAGGGCAAAGTTGGGGACAAAACTTCTATAATACCCCACTAGGCCGAGGAATGCCCTAACCTGTTTCTTGGTCACGGGTCTTGGGGCTTCCTTAACCTTTCTAATCTTATCACCCTGACACCTGCAGTGATTGTTGCCAACAATATGTCCGAGGAACTCCACCTCACTGTGCGCAATTTTAGACTTGATAGGCTTCACAGTCATGTTGAAACTCTGGAGTCTACTCAAAACGACTTCCAAGAGTCTGAGGTGCTCCTCAGAATTCGAGTTGGAGAGTTGAGAGCATTTAGTGTGGATGAAATTATTTTTAGTAGAGCGAAGAACAGACTTAGCACGATTCCGGGCAGAAAAGTAAAGATGATATGATTCAGGGGTGGGTTGGCTCCGGTACCTTTTGTAGGCCCTCTCCTTGTTGCGGACAGCATTAGAACAAGCGTGATTAAACCAAGACTTTCTTGCGTTAGTCAAAGGATATGAGAAAGGAATGTATGCTTCCATGCCCGAGAGAATAACCTCCGTAATGCGCAAGGAACACTCAGAAGGCTCACGGCCATGGAAGCAATAATCATTCCAGGGAAAATCAAAGAAGTACTGCCTGAGGGCCTCCCAGTCCACGGCTCCAAAATGCCACAGACGACGTTTCCCTGGAGGGTCCACAGGCCGTACCGGAGTGATAGGACAGGTTAAGGTAATAAGGTTGTGATCGGAGGAGCCCAACGGAGAGAAAAGATTAACAGAGTAAGCAGAAGGATTAGTTGTGAGGAAGAGGTCAAGTATGTTGGAGCTCTCTCCAAGGCGGTCAGGGATACGGGTAGGGTGCTGTACAAGCTGCTCTAGGTCATTAAGGATAGAAAAGATGTAGGCTTGTTCACCAGGTGGATCAGTGAAAGGAGAGGAGAGCCAAAGGTGGTGGTGAACATTGAAATCTCCTAGAATGGAGATTTCAGAGAAAGGAGAAATGGAACAGCGTGGTGGACTGAAGAGGTGAAACAGGCTGTGGCACAAAAGAAGAAAGCATACATTGAATGGATGAGAAATAGGGGCGTGGAAGAAGTTGAGAGGCGGAAGAGGGAGTTATATGTGGAAAGAAAGAGAGAGGTGAAAAGACTAGTAAGAGAGAGTAAGAAGAGAGTGGATAAGGAATCTGGAAGGAATCTGAGTGTAAAGTGGAGGGACTGTAAGAAAATGTTCTGGAGAAAAGTGAAAAGAGTAAGACAGGGTGGAAATGAAGTTAGCAGGGGAGTGAAAGATAAAAATGGTAGATTACTAGTGGAGAAGGGAGAAAAAGTGAGCAGATGGAGAGAACACTTTAAGGAATTGTTGAACGTAGAGGATGGAAGTAATGCGAGTATAAGTGGCTGGGAAATGGCTGGGAGAAGGAGGGAGGTGAGAAGACAGGAAGAAATCAGTAGGATAGAAGTTGTGGAAGCAATGAAGAAAGTTAAATCGGGGAAAGCCCCAGGAATTCATGGAGTGTGTGGTGAAATGCTGAAGCATGGGGGAGAGATAGTAGTAGAATGGATGTGGAAGATGTGCAGATTGGCCTGGGAGGAAGGTAGAGTCCCGGAGGATTGGAAGTCAGGTATAATTATTCCCTTGTACAAAGGAAAAGGGGAAAAAGAAGTGTGTGGTAATCATAGGGGCATTTGTCTTCTTAGTATAATAGGAAAAGTGTATGGTAGGATACTTATAGACAGAGTTAGAGAAAGAACAGAGAAATTAGTTGGAGAAGAACAGGGAGGCTTTAGGAAGGGAAGAGGTTGTGTAGATCAGATATTCATTCTTAGATCTTTAGTGGAAAAGTTTCTAGAGAAGGGAAAGAAGTTGTATGCGGCTTTCATGGATTTGGAGAAAGCATATGACAGGGTGGATAGACAAGGTTTGTGGAAAGTGTTAAGAATATATGGATTAGATGGGAAGTTGTTGAATGCTGTGAAGAGTATGTACGATGGTGCGAAGGCTGCAGTGCGTGTGGATGGTGAACTAAGTGAATTTTTCTCTTTGAAAGTTGGTTTGAAACAGGGATGTGTCATGTCTCCATGGTTGTTCAATCTGTACATTGATGGGGTAATAAAAGAGGTACAAGGTAGGGTAGTGGATGTTGGAGTGGCCCTGGTGAGAGAGGATAGTGTTTGGAAACTCCCTGTACTGTTGTTTGCAGATGATACTGTGTTGTTGAATGAAGACGAAGGGGAGCTGCAAGGCTTGGTGGATGAGTTTGAGAGAGTGTGTAAGAAACGGAATCTAAAGGTGAATGTAGGGAAGAGTAAAGTGATGGTCTTTGAGAGAGGTGAAGTTAGTGAATGTACAGCAAGGTTGGATGGTGAGGAATTGGAAAATGTGAGTACGTTTAAGTACTTGGGTAGTGTGATGAGTAGGGATGGAGGTTTGGAGGGTGAAGTGCTTGAAAGGGTACAGCAGGGAAGAAAGGTTGCTGGTTCTTTGAAAGCAGTGATAAGAAACAGGGAAGTGAGCATTAAAGTGAAAAAGTTACTACATGACAGTATTGTGATACCAACTCTAACGTACGGAAGTGAAGCTTGGACATTGTTGGAAGGACACAAGTCAAGAGTGAGAGCAGTGGAAATGAGTTATTAAAGAGCAGCCTCTGGAGTCACGTGGAGAGACAGGCTGACGAATGAGGATATAAAGCAGCGTTGTGGTGTGGATGTGGATGTGATAGGAAGCGTTATGAGGAACACACTGAGGTGGTTTGGCCATGTGGAGAGGATGGAGGGTGAAAGACAGACGAAGAGAATGTATGTGAGTGAGGTGGAGGGGGGAAGAGGGAGGAGGAGGCCGAGGATGAGATGGAGGGTTGGGGTGGAGAGGTATATGAGAGAGGGGGGTGTGAGTTGGGAGCAGGGCAGTGAAATGGCGGGGGACAGGGCGACTTGGAGGCGATTTGTTTGTGGCCACCCCAAACGGGATTGTGGCGTCTGGCAATAGATAGATAGATAGATAGATAGAGATGGATAGAATGTGTTCCATTGTAGAAGTAAGATAGTCGAAGAATTTTTGATAGTCAGTAGAATTAGGGGATAAGTAAACGGCACAGATATATTTAGTCAGAGAATGACAGGAAAGCCAAAACCAGAGTGTAGAGAATTCAGAAGAATCGAGTTCAGGAACACGAGAGCAAGATAAGTCGTTGCGTATATATACACAACAGCCACCTTTGGCTTTGAAATGAGTATAGAGAAGTAGGAGGATACAGAAAAGGGTTTGCTGTCAGTTGCCTCAGACAGCTGAGTCTCAGTTAGAAAAAGAAGGTGAGGTTTAGAGGAGGAGAGGTGGTGCTCAACAGAGCGAAAGTTAGAGGAAAGGCCGCGAATGTTGCAGAAATGAAGAAGAAGAGAGTCAGACAGTGGTTCCAGGCACCTCGAGTCGTCACCGGGAGAGGGGCGGATGGTGGGGGCATTTATGCTCCCCCCCCCCGGGGACTCCGAGGCTTGGTGATGAGATGCCATTTTAGTTGAATTTTGAATAGTAAGTGAAGTGTATACTGTGCATGTAGTTTGGTGTAGATAGTTAGAGAAATTTGTACTGGAGAGCATGTTGGCCTACTCTCTGTGTAACTGAGACACCTTCCTAGAGCCTAGCATCACCCATAAGCGAAGGCAGTAATCTCAGAATTTTGAATCTGTAAGTTTCGCGCCATTTAGCCGGTAGGTAAGAAGTGTAACAATAAACATTTTCTGTGCAAATTCCTATATGCTCTGGAGGATTAAAGAAAAATTATATAAGAAAAGGACGTACTAAATCTTTAAAAATCAATACTGCCCTTTACTCAGAAAGTGTAGGTTTGATGTACTTTGTCTGGTTAGGCTACTGACAGGGGATTAAGGGAAAGAAAAGCAATAAGAAGTGAGAGGAAAGATGGGAGAAATAGGAAGAGAGGAGGACAGGTACAGAAAAACAATGGTAAGGGCTAAGGAAGAAGTAGGCAGCACTACATCATATATATATATATATATATATATATATATATATATATATATATATATATATATATCTGGAGCCTCTGTGGTACAGTGGTAAAGTGTGCGTTTTCGTACACTGAAAAAGGAGGGTTCGCACCCCGTCAGGGTAATAAACTTTGGGAGCGTTCCACTGGCCACTTACTGCATTGGCGGACAGCAGGGATGCTGTGGTTGAACCAGTGTCGCATACTATAGAGTATGCTTGCACCCAGTCGGCTTGCGCGGGCCGATTACACTTGCTTCACAGACTACACACACATCCAAAGCCACTCCAACACTACAGTACACTTACAAGCACTTCTCACCCTACATACAATCTCTACCAGACAGCCTAAGCCACTTGGTAGAGATACATTGGCTGTATCGTCCCCTCTTCGGTTGGGATATGCCGGTCCTTCAGTGGACACTCAAACGGCTGATGATGAGCAGGGGGGTAGCTGCTTTCTCAGGCAGAGGAACTCCTTGAGAGTGAAATGGCTGGGAAGCATGCCGGCACGTGACTGGCTACAGCATAGCTGGGTCTTTCGGGTGTGGGCAATCAGGCAAGTTAGCTGCCTACTGCGACTGCAACACATTGGCGAGGTGTTCAGGAAGTTAGCCAAAGAAACCTTGATGGACTCTGAAAGAACAATAATGGCCCCCAGTCCCATGCAGCCCTTAAATGGGCAGGGGGTGCTAAGAATCTCACGGTTGCCTCAATTACAATCTAATTCATTTGTTAATGCAAAAAATACAATTAAAATTGGTAACTGGAATGTGAGAACGCTAAATCATGACGGTAAAATCGATGAGTTAGTGAAGGTTTTTCAAAATTACGGACTTGATGTTTGTGCTCTGACAGAAACAAGATTAACTGGAGTTGATAAGTTGGATTTGGAGGATGGTATACGTTTATTGATATCTGGCCGACAGGACGGAATGCATTATCAGGGAGTAGGATTGTTGCTGGGTTGTAAGGCAAATAAGGCTTTATGTGAGTGGGATCCTATAGATGAGCGATTATTATACGCACGGTTTAAATCAAATCATGGCAACATCAGCCTGTTTGTGTGTTATGCACCTACTAATGATGCACTCGATGAAAGGAAAGACACATTTTATGAAAAGTTGCAAGAAGGAGTAGGAAGGGTACCTAGACATGATGTTTTGATCTGCGTTGGAGACTTTAATGCAGTAATGGGCTGTTTAAATGAGGGATTTGAGGCATGTATGGGTAAGATGGGAGTTGGTAGTAGGATGAGTGAAAACGGAGTGAGGTTTGGAAGCTTCTGTCTAGCAAATGACTTAGTCATCGGGGGCACACTCTTTCAGCATTGCAATATACACAAGACAACTTGGGTGTCGCCGTGTGGAAAATATAAAAATCAGATTGATCACATCGCTATCAGTAGGAGGCATAGAAGTTCTCTGCTAGATGTTCATGTTAAACGGGGAGCGGATATTGGTAGGGACCATCAACTCAGCATTGCAAAACTAAGGTTTAAACTTAAAAATCAGAAGAAGGAAAAATCTGGTGTTGGTAGATACGATATTGTTAAGCTTAGAAGGGAAGGAGAAGAAAAGGAGGAATTCAGATTAGAATGCAGAAATAGGTTTTTGTGTTGGAAACGTTGGAAGAGGGGGAGAGAAGTGTAGATGAGATGTGGGAGGATGTGAACAAAGTTCTGCATGAGACTGCTGAATGTACGATTGGAAGGAGACATAGATTCAGGAGAAAGAAATGGATGTCAGAGGAAACGTGGGATATGATAAAAAAGAGAGGTGAGGCTAAATTGAGGAGTGAGATGCAATGCGTTGATGAACAAGAGATTGAATTAGCAAGAGCTGCGTACTGGAGTTTGAATTCAGAAGTAAGAAGGTTAGCTAGGAGAGATAAAAGAAGATGTGTGGATGAAAAGGTTGCAGAGACTGAAATCTTAATAAACAAAAATGATGGACAGAGTCAAAGAATAGCATATGAATCGATTAGAGAACTGAGTGGTAATGCAGGTAAACGCAAGGAAATACCAGTTAGAGACAGGGAAGGAAATTTATTGACCAAAGATGGAGATATTAAAAATAGATGGAAAGAGCATTTTGAGACAGTTCTTAATAGACCAATACCACCAGAAGAGGATATACCGTCTGCTCAGGAAGATTTAAATATAGAAACAGGAGAGTTGAGGCTTGCAGAAGTGGAGAAAGCAGTAAAACAGTTAAAGAATAATAAGGAACCAGGGGAGGATGGTTTATTTCCGGAAATGTTTAAAGTGGAGGGGGATAGATTAATAATGATCTTGACCAAGCTATTCAATAAGATATGGGTGACGGGGTTACTACCATCAGTTTGGAAGAATGGTGTAATTGTTAAAGTTCCGAAGAAGGGAGACCTGAGTGAATGTGGTAATTGGAGGGAATCTCTTTGTCACCGATAGCTTTGAAAGTTTTCAGTAGAGTGTTGTTAAATAGGTTGGAGCCGGTGGTTGAGGGTATTCTGAGGGATGAACAGGCTGGTTTTAGAAAGGGACGTGGTTGCAATGATCATATCTTTATAGTTAGGCATTTGATGCAGCAAGTTAATGAAATGAGAGTACCGCTAAGTCTTTGTTTTGTTGATTTTGAAAAGGCTTTTGATAGTGTTTCGAGAGAGACTATGGGGAAGATCATGAGACATTATGGAATACCAGAGGAGTTTGTGAGGGTCATTATGAACATGCATGAGGACACATTTTTGTAAAGTGATGGTTGATGGTTGTCTGAGTGATTCGTTTGAAGTCAAGTCCGGAGTAATTCAAGGTGGTGTTCTATCGCCTTTACTATTTATATTGGTCATTGATTACATTATGAAACGCGTTGGAACAGAAACCGGTGCAGGTATACTTTGGGGAGAGAACAGGAAACTTTTGGATTTAGATTATGCAGATGATATAGTTTTGATTTGTGATGGGCCAGAAGAGATGCAGAGAGTGTTGGACTGTTTGGTGAGTGAAGGTCGTAAGGTGGGTTTGGTTATTAATTGTGGAAAAACTGAAATAATCAATATGAATATGGAAAATGCGCAGGAATGTGTAATTGGAGGTATGGTTGTAAAGCAAGTTGATAGGTTTAAATATTTAGGCACTTATTTAGCCAAGGATGGTTCTTTGAACTTTGAATTCGAGGAAAGGTTAAAGAAGGCTAATCAGGCAATGGGAATGCTTAAAAATATTTGGAATAATAAAAATTTTTCTGTGCATACAAAAATCAAACTTTATAAGGTAATGGTTAGGAGTATCTTAATTTATGGACACGAGTCTTGGTACAGCACAGTGACTATGGAAAATAAATTCTTGGTGTTTGAAAATAAAGCACTTAGAAGAATATTAGGAGTTAAGTGGTGGGAAAGGATACCAAATAGTAGAATTAGAGAAATAACGGGAGTGCAGTCGATCGATGAATATGTTAGATTCTCACGATGGAAGTGGCTAGGACATGTGTATAGGAGACAGGGAATAGTACGAGGTACACCAGGGTGGGTGGCACTTGGTAGGAGAGGTAGAGGAAGGCCAAAAGAGACGTGGGTGAGGACAATGAGACGGGAAGCTGGAGATGAGTGTTGGGGAGATCTTGAGGAGTTAGCACAAGATAGGATGTGGTGGTGTGAGTTCATCGAGGCCCTATGCATCCCCGAGGGTGCCACAGGAAATGATTGATTGATTGATATATATATATATATATATATATATATATATATATATATATATATATATATATATATATATATATATATATATATATATATATATATATATATAAAACTATCTGTCTATTGACAGACGCCTTAATCCCTTATAGGAGGTGGCCACATACAAATCGCCTCCACGTCACCCTGTCCCCCGCCGTTTCATTGCCCTGCTCCCAATTCTCACCCCCTTCTCTCATATACCTCTCCACTCGATCCCTCCATCTCATTCTTGGCCATTCCCTCACTCTCTCCCCCTCCACCTCACATACAATCTCCTCGCTTTACTCTCCATCCTCTCCACATGGCCAATTCACAGTGTGTTTCTCGTGATGCATCCTATCACATCCACATACACACCACAACCCTCCTTCACATCCTCATTTGTCAATCTGTTTCTCCATTTGACTTCACAGGCTCGTCCCAAATAACTCATTTCCACTCCTCTCACTCTTGACTTGTGTCCCTCCAACAACATCCAAGCTTCACTTCCATAAGTCTGAGTTGGTATCACAATACTGTCATGTAAAAACTTTTTCACTTCCATGGTCAATTCACTGTTTCTTAGCACTGCCTTCAAGGAACCAGCAACCTTTCTTCCTTGTTGTACCCTTTCAAGCACTGCACCATCCAAACTTCCATCCTTACTCATCACAGTAGCCAAGTACTTAAACGTACTCACATTTTCCATTTCCTCATCATCCAACCTCGCTGTACATTCACTGACTTTACCTCCCTCAAAGACCATCACTTTACTCTTTCCTACATCCACCTTTAAAATCCGTTTCTTACACACTCTCCCAAACTCATCCACGAAGCCTTGCAGCTCCCCTTCATCTTCACGTAACAACACAGTATCATCTGCAAACAACAGTACAGGGAGTTTCCAAACACTGCCCTCTCTCATTAGGGTCACTCCTACATCCACTGCCCAACATTGTATCTCTTATAACTCCATCCATATACAGATTGAACAACCATGAAGACATGACACATCCCTATTTCAATCCAACCTTCAAAGAGAAAAACTCACTCAGTTCACTGTCCACACGCACTGCAGGCTTCGCACCCTCATTCATACTCTTCACAGCATTCAACAACTTCCCATCTACTCCATATATTCTTAATACTTTCCACAATCCTTGTCAATCCACCCTGTCATATGCTTTCTCCAAATTCAGAAAGGCCGCATACAGCTTCTTTCCCTTCTCTAGACACTTTTCCACTAAAGATCTAAGAATGAATATATGATCTACACAACCTCTTCCCTTCCTAAAGCCTCCCTGTTCTTCTCCAACTAATTCCTCTGTTATATCCCTAACTCTGTCAATAAGTATCCTACCTTATACTTTTCCCATTACACTACAAATGCCCCTGTGATTACCACACACTTCTCTTTCCCCTTTCCCTTTGTACAAGAGAATAATTATACCTGACTTCCAGTCATCCAGGACTTTACCTTCCTCCCAGGCCAATCTGCACATCTTCCACATGTATTCTACAACTATCTCTCCCCCATGTTTCAGCATTTCACACACACACTCCATCAATTCTTGTGGATTTCCCCATTTCCATTGCTTCCACAACTTCCACGCTACTGATTCCTTCATGTCTTCTCACCTCCCTTATTCTCCCAGCCATTCCCCAGTCACTTATACTCGCATTACTTTCATTCTCTATGTTCAACAATTCATTAAAGTGTTCTCTCCATCTGCTCACTTTTTCTCCCTTCTCAACTAGTAATCTACCATTTTTACCTTTCACTCCCCTACTAACTTCACTGCCACCCTGTCTGACTCTCTATCTCTTTCCAGAATATTTTCTTACATTCCCTTCACTTTACACTCAAATTCCTTCCAAATTCCTCATCCACTCTCTTCTTTCTCTAACTAATCATTTCACCTCTCTCTTACTTTCTACATATAACTCTCTCTTCCGTCTCTCAACTTCTTCCACGCCCCTATTTCTCGTCCATTCATTATATGCTATCTTCTTTTGTGCTACAGCCTGTCTCATCTCTTCATTCCACCATGTTGTTCCTTGCACCCCCTTTCGTCTTCTCTTCACCCCACACACCACATCACATGCTGCACATATTTCTTCTGTGAATATCTTGCACACATCTTCCACATCCACCAATTGCTCCAGTTCATATTTACCCAATCGTTCCTCCACTTCTCTTATATTCTGCTTTTTTCTCATCCTCTCGTAACCTTTCTACTCTCCTTACATCTACTCCTTCCTGCAGTCCCTCCCTTCTTCTATTTCTTCATTTTCCTTGGTGGTGGTCAGAAAGTCCACTCCCCCAACCTCTGTATGCTCTTGCATCCATTACACATCTTTGCATCATTTCATCCACACACACATAATCAATCATTGCGTTCCTTTCATTCAGTTCACCATCCACCCTTCACATCACTTGCCATGTATGCCTGTGGATCATTTTGTGCCTGAAGAGGGTATTGGCTCTCACCAACCCTCTCCCGGCACAAATGCCCACTAAAGCACTGCCATTCTCATCAATCTCAGCAGGCACACCCCACTCACCAACTACTCCATCCTCCTTCACATTCCCTACTTTACCATTCATATCACCAATCAAAAACTCTCTCTCTCTCTCTCTCTCTCTCTCTCTCTCTCTATATATATATATATATATATATATATATATATATATATATATATATATATATATATATATATATATATATATATATATATATATATATATATATATATATATATATATATATTTCACAGGGCCTTGATTTCTTCAAATGGAAAACTGTACTCACATAAGAAAACCAGTCAATTTAAAGAATGTATAGCCTACTTGCTTTTTCAGGTTGTTGGTGTCCGTATTGTTTGGCTATGTGGAAGGAAATGATACACTGACTAGGAGAGTGTATGTGATTGAGGTGGAGGTAGAAAAAATTGGACTAGACGAAGGAAGGATGGAGTGGTGAGATATACGACAGAGAAGTGTCTGAGCTGGATGGAGGGTAGCTAAATAGTAGATGGCAGGGTGACATGGAGGTGATTTGTTTGTGATCACCACTTACAGGATATACGTACGATCACCGGATGTGACACAGTTTCTGCCTTATATGGCACTGGCAAAAAGAAGGTCATGACAGTCTTGGAAAGCAAGGATTAAAGGATGTTGGATGTTTAAGAACAGTGCCACCCATGAAGAAGTAGCCAGAGCGAGGGAAGTATTCTTAGTGAGGTTGTATAATGCCAGTCCGACATGTAAAACACATGATATGCTGATATTTGTGCGGTACATGTAGAGCAGTGGTTCTTAACCTATGGGTCGCGACCCAAATTTGGGTCGCCAAGCCATTTGGAGTGGGTCGCCAAGAGACAAATATATTACTGATATTATTAATGTTGTATACTATTACTTTTTAACATCTTACCGTACTTGTCGATACTTCACACTTTACTTTCTCTCTCTCTCTCTCTCTCTCTCTCTCTCTCTCTCTCTCTCTCTCTCCTACAGTAGGCGATTGCATTTGGCTAAAAAAAAGATTATTACCATGCGCACAACTGGGAGTAGAGTACCGGTACTGTACATATTATATTTTAAAACTTAACCGTTTTCATTTCGGAGTAATGATGCCCAGCTCATGGCTTACGTACGGTACCGAGGTCCAGAAGACATCGAAGAGGAATTTCTGTTCTGTCTTCCATTACACACAACCACAACCAGAGAAGATATTTTCAGTACTGTGGACTCATTCATCAAGGAAGAAGGGCTTCAGTGGAATCAGTGTTTTATGTCTGTTGTGAATGTGCACCTGCAATGCTGAGAGTACGTCATGGCTTCATTGCTAGAGTTAAAGAAGAAAATCCATTCGTGCTGATTAATGACTGTCTCCTTCACCGTGAGAATCTTGCTTCTCAGGGATTGTCACCTGAGTTACAGAAAGTGATGCAGGAAGTCATCCAGGTAGTCAGTTTCATTAATCTACGGCTGTGCCCTCCAGGATCATCAGTCGGATGTGTTTTGATTTTGGTTCAGAATATGTACACGTGTTGTACCACTCTGAGGTTAGGTGGCTGTCACGAGGAAGGGTGCTCCAATGGCTGCCTGAAATGCGGAACGAGACTGAGATATTTCTAGCAAAAAAGAATCATTCATTGGCCCCAAAGATTCTTTGATTCAAAGTAGATGATGCAAATGGCTTATCTTGCAGATATCTTTGCTGAGATTAACGCCTTGAACATTTCAATGCAAGGTCACAATCAGACATTAGTTGGGCTGTCAGAGAAGGTAACTGGATTCAAGGGGAAACTGAAGCTGTGGAAGAGTAAAACTGAGACTGCGTCATTCCATCTTTGAGTGAATTTCTGGAAGACGAAAAATTTTCTCTCACCCAGGTCCAAAGCATCATTGTGGAACATATCTCCAGACTAATCGAAGAGTTTTTCACTACATTCCCGAGAATGTGATGAAATATGCCTGGGTAAGAAATTCCTTCAGCATTGAAGCCGAAGACTTACCTGACAAGATTTTGAACATCAGCTACCTCCAGGAGCAGCTCATTGAGGTTCAGAAAGAAGAAACACTTCGTTATGATTTCAGGAAACAAAACGAATCACTGAGCTCATTCTGGATCAGAGTTTACAAATAAAAGAAAATTCTTGGAGGTGAAGCCCTGAAAGCACTCCTTCCCTTTGCTGCAGCTCATCTGTGTGAGACAGGATTTTCTGCACCCACAAAGTACAGAAACCGTATACAACCAGAGCATGACCTCAGATGCAGTCTGTCATCTAAATAACCCCGGTTTGAGAAGCTGATTGAAACTTTTCAGTGCCAGGGATCTCACTGATTATAGTACTTTATGTCTCAGACAACATCCAAAATAGTGACTCTCTCCTTAACCCGAGACGTCCCGTCGACGTATGGGTACGTTGCAACATTTTGCATTTGCCAGTCCCGTCGAAGTACTGGTACGTCGTGCAATTGCAAGGCCCCTAATTTGCACAATTTTCAATTTCCGCGCGTGATTTTTCGTACGTATACACGGGACACCGTCCTTTATTCCTCTACAAGATGTCAAGCAGGGACAATGCCTTACACCGCATAACCTCCCCCCCCCATTGTCTTGGCAATTCACCTGTTACCAGTGACCTGGCCAATAAAGACACTCAGGGCCAGAGTGATTCCCCAGTTGATGACAATGTGGAGGACAAGTTTACATAGCATTAGAGGAAGAAACAGTCAGAAATGATGATCAGGTAATGTGGCAAAAGAATGTCAGGAATGGTGATGAGTTAGTGAAACAATGCTTATAATGCCTATATTACTGTTTGAAAACCAATATACTCTTGTACTACATATAAATTCGTACCAAATAAATAAATAAATACCGTTTATGAGTGGTGTGGAATAGTTATCCTCCCATAGAACTCGTTTTCTTTGCAGCCAGCCTGATAGAAAACCCTATAAGGTAAGGAGGTACACCTACCTGTATCGAGTATTTTAAACCTCAGGTGAGCGATTTCTCTATGAATTTTCGATGTTTCTCACCAAAAGCGAAGGTGTTAGCCAAAAAAAAATATTTTCCAAAAATGCTCGGAACTGGGGGGTGTCGGAGGTTCGAAAGTGCTCGGGACGTGACGGGTTAATGGTCAGAGTAAATAGGTGTATCATGAACATGAATGAATTATTTTGATTTTCTGATCTTCGATTTTTTTTTTCCTGCCAAAATGTGTTGATATTTTAGTTCTTAGGAAGTACATATAATAAAAATGAAATTTGTTTATTATGACATCAATAAAATATTGAAATATTACTTTGGTTTTAGTCACATGATATGACACAAATGTTTGTTTCAGTTCTGGTGCAGAGTAAGTTTACAAGGGTTTGGGTCGCCTTATAGACCATCTTATGGATTTTGGGTCCCCAAGAAAAAAGACTAAGAACCACTGATGTAGAGAATGAGAAGAGCATCCAACAGATTCAAACTTCACGGCCTCAGTTGCAAAGTACCACTCATATCGAGCCTACTTCGTAGTTCAGGAGTGGTTGGGCATTGATATATATATATATATATATATATATATATATATATATATATATAGATAGATAGATAGATATAGATATAGATATATAGATAGATAGATAGATAGATAGATAGATATAGATATAGATATATATATAGATAGATAGATAGATAGATAGATAGATAGATATAGATAGATAGATAGATAGATATAATCATCATCAGCCGTTTGAGTGTCCACTGCAGGCCCGGCCTATCCCTACCGAAGTGGGGACGATACAACTAATGTATCTCTACCAACTGGCTTAGGCCGTCTAGAAGAGATTGGATGTAGGGTGAGAAGTGCTTGTAAGTGTAATTGTTGTGTTGGAGTGGCGTTGGGTGTGTGTGTAGTCTGTGAACCAAGTGTAATTGGCCCGTGCAAGCCGACTGGGTGCAAGCATTCCTTATAGTATGCGACACTGGTTCAACCACAGCACCCCTGATGTCCGCCAAGCAGTACGTGGCCAGAAGAACGCTCCCGAAGTTTATTACCCTGACGGGACGCGAACCCTCGTTCTTCAGTGTACGAAAACGCACACTTTACCATTGTACCACAGAGGCTCCATATATATATATATATATATATATATATATATATATATATATATATATATATATATATATATATATATATATATATACATATATATATATATATATATATATATATATATATATATATGTATATATATATATATATATATATATATATATATATATATATATATATATATGTGTGTGTGTGTGTGTGTTTGTGTGTGTGTGTGGTTTCAGGTGAAATCAGTCCATCAGGAGAGCAGTAAAACATACACTCTTTCTGGTCACCAACTTGGGACCACCCACAGCCAGTGTTCTTACATTCCTTTCAGATACCTAGTTATCCTGTTTTTTGGATCAGTGAAAATTTGCTTAACGTTTCAAAGGCCTTCTAGGATTTCACGCAGAAACTACTAGTTTCCATTTTGTCTTATGGTGTATCTCCGTATTTATGTGCCTGAATTTAAATTTCTCTCTGATGATTCTATAGTGATAAAAGCAGGATATTAATCTTCATCTTCTGAAGCTATCAGTGATGATGTCGACAAGAATGTTGGTCCTTTTACCAGTTCTCTTCTTATAATTAATCAATGACAGCTGTACATTTAGCCTATCCACTCATGATGACTCCACCCTCCACTTTCCATTCACTTCCCTCAGCGTCCTTCACAAGTCACTACAGCAATAACGATATAAAGAATCAATGGATTTGACCTGTGTATTTTCTTGCTGAGAGAGAAATTAATCTCCATCTTTCAGATCAGCATTGTCTTCCACATGACAAACCCCTTACCTCATCAACACATACTGCAGCTGAGTCCTTAATCGTCTCTCATTATTCTCTCTCTCTCTCTCTCTCTCTCTCTCTCTCTCTCTCTCTCTGTATATCTATCTATATGTATGTATGTATCTATCTATCTATATCTATATCTGTATCTATCAATCTATCTATCTGTTTATTTATTTATTTACCTATCTATCTATCTATCTGTATCTATCTATCTATCTATCTATCTATCTATCTATATATCTATCTATCTATCTATCTATCTATCTATCTATCTATATATATATCTGTATCTATATCTATATCTGTCTATATCTATCTATATATCTGTATATATATATATATATATATATATATATATATATATATTTATATATATATATCTATCTATCTATATATATATAATCTGTCAGTCCATCAGTTTTCCTTGTTGCTACCACCATCGTTATTGCACTGTCTGCTTGTATCCCTAACTCTACCATACTGGGCAAGCAGCACCAGTCTTTTTACACATTCTCACCCATTTTCTGTCGCACTCACTAATGCAAGTGATAACCGGTATACTCAGTCGTTCATTTTTACAGTTACGTAACCTCTGGAATTGTTTTCCTCATTCTGTATTTCGAACGGCTTAAGATATCCACTGTTTTAAAAACATGTAGCAGAGGCATCTCAAAATGAACGGGTTTTGATTTTGGATTTCATTTTGAATAAACTTCTTAAGAAGTGACATTCTTCTAGGTTATCGCAGTCATGTGAGTATGAATGTTTAGGAATGTGGACGATGTATGAGTTCTGTATTAAATCTTATTCCAAATAATAATGCCAGAGTGATCTTGCATGGTCTCTCAAAGGTGGTATTGTACTTTTTAAATCGAGGTAGCCAACCCAGTGGCTTGTTGTGCGAAAAGACAGAAAATCAAAACCAGACTACTACAGGGAATAGTTTTATTGTTTGAAATTCGTCTGAACAAGCCACAGTGATAATCAGGAAGACCTATCGATGTGTCATAACAACATCATGCCCATAGCAACAGTCTAAAATGAGACTGCCTTAGCATGTTTTCAATATGTGGGTAAATGTTAGTGCCAAAGTGGTGACCTGCGAAAGTGTATGAGACATGGGAGAACAGCTTGGTTTCAGGGAACGGGTTGCTATATCTATGGCCATAGTCGTACACGTTAAAAAACAATGCAACGGTAGGACTGCCATTTTTCACAAAGGTTGTTTACACTAGCCTGTTTCGGCTCACAGGACTTGTCTGCAGTACCTGAGTCTAGACCACACAGCCACTGCCCACCTCATATACGGCATGATGCCACCAGCATTAGCACCTTCAGCCCCAGAACGTCTTCTGGCAGGTTGCTGATGTACAATAATAGAATTGTCCCGACCATGACAGGGTTGGTTGTGAGTGTCTCTTGCTCTTTCAACCTCCTATAAACCATCCACCAATAATCCAAATAAACTCATGCGTACTTAGCGGAAAGAAAACGCCAGTGTTGTCCCATGAGAGTTAACAGTGCCACCATTAATACTTTCAGAATCCCATTACCCCGATGAATTATATCATAAGACGTTTGGTGGCATAGGATATCACAGTTTTCTTGTCCATGATTATGTCCAGTGCTCACATTCAGATTATTCCATTCAGCTTTGGTCCAACTTATCTAGCTGTAGGGCAGGATATCATTATCGATATCTTATCCACCACAAAAAAAAAACCTGCTGAAGATGCAAAGATTCATCAATTCTTAGGCAGAAAAACTAATGGTGAAGGGCTTATTAAAGAGGAGAACCCTCCTAGAAGCCAGTGGACAAATATATTTTTCTAAACCCATTCGTGTCCGGGGTTACCGTGGAAAGGCACTAAACGTATTGCCCTTTACCTGTCGGTTCATAGTTGCGAAGCTCAAAGATCGGAACCCCAGGGTTCCCACCTTTGTATACTTTTGAAAATTCCTACTTTGGTCCTCTGTTTAGGACATTGGGCACAGATAAGTTAAGTACCTCAGCCCTCTGGTAATAAAGGGACAAATAATTTCGAAATAAACTCCTCACTTAGAGAAACCTGTCAGAAAATACATAAAATCATTAAGCGAACGCAAGTATGTAAGATGTTATTGAGATGAGAGGGATAAAGTATAATTTCTTTCACTGCGATAATGTCGTCTGTATTCATGTCACCAGAGGCGAGAGTTTTCCAATCAGAGGGATTAATTACTGTCCGTATTAACCCCTTCAGTACCAAGGTGATATCCTAACCTCGATAAAATCGTCTAACAGCAGCAAGAATATATTATACAGCGTCAACATATTGAAATAGTACATGAGCTGAACATCAACGACCAATAGTTCTCATACTTACACATGAATTATCTCGGGGAGAAGTCTTGTACGTCTGTTGTTCACTAATGTTCTTAGAATGCAAGTTACTTCATCCGCGTGAGATTATGAACTTAAATTACCGCCCTGATGGTCTTTCATCTATCACTTTGCAGTTTTTGATTAGGCCAACATCGGAGGACTTTATTTCCCCGGGAGCAATCCTAGTTGTCAAAAAGTTATAAACTATCTCGATTGCTCCCTTCATGGCAGGTAAGTTTTCCAGTAAGGCTGACACCAGATGATTTTTTTTTTCAGCTGATAAACTTCTAGCAAGAAAGTTCCTGAGGAAGTTCGGCTGTAATTAAATCTTTAAATAAATCTATAGTCGCAGGCCTTAAATCCCGGAAGGAGTAGCCATTAACAAATCCCGCCCAAGTCATTCTGTCATCTACTATCAATCCGTACTCTGTACTCTCTCCAACTCACACGGTACTCACTCTCTACCTCAGTCGCTGTTTCTCACTCCCACCTCCCCCCCCCCTGTCCACCTCACTCACATACACTCTCCGAGTCAAACTCACACTTTCCTTTCTATCCACATGAGCCATTGAATGAATGCATGAATGAATGAACAAACGAATGGATGAATGAATAATAAATAAACGAAGGAAAAATATATAAACTAACTACAAAGAGCACTCATAATGCAACACCCGCCCCCCCAGTTGGTCCAAGAACCAAACATTCCTATATAAAACGAATTACTTTTTTGTTGCTTGACACTTAACCCTTACCCCAAGTTTCGAAAAATCGGATTAAAACTTTTTACCTTGACCATGGCTTGTGTCCTCGATATTTGACCTTCCTCTGTGACACTGATCCCTGACTGCTCTTAAAATAGAATCCCTTTATGGCCGCCTTATCCTAAAGTTTTCAGCAAGGTTTCGTGTAAGTCGGATAAACATGCTTAACCTTTTACCTATTATTCTCATAAACAGTAGGTATGCTCCTTGGCAAATCCTCAGACTTGCCACAAAGTTTGATTCAGATCGGACAAAAACACTTTTGGTTGTTTCATTCACACACAGACACATGATTCAAACTTGGATCTTGCCCTGTGAGCTTCACATCTGCCTGATTATTCTCAAAGCCAAACCTCTATTCACGCATTAACCTCAACTCTTCCACAAAGTTTGGTCTACATCAGGTTAAATCCTCTTGTGTTGATCTGCTGTAAAAAAAAAATTTACCTAGTCCTTTTGACTTTGATTTTTGACCTATTGTTTCAAAAACAGTATGTTTACTCCTTGGGTATCCCT
This sequence comes from Coenobita brevimanus, assembly GCF_032717465.1. Taxonomy (NCBI): domain Eukaryota; kingdom Metazoa; phylum Arthropoda; class Malacostraca; order Decapoda; family Coenobitidae; genus Coenobita; species Coenobita brevimanus. The sequence goes on from NC_136971.1 coordinate 34,790,717, forward strand.
TTGTCCCTCCACCAAATTTGGTTAAAACTGGATAAAACTTTATTCTGCACACACACACACACACACACACACACACACACACACACACACACACACACACACACACACACACACAGACGCTGATCAAACCATAAAAATAACCTCTTACGTTCCAGTAACGTACATAGGCCGGTCATTTATAGCTGTATCGTTAACTGAATAATTGGTACTTCACCCCCTTTCCAAGATCTGTGCCCCTCACCCATTTTGTAAAACCTGTGGTCCTCACCCCAATGAATGTGAATGTTTAGTTATGTTCTGCTGTTGTTCTATTTACGAGGAAGACAAACAAAGTGAACTTTTTTCTGCTTGTTGTTTATTATGGAACTTGGAATAGGTGTTTTGCTTGTGTTTAAATGCAAGTATAGCCAAAAGTATACGGTAATGTATGTCAAAATCAAATTATTTTTGTGTTGACATTGTAATAAATATTTTTATTACTGATTCTTAGTCTTAACAGTAATTGATTGTATCTATATGGTAAATCTGTCCGTGCATTCTCTTGACGTATCACTTTCTTTCTTTCTTTTTTTTTTTTTTTTGCTTAATGACCATCGTTTTTGTACCAGTGAACGGAACCAATTATCGAACAGCAACAACCAGGACAAACACACAGGGCTGATCTGTCAGTTTATCGCATTCAGCAGTAACAGCTTTTTGAGAGAAAGTATGATATATAGGAACACAGGCTTCTCTTATTTTAAAGACTGATGGAATAAACAAAAACACCAATGATAATTTATACTCGTAGGTAGTTGTCATTCAAGATATTTATCAGTCTATCAATTAATCACTTTTGGTACATCGGGAATGTAAAGGCGGGGGGATAGACTACTTAGTCCCCCATTTAAATCAAGGGCAACCAGCCTTGCTCGCCCCTGAGTGGCGTGTAAATCCTAATGATTCTGAATTAGTCGGAGCGCATGAAGCCACTAATCCACAATGCTTCATTTGGTTATATGCTTATCACTCACGGTGGAAAATGGTTTCCTGGGTTGCAGGAAACAGTTTGGCTTGTCACTCAGTGTAGAGTCATTTAATACAGCACTACAGCAAGTGAGTTTACAAGTATAATTGAATCCCTACCCGTTCACTCCGATGATTGCTCTTGTTTTACTTATTCCCCCTGCTACTAGCCATTTTATTAATATGGCGGTGAATTTTCTAAATTGTTGCGTAAGATGTAGCCTTCAATATCAACATCACTGACAGAGATGATTTCGAATCTGAGAACAGTATTTAGGAGGTGATGCGAATGAATGCGTCATCAGAGGAAAGTGGCCAAAAAAATAAAACGGCACTTATTGCCTTCACGATATATGATGTGTTTTATTACTGCTCCTACCAAATTATTTTAAACTAGCATAGGAGACACTTACCGAACTGTCAAAGTTTGATAATACCTTCATAAGCCCATTATTTTCATAGGACATTTCTTTATATATTATTGTCATTTCTAGATGATCTATGTAAACTTAGGAAGGATCTCATTTATGGTAAATGTTGTTGAAGCTATTCATTTTCCATTTCATTTGGAAAATTCTGTAATTAAGGTGAACATTGTCATCAGTAAGAAGAATAAAATAAAAATACCTCAACGTATTGAAGTGGTTAACTCCCTTTTGTTATAGAACCTTCCAAAATTATGTGTAAAATGCAATTCGGCAAACCGAGAAAAAAAAAAAAAAAGTTTAGGCGAGAGAGTGAACGGACACACAGACATGAAAGTGACGAGAGTTGGATGAGTGGGAGTGCGTCAAAGCCTGGGCATTGCAATATGTCGCAGTTTCACTGGCTTCCTTCATATCTCACACTAATCATTGAATAGAACGTCATATCCGTCCATTCATATATCTGTATTTAACTGGCTTCCTTTAAATTGCATAGTCGTCATGCTATAGATCTCTTTGACAGTCCATTGATATGTCCATGCTCATTGGACTAATTCATATCTCACACTCATGCCACTATAGATATCTAAAGAGCAAGCGAAATATCCAAACTGTATTGTAATGCCGGTGATGCAACAATTATTCTATTTTTTTCCTTTTCAATTGCACCCTTCGGTTTAAGACTCAATGAACAAATGTTTATCGAAAATTCGCTAAGGCTAGGACATGATAAAATAAACTGTTAATTGTTTTTCAATATCGGTCTACAACTCCCTCTCGGCACACTCAGTTCCGATGGTCTAGCTTGGGATGAAAATACTGAGCTGAAAATTCTTGTGGTTTATTGACTCTAAACTTACATTTGAAAGTCACAAGCATTCTTCGTTGTCCCCAGCATCGCAAACATCTGAAATAATTGGAAAAGCTTAAATTTTCCGATATGTAAGTTCTATTACTTTTGCCAGTTACATCGTCCTTTAACTTCTTGAGTATTTGACAGCTGTGTGGTCTTCCACTGCAGCTTCTCATTAGTTGAATGACTAGGTCCTTAGGATGTGGTGATCAAATGTTCTGTCATCTCTAACACTGTTTTGCTGTAAGCGGCTTATGGATGTTGTATAAAATACAACTGAATACGCCTCATACCTTGCATGGTCGCTTTCCAGATCCGTATGTAGCCTCTAGATCAACCCGGTTGTCACTGACACAGCATCCACTGTCATTGCAGTCTATGAGGTGCCACACAGCACCAGACCAAAGACATTTTTACCAAATTCAGTCAGTTTGTGGACACTCTTGAGACTGTGGTATGAATGAATTAGTCCTGAACCAATACATTTTTACTATGAAAACAATAGGCGTTCTTCCCTTCGGTTTCCCCTGTTCCGTTTTATACATTACTTTAATGGGTATATTCATAATTTGTTATTCAGTAACATGCTATCTGCTCTCCTAGAGATGCTCTGGAGTATTCTGTAGAGCAACTGAGGATGTCTGCACTTTTTGAGCTCTGCCTATGATGTTAACAGCAGATCAACAACAACAACAACAACAACAACAACAATAATAATAATAATAATAATAATAATAATAATATCTAGAAAACGGAAATTGCCATTAGTCATTCCAATAACTCACTACATGACAAGGCCATCAGATTTCTTCCTCATTCGACTGCAGAGGCCATTTTGTTCCCCAACGCCCCAATATTGTAGCTATTGCTGGACCTGGTGATTTCAATACACTGCATATTGTGACAGCTTCGAAGTGAAGGGCTGGCATAGCAGGGCCCCTTTAGAGGAGTGTCAAAAACGTTGGCAAAGGTGAAAGTAAAAAAAATCCTTGCAAAGCAAAAATGACTAGGCCCAAACTGCTTCCACTGCCCCCAGGGCTGTCTCAGAAACTTCTGGCCCAAATGGGTCAATAGGCATTTCAGACTTACTGCTCGACCTTGGCTAAGTCCCGCAAAAAGTTCAAGTCTGTACCTCTAGCGGTTTCTGAGAATCCTCGAATAGACTATTTTTATAGGTTTTTGGATGTAACTGGAACACCTGTACTGGCTACTAGATGATACTTGGTCATATGAAGCCACCAGCTGGGGAACTTAAATAACCCTTTATAATGGTCGCAGCTTTGAAATTGTGTGAGCTCAAGCAATTAACTCTTCATAAGAAAGAATAATGATGACTAGAAAATGAAAATTGACATTAGCAATTTCATCATCTCACCACATGGCAAGGTCATCCGTGTTGTGCATGTGACCAAAGTACATAATAATAAACACATTGTGAACTTTGACCTTCGCTGTAACCTTGAGTTTTGGGTCAAGGTCATTCATACTTGGTAGCCATGTATTGCATATCATGTTCTATAAATATACCAAGTTTGGTGACTGTAGCTTAATTCTATCTCATTTTTTTTTCTAATTGTGCACTCAATGACCCAAAGTAACTTTCCTTTGACCCATGGGCAGTCTCAGAAATTAATGGCCCAAATGGGCCCAAAGCCATTCCAGACTTGCTCCCCGATCTGGGCTATGCCCCCCCCCAAAAAAAAAAAAAAAAATCAATTATGTAAATTTAGCGTTTTCTGGGAATCCGCGAATATACTATTTTCATAAGCTTTTGGATGTAACTGGAAAACCAGTACTGGGAACTGGATGATACTGGGTCATTTTAAGCCACCAGCTGTGTGACTGGGGGACTCTGATGGCCACGTATGATGGCCGTATCTTTGGAACTGAGTTAATGCAAGTTATTTATTTCTTCTTAAGAAAGAATACTAACTATAAAACGGAATTTGCCATTAGCAATTTCAACAACTCACCTCATGTCAATGTCATCCATCTTGTGCCTGTGACCTCAGTATATAAAAAATAGGCAAATTTTGTACATTGACCTTGGCTGTTACCTTGAGGTTTAGGTCAAGGTCATTCATACTTGGTAGCCATGCATAGCATATGAAGCTCCATAAATGTACCAAGTTTGGTGATTGTAGCTCAGTTCTATCTTGTTTTGTAAACTGTGCAATTGAATTTTGATCTTGGCTGTGACCTTGATGTTTGTGGCAGTCATTCATACCTGGTAGTCATGCATTACATGTGAAGTTCAGTAACTGTGCCTAGTGTGGTGATTTTAGCTCAACTGCATCTTGTTTTTTTTTTTTACCTGCCATGTCCCGATAACATACGGGTACGTTGCAAGATTTTGTCACGATCAGTCCCAACAATGTACCCATACATTTTGCAATTGTGAGGTCCGTCATTTGCACATTTTTCAAATTTCGCACGTGATTTTTGGTACGTATACATAGGACACCTTCCTGACCCCTCATGACCTCCACGTGCCATTGTCTCGGTCACTCACCTGCTAGCAGTGACCCAGCACAGACATGGTGCACCGAGGTCTCTCTGACAATGAAATTCAAGCCATCCTTGATGCCTTCACAGGCGACAGTGATTCCCCAATCGAAGACACTGAGGAGGAAATGTACTACATGCTGCCTGACGATGAAATGAGTAGCAGTGATGAGGAAGTACTGTAGCCAAGGAAGCTGTGGTATGTGACGTACCGTAAGGCAAGGAAAGGCCAGCCTGTACCTCCACCATTTGCACGCACCTCTCTCCAGCCCCTAGACAAAGGGTCTGAAGAGGACGAGGATGAAGACGAGGATGGAGCCATAGGATGTGTGTAACCTCGTGGTTAGGGAGGGAAAGGATTTCGCTGCAGGGAGCTGAAGGGGCGGTGAGGAGGAAAATAAGGTATGGTGCTTGTGCTCTGTCTTGGGCAGGCATTAGTGGTGTGGCAGGCGTGAGTAGTGAAAGGGAAAGTGGTGGTGGCAGGGAGGCAGCTCCCGGGCAAGCCAATACACCAGTCCTGTATGAGAAAGCCCTAGCATGTATTCAATATGGACGGTGGGTGTTAGCGCCGAAGTGGTGACATGTAGAGGTGGGCGGTATGTGGGAGGACTACTTGGCCTTGAAAGCAAGCTGTGAAGCCTATGCCCAGAGTCAGACACATAAAAAAAAAAAAACACATGGTGCACCTGGGGAACAAGCAGATGAGGAGCAGCCACACCCTGGCACCTCTTCTCTGCACAAGATTTCCGGGCTTCCTCCCCACAGCCCCTTGATGTGCAGGAAGGAAGCAAAGGGAAGGGAAAGAGGAAGGGAAAAGGGAGAGGGAAGAGGAGCGCGAGTGGGGAAGGGCACAGCTCTCCACCACCCCAACCACCCCCATCACCCTCTCCACTCCCCGACCAAGGCAATGATGGAGATGAGGCTGGGGTGTCGTGTGACTGGGAAGATGGGAGTGACTTCATGCCTATCATTCACCAATTCACGGAAGAGTGGCAGTCTGGCTGCACGGCTTCTGGAGTCCATGCAGGCTCCACCAGGGAGGATTCCTTCCATCTATACTTTGGTGAGGAGTTTTTGGAGCAGATTGTGGAGCAACCAAACACATTTGCTAGCAGCCAGTGCCGTGAAAGTGAGCATGAAGGAACAACAAGCAGTCACGCCCATGAATATGACTACCCGATTACCACAGGTAAGATATTCATCTTTTTTGCCCCGGTTCTCTTGATGGATGTTGTACGGAAAAGACTAATTCCAGGATACTGGTCTACGGACCCAATGACCAGCACACCTTTCTTTGGGAAGGTAATGGGTCATAAGAGATTCCAACAAATTCTAAGCCGCCTCCACTTTTACGATGCCAATGACCCTGCTAATGCTAATAACACTGATAGAATGAGGAGAATAAGGATGGTATTTGATCACCTGTGGGAAAAGTTCTTCTCATCCTTGTACCTTTACATTGACGATAGTATCGTGTTGTGAAGAGGCAATATTTCTTTTTGGCAGTACATACCCAGCAAGAGATCTTCATTATTTGTGACTGTAATATTGGTTGTGTGCAAGACATAGTCTTGGACACCAGGCACAGACAGTCACAACAGAAGGTCGAAGTACTGGATTTTCCGGGGCCGTGTTGAAGACAATGATAGAAAAGTACCTTCATCGTGGTCATGTCTTGTACTTGGACAACTGGTACACTAGCCCTCTTCTCATGCTCTACCTCCACCTTCACGACACCAGAGTCTGTGGTACAGTCAAGAAAAACCGTCGCCATATGGTCAAGGTTGGGAGGAAACTTGACAAGAATGAGGTGGTTTTCTTTAAGGTGAACAACATCCTTGCCACCTTATGAAACCACAGCAGGGAAGTTTTTCTCCTGTCGATGGTACACCACCCCTGATGCACCGGACTGACTCCGTGGATTACTGCAGCGAGAGGAGGCTCCACGTTTGGAAACTGGAGTCGGCAAGGGACTACAATGTCAACATGAGGCAAGTAGACCAGCCTGACTCCATGATTTCCAGTGTAGAATGTGCCAGGACCACGATGAAGTGGTACAAAAAGCTGTTCTTCCACTTGCTTGACATCACGGTCCTGAATGCCCCCTACCTCTATGCCTTGACTACGGGAACCTCAGAGACCTTCGAGGGGTATGTGGGGGCGCTGTCTCGGGAAATCATCACAAAGTATGCCGAGGACAGGCCCCACCACCGCAACCGCCAAGCCACTGCCATCCAGACTCCCCTATGCCTCTCAGAACTCCACTTCCCCACCACAATCCTCCCCTCAACCAAACCGTCCTAGACCCCAAGGCCACTGTCACGTATGCAGCCAATCAAAAATGAGAGCAACCACTCATAGAAAAGACACGAGGTACGAGTGTGTGAAATGCAATGTTGGATTGTGCATTGAGCCATGTTTCAGAGAATACCACACCTTAGTAAAGTACTGATATTGTGTGTGCTTGCGATAATATGATGCTCACTATAATAGTAAGGCCTGTAAATATGTGACAACAGTTATATAAGGTGGAAACTGGTAAACTGTTAGTGGAAAAGAATAATGTAAGTGGAAAAATATAATGTAAATTGACACAACAGTCATAGTGGGTCATATGTGCAGGAATTTGGCAATTTTCATGTGATCAGTGAATGGAACAATGCTTATATTGCCTATATTTTTGTGTGAATACCAATATATATTTGTACTACATGTAAATTTGTTCCAATATTTACATATTCTGAGTGATTTCCAATACTTATCCCTACTATAGAAAACGTGACAGCAGCAGTGTGCCTCCAGAGAAAACAGTACCAGGTGTGCAGAGGGTCACCTGTTTAGATCACTTCTAAGTTCAAGTGAGCGCTTTTTCTTTGAACTGCCATTATTCCTCACAAAAAGCGGAGGTTTGAACAGAAAAAAAAAAAAAAAATCCGAAATCTGCCAGGATTGGGGTGTGTGTGAAAAATCTGCTGAGATGTTGCGGGTTAATTATACACTCAAACTGCATTCCTATGACACCTGGGTGATCTCAGAAACTACAGGCCCAAATAGGCCCGTACTCATTTGAGGCCTGCTCTCTGACCTTGGCTATGTCCCACAAAAGCTTCAAGTCTGTTCCTTCAGCGGTTTCTGAGAGTACACAAATGGATTATTTTTTAATAGATTTTTTAATGTAGCTGGGAAATCAATACTGGAAACTGGATGATACTAGGTCATACGAAGCTGCCAGCTGATGGAGTCAGATGGGCAAGTATGATGGCTGTAGCTTTGAAATTGAGTGAATATGAGCAATCTGCTTCTTGAGAAGGAATAGTAATAACTAGAAAACAAAAATTGTTATAAGTAATTTCAGTATCACACCACATGACAAGATCATGCGTTTTGTGCAAGTTACCTGAGTACATAAAAAATAGGCAATTTTTGAAATTTGACCTTGGCTGTCAACTTCAGTTTTGGGACAAGATCATTCAAAACTGGTTGCCATTCATAGTATAGCAAGATCTATAAATGTACCAAGATTGGTGATTGTAGCTTAATTCTATAATTTTTTTAAAGTGTGGACTCAATGACCACAAATTACTTTGCATTGACCCCAGGGCAACCTCAGAAACTACTAGCCCAAATGAGCCCATAGTCATTTCAAATCTGCTCCCCTCACCTTGGCTATGTTCCACAAAAATTTCAATTCTGTACCTTTAGTGGTTTCTGAGAATCCGGGAATAGAGTACTTTAATAAGTATTTGGATGTAACTGGAAAACCAGCACTGGGAACTGAATGATACTGGTTCATATGAAGACACTAGGTGGGGAACCTATCTGGCCAAGCATGATGACTGTAGCTTTGGAACTGAGTGAATACAAAGACTTGCCTCTTCATAAGAAAGAATAATAGTTGATGCGGATATCGCCATTAGCAATTTCAGTAACACCACACGCCAATGTCATCCGTTTTGTGCATTTGACCTCAGTACATGAAAATTAAGCAAATTTTGAATATTGACCTTTGTTTTGACCTTGATTTTTGTGCCAAGGTCATTCATCTTTCGTAGCCATGCAATGCTTATGAAGTTCCATAAATATATCAAGTTTGGTGATTGTAGCTCAGTTCTATCTTGTTTTTTTTTTATTGTGCAATTGAACTTTGACCTTGGCTGTGAACTTTTTTTTAGGTCAAGGTCATTCATACTTGGTAGCCATGCCCAGCATATCAAGCTCTAATAATGTACCAAGTTTGGTGATTGTAGCTGAATTCTATATTGTTTTTTTAAATTGCTCACTCAGTGACCCAGAACTAGTTTCCATTGACCTCTTGGTGATCTCAGAAACTACTGGCCCGAATGGGCTTGTCCTCATTTCTGACTTGCTCTCTGATTTGGGTATGTCCCCCAAAAAATTTCAAATCTGTACCTTTAGTGGCTTCTGAGGATACTCGAATATACTATTTTTTATAGGCTTTTGGATGTAACTGGAAAACAAGTACTGGGAACTGGATGAAGCCGCCAGCTGGGGTACTCAGATGGCCTAGTATGATAGCCGTAGCTTTGAAATTGAGACAATACGAGCAATTTACTTCTTCAAGAGAAATAATAATAATAATATTGATGACGACAGGAACAGTATAACTCACCACTGGTGTGGTAAAGGTCATAGGGAAAAAAAAGAAATGGGCAACGGCAAGAAAAACCAGGGACATCCTACTTAGTCAAAAGGATTTTAATACTTGTCTTTTGGCTTCGTATATAGCAGTGTCTCATCCAAGTCAACTCTCATGTCCACCCAGCGACTTGGGGTCCTTGGTTCGACGTGTGAGAGGAAAATATTATCCGCTTTTTAAAAGTGGAGTTTTTCTTTCTTTCTTTTTTTTTCTTAACTGTCTCCTTTGTGTTATTAGCTGTATTATGAGGTTGTTGTTGAAATGCTGCTTCGGTATTTAGGGGTTGTTTTTGAAACCTCATTTTTGAGAGGTTGCTTTTTTTTCTTTTTTGAGTGATTTCTTCAGCTTTATTTTTGAAACTTATGACAAGTTTCTTCACCTTTTTAAAGTATATCTGAAGCTCTATTTTTACCTGGTTTTGAAATATTTTTCTATTCAGGGATGAGCGGCGATGGTTCTAACACTTTCAAAAATAATATTTCCAAAAATTCAGGTTTAAGCAGTAGTGTAATCATGTTTAATTTAAAATGTTGCCTCATCATTTGGGTTCTCAGCCTGATAATATAAAATCCTTAGCTCTTTTCAGTTTTGAGCTGTAGTTAGTGAAAAACAAGCTTCTATATCGTCCGAACTATCCCTACCAGTGGTGATGGTTCAGAGAGAAGGGTGGGATAGTTCAGCCACATGTATTACTTGGCACATTCTTAAGATTATGGGACTTCAACTGGCTGAAGACAAAAATTTGTTATTTCAAAAACATCTTGTTTTCCAAAAGAACAATATTAAACTTCAGAATCAAAATAAACCTCTTCATATTTGTTCTATATTTTAAAATTGAAATTAGCTTCACCAGAATTATGAATAATTAAATTTGCCTCCTACTTTCTGGTTTAAAATGATGCATAATTAGCCCAATCTCTCTCTGTCTCTCTCTCTCTGGCATAAATTTGACTCCACCATCCAAAGTAATCTCTTCATGATTGTTCTAAAAAAACAACTGAAATTAAATTCATCAAACCTCTTACTATGTTTTAAAAATGCATAATTGCCCTCATCTCTTTCTCTCTCTCTCTCTCTCTCTCTCTCTCTCTCTCTCTCTCTCTCTCTCTCTCTCTCGTTCTCTGGAATATTGACTTCACTTCTCACTTTCCGGGCCTCTATTTCAGATTGCAAAAGGAACTTAATCGCTCGTTTCATATATTTATTTTCCAATTTGTGACTGACTGAATGACTTGAGAATTTTTAACGCATACTGTAGCCACGGATAGTTCGGACACTGACGAACCATCACCCTCCTCAACTGTCCGAATCATCCTGAATCTGTATATTTAACTGAGAGGTTCCCTGAATTTTCACACGAGAGTTTGACATTCTTTTCTGATAGCAGTGTCTTCTAGTTGCGACACAGATTCACCATAATTATGGATAATTCGCTGCTTGATACATTCATTGAGGTAGAGCTTACGAATACATAGCAGGTTAAAAAGAATATATATATATATATAATAATAATAAAATATTACCTGCATCGAAAAGTGGGGAGTTTGTAGCTTGGAGGTTCCATGTGGTAAAAGCAAACACTACTTCTGCACTTTCACACAAGACCTCGCGGTGCTAAGTCCCATACCTTTCTCAGGAAATGCATTGTCCCAACCATCCCACTGTCCAAACCATCACCGCTTTCCCCTAATGTTAGTGAAACCTCTCTCTTGATACTATTCGATAGGAAAATTTTTGTGATTGCTTTTAAAATGTTCGCTTATTAGTCTATAATCACTTCTGCTACTTTTTTTTTCTGTATGTGCATAATCGTCCACTGTTATTCTAAAAATGTTGTCTACTTGATTCTATACCCGTGAGAGATCACTTTTTTAGCATGGAAATTTGCTGATATTCTTTGTTTGCATTCCCCAAACGATTACGTGGAATCTGTAATAGTGAAAGGGTTAAGAAAGACCAGATCTAATCCTTGTACTTGGGAAAGTTTATCATATGCTAAATAATACTGTCTGGAGATGCAAGAACTTAATCATGATAAAAATCCTCATGTTAAGGTGTTCAGCCATGTCAATCAAACGACTGGATTATCATTGTAACCTTGCTACCTCAACACGATATAACTGAGACTACGAGTGACTTGTTGAACGGAGGCGCTAGATTTAGCCTTTTGTCACCCTGCACACTAATATGGGTCTCTATAAAGTGAATAAATTTGTGTGGCTGCAACAAGGAAGGGTAAGGAAAGCGTAGTAAGCCAGAAAGAGATAAAACTCGTGCTCCTTAGTTGAAACAGCCAGCAATCGTCTCATGGTGATCAGGTCACACGCCCACCCAGTCACTCGAGGTTCCGAGTTCAATCCGTGATAGAGCTTGGGTTGCTTTATTATGAAGGTCGATATTTCGATGGTGCTTAGAAGACTATTTTTATTTTTTTAAGGCTCTTATTAATTGGCTTGAGATTTTTTTTTTTTTTTTAGAGAGAGAGAGGTTGTTTTGGAGCCGGCTGAAAAGTTGACTTTGAAAGATGGCTTTTGAGAAGCTGTTATTCTTATTTAATTCTGAATAGTATGGCAACAGAAATAAATACAACTTAGGCAAAAGGAGATAAAACTTGACTACATTACACTGGTTGTATAAAGTAGACGTGGCATTCTGATTAGCTCACTCGTCTGCCCTGTGACAAGGGTCCAGGGTTAGACGCTTGAAATTAGGTTGTATGTCCCCTTTTGAGAGTTGCGTTGTGTGTGGTTAGTATTAAGAAGCTGCTTCCGAGATTATTCTTTTTAACAGTTGAGATATATTTGAATGGTTGAGATTGTGGGGTTTTGAGGAGCTGCTCTTGCTTCTTCTTCTTCTTTTATCACTGGGTGATTTTTAATGGCTGAGTGTTCGATTGGCATGTGAGATTATCGGTTATTGGGACTGAAGTGATAAAGGCCAGAATTACTCATATCTGGACATTTCAGCAGCATTTTAATGAAGACACACAACAGCAAGGGCCAAAATGGATGTTTTAGTTTATTTATCCCGGAAATGGAGTTTATTCATTCAAGTTATGCTAAACTTTTCCCTTTGCCTGAATTTTTAATTCGTCGGGCACTTGCCTGGCATTTTCTGTATCTGAGGAAAATGGTCTGGTATTAGCGTCAGTAAAATATTCATGTGGGCCCATACTGGATGGAAGGATTTATCAGGACTGGCTTTAATCACATTGGCTTAAAGTAATTCCTTGGAAATAATAATAATAATAATAATAATAATAATAATAATAATGATAATAATAATAATAATAATAATAATAATTATTATTATTATTATAGTTCTTACTATGTAGCCACAATAAGGAACCTATGCCATAATTACTAATGGTATATAAGGTAGTGGTATACAAACAAGATCTGAAGACCCTAAGGAAACTTCTTGCGTAACATCAAGCAGGGATCTGAAGACAAAGGTGTCGAAGAATGCATGTGTAAATTTCACGTTTGTCTCAATAACTGGCTAACTGTATGGTTAACTGCAACCATATTCTTCTCAAAGCATAAGAGAGACCACAGCTATATATCTGGAAAAATACAGCCATAAGTTTTCGTGGTTCTCTCTAAAACGTGTTGCAAAGAAAAACTGAGCAGACAAATTCGGCACTTTCACTAATTGGTGTAATATTAAGCCAAAACTGTTCAGCAAAAATTTGTTATTATTGGATTTTCAATCATATACTTGCATCTCATTTAGTGTCAGAGATACTTAAATTTCAAATATGCAGTTTTTATAATAAAATTGAGTATATTACCTTCAGAAATAGGTTAAGGTCATTTACATTTGGCACAACGACTTGGGTTACAGTACGGTATCTTCATGTATAATATAATCAAGGTCGAAGAAAAAAAAATGCATAATAATAATAATAATAATAATAATATGCCTCGCCATTTATATGGCAAAACTTTACTAGTTACCTTATCTTGCTGTGTAGCCACAATAAGGAAGCTTTGCCATAAATATTTATAGTATATAAGGTACATATGCAGAATGTAAACAAGCTCTGAAGACTCTAAGGTAACTTCTTGTGTAACATCAACAAGGGATCTGAAGACAAAGGTGTCTATAGTAGCCGCAGCGAGAAATGAACGCTGTGGTGGGGCAGGCGGGATGACCTGGGATTCCCCCACTGTTGCCATATCCACATGTCACCGACCATAGAGGTAGGATGTCACCGACCATCGGCCACCGCTGCAGCCCCGCTCCATGATCCTTACCCTGTGTCTCTGGCTTTCTCTTTCTCTCTCGGTTTCTATATAAACTGGTGTATTTCCGAAACTAATTATGAAATTATTATGACTTTTGTTCCACACCACCACTGAGGTAAAAATCAAGGAGAGTTTTCTGTATAAAGGTTTCCCCCCCCTCCTAAATGTGGCAATGAGCGGGGGAGTGCGGCCTTGCCGATACCTCCGCCTGACCTATAATTATACACTCGCCAGAACTGACCTGCCCTCAGACAAGGGGGGGAAACCTTTATACAGAAAACTCTCCTTGATTTTTACCTCAGTGGTGGTGTGGAACAAAAGTCATAATAATTTCATAATTAGTTTCGGAAATACACCAGTTTATATAGAAACCGAGAGAGAAAGAGAAAGCCAGAGACACAGGGTAAGGATCATGGAGCGGGGCTGCAGCGGTGGCCGATGGTCGGTGACATCCTACCTCTATGGTCGGTGACATGTGGATATGGCAACAGTGGGGGAATCCCAGGTCATCCCGCCTGCCCCACCACAGCGTTCATTTCTCGCTGCGGCTACTATAAGAGCCCATGTTTAAATTGTACTTTTATCTCAACTGGCTAATTGTACTGTATGCTTAAATGTAACCATATTCCTTTCAGGTCATAAGACGGACCACAGTTATATATCTGCAAAGCAGCTTTTGTGGTTTTCTCTAAAGACGATTTGGAAAGAAAAAAAAAATGAGATTTGAATTCGGTACTTTCCACTAGGGTGAATGGCATAATGTTAGGCCAAATTTATTCAGGCAACATTTTTATCACGTGATTTTTAACCAAATAACTGTATCTCAATTACTTTCTGAGATATCTCCATTTCAGGGACGCAATTTATAGAACAAATATGAGTACGATACCTTCAAAAATAGGTCAAGGTCGTTAATATTTGGTACAAGGACTTGGGTTACCCTAGGCTATTTTGATGTATAGTGTTATCAAAATCGACGAAAAAAAAAAAAAAAAGGCAAAGAATAATTAGTTACATTTTCTCATTGCGTAGCTCCAAAAACGAAGTTTTGCCATATGGCTTTTTTTTTTTTTTTTTTAAATAAGGTATTTATAATAGAGACAAGATCTGAAGACCCTAAGGTAACTTCTTGTGTACCATCAACAAGATCTGAGGACAAAGGTGTCGAAGAATGCAAATGCAAATTTTACCTTTGGATCAATAACTGGCAAACTTTATGCTTAACTGTAACCATATTCCCGTCAGATCATAAGAGGGACCGCAACTATAGCCGCGTTTTTGTCGTCCAAGCTGAGGGATTGGATTCGAAGCCATCTTCGGTGAAACCAAGCTGCGCTGTTTTTGTCGGCCAAAGTGATACGAAGCCGGCCCAAGCGTTTGTTATCAAAACAAAGACAGTCTTCGTGGTCAGGAGCAGTCTTGGTGTAGCTTGGGGAGAGTGAGGTTGGCCAGCAAGGACACATAAATGATAAATATCCTGAAATTAGCATTATGTATATAAAATTAGGGTGCAGGTGGCTAATATTAAGGACATATAGAGCCAGTTCAGTACAAATAACGGCTACATGTAAGTTGCATATTCGTCAGAAGATCGTCTTCGGTGAACCCCTCTGTTTACTTTGCGATTGGCACGTAATTTTTCGGTTCTACATATCCTGGACTGTTTTTGCTGACAAAAACCAAGTGCCCCAAGACGCGCTTCGAATCCCAAGCTCCAGCTTGGATGACAAAAACATGCCTTATATATCTGGAAAGTTAGAGCTTTAAAGCTTTTGTTGTAGTCTCTATAACGTGCTTCGAAAGTAAAAAACAGCAGATTTGAATTCGGTACTTTCCACAAGGCAAAATGGCAAAATATTAAGCCAAAATTATTCAGCAAATACTTTTATCATAGGATTATCAACAAAATAGCTGTATCTTAGTTAGTTTCTGAGATACTTCAGTTTCAAATATGCAATTCTTAGAGTAAAAATGAGTATATGCATTAAAAAATAGGTCAAGGTCATTTATATATGGCACAAGGACTTGCGTTACCCTAGGGTACCATCTGTTATAATATCATCAAGATCGATGAAAGAAAAAAGTCTATCTATCTATCTATTGCCAGACGCCTCAATCCCGTTTGGGGTGGCCACAAACAAATCTCCTCCAAGTCGCCCTGTCCCCCGCCATTTCACTGCCCTGCTCCCAACTCACACCCCCCTCTCTCATATACCTCTCCACCCCATCCCTCCATCTCATCCTCGGCCTCCCCCTCCCTCTTCCCCCCTCCACCTCACTCACATACACTCTCTTCGTCAGTCTTTCACCCTCCATCCTCTCCACATGGCCAAACCACCTCAGTGTGGTGCAAAGAAAAAAAGGCCAATAATAACTAGAACTCTTTAATTTTCCTACGGACAGTCATTCTTCTCCACATACTGATTTTTTAGTGACCTTGACCACACTGGGGAGATTTGGATTTTTTTCTATCAACGAAGGTCTATGCCAAGCCACACAATCTGGGCCCTTCAGATTCCTTGCACAATCTTTGGTTTTCCTGGAATCGTCGGGAGACTCTGAGGCTAGAATAATGATAATTAGCTACGTGTTTTAGTTGTGTTGCCACAATAAGGATGTGGTAAGGAATGGGTAGTATAACAAGATCTGAAGACCCTAAGGTAGCTTCTTGTGTAACATCAACAACGGAAATGAAGACAAACGGGTCGAACAGTGCATTTGTAAATTTTACGTTTGTCCCAATAACTGGCTAACTATATCCTTAGTATTAACCATATTCCTTCCAGATCATAAGAGAGACCACAGCTATATATCTGGAAAGTTATAGTTCCAAAGCTTTTGTAGTTTTCTCTAGAACTCATTGCAAAGGAAAACTGAACAGATTTGAATTTGATACTTTCCGATATGCCAAATGGCAAAATTTTAAGCCAGAATTGTTCAGCAAAAGCTTTAATAACAGGATTTTCAACCAAATAACAATTTGTTTTTGAGATTGTTCAATTTCAAATACTCAATTTTTAGAATAAAAATGAGTATATGACCCTCAAAAAGGTTAAGGTCACTTGTATTTGGTACAAGGACTTAGGTTACCCTAGGGTACCTTCCTGTATAATCTCATCAAGATCGAAGGATAAAAAGTGTAAAGAACAAAATAACTTGTTATCTATTCCTATTGTGGAGTGACAATTATGAAGCTTCGCCATATAATAAATAATGTTTGAGTATTATAAACAAGATCTGAAGACCTTGAGGTAATTTTCTTTTGTAACATCAACGAGGGATCTGAAGACAAAGGTGTCGAAGAACGCACCGCACGTTTAAGTATTACGGTTCTCTCAATAAATGGCTAACTGTACGTTTAACTGTAGCCATAATCCCTTCAGATCATAAGAGGGACCACGGCTATTTATGTGGAAAATTAGAGCTTTAAAGCTTTTGTGGTTTTCTTTAAAACATGTTCCAAAGAAATTACCGTGTAAATTTGAATTCAGTAATTTCCACTAGGCCACTATTAAGCAAAAAATATTCAGCAGTCATTATTACAGGATTTTCAACCAAATAGCTGTATCCTAATTAGTTTCTAAGATATTTCAATTTGAAATATGCAATTTTTATAATAAAAATGAGCATACCACATTCAAAAATAGATGAAGGTCATTTATATTGGCACAAGGGTTTGGTCCACCCGAGGGTAACTTCGTGTAAAATATCAAGACTGAAGAAATAAACGCAAAGAAACATGATATTAATAATACTAACGAAATGGCAAAGCTTAATAATAATACTGACGAAAACAAGAAGTAATGACATTTATATGGTGACGCTTAATAACAAGATTGGTGAAAACAAGAAGTTTCGTCATTTATAATGGCGAGGCCTATTAATACTAGGGCTGGGCAAGATCCGGATCTGGAACCGGTTCCATCGGATCCTAATTGATTTCTTTGGAACCGAATACCTCAACAGGAACCAGTTCCTCTAAACCAGTGGTTCTTAACCTTTTTTGAGTCACGGACCCCTTTGCGAACCTAGTGAAAGCTATGAACCCCTTCCCTACAAAAATGCACATAAGCACAAACACAGCATTTTGCATGCAATGAATGTATTTTATTGAAAACTACCTCACGCAGTGTATGACACACAAAATATAAAACTGTGTTTACAAAGAATTGTTTCCCACTCTTTCATAGAAAAACAAATGGCCACTCAATGAAAAAATGAAATACATCCAACTTGTGCAAATTAAACAAAACAAAACCTTGATTGTGCTCAAAAGTTCATTTCAGTGACAGGGTTGTTGTTTGGCTTGAATAAGTTGAATTTGTGGAGTGGTCTTTGACAAGGAAACACGCATGTCATCGTTGACATCCAGTTGATTTCGACTTTTCGTTTTGACAGAAACAAGCGCTGAAAACCCTGACTAACAAAGGTGTGCAGTAGCAAACGGAATCACAGCACCCATAGCTCTCTTTGCCAGACGGGGTTAGGGTTGTGCCAGTGAACACCAGAATTCTTCAAGACTCGTCGATTTTTTTTTTTTTTTTTTTGTCTTAATGATGCCAAACGGCATCCCGAAATTGTTCTAAATTATTCTGACCTTCACGGACCCCCTGAAGCTCATCCACGGAGCCCCAAGGGGTCCATGGACCCCAGGTTAAGAACCTCTGCTCTAAACGGATCCTCGGACTCGGATTCAGAGCCTTTAAAGTTGTGTGGGAAAGGGATTAAGCTACTTTTTAAAAGTTCCATGACCACACTCCATAGTCATAAGCAAGCTTTTACAATTCAGATTTATAAAGAAGTATAACACAAAAGCAACAAAGAAATATATTTCCAATGTGATACCAGCAACATTACATCATTCTCTGAATCTAACCGACTGACCGTGGACAGTGAACTCGGTGAAGGTGTAGGCGCAAGCAAGTTTACTCTTCCACCTCTACCAAGTGTCACCCGGAGAGCCAGTCTCATAGTCTGCCAGAGACTGCGGCAGTGTCAGAGACTCAGCCAGTCCCGCTATATATATATATATATATATATATATATATATATATATATATATATATATATATATATATATATATATATATATATATATATATATTCAAACTTTCTCAACTAAGCATCACATTACCCTCATTTCCTCATAACATTTTGCATTTTCTTCATAATCTTATCGCCCAAAAATTAATTATATTTACCCTACTGCTGTAGTGCTGTCATGTACGTGATTTCACTTTAATGTTCTATTAAATTTGCTCACCTACTTATTTTGCATGCAGAACTGTTCACTTACCTTTCAAGCATCTTTATTTACCGTGATGATGGTATCTAAACGAAGCAAAAGAAGTTCAGCATGGACTCACATGGACCTAACACAGTCGGATACTGTTACCTGTCTCCTATGTAAAGCTTCAGTGAAATACAGTGGAAGCACTTCAAAACATAATGGAACATATACGAACAAAACATCCAGCAGAATATGCAGAAATGAATTATGAAACTACCACACACTGAGTGATTGAAAAGTAAAGAAATAAGGAGACATTTGTGCAGGCCACCCTTATTGATACACTCAACAAGAAAAAAGCCTATCCTTATGAGTCCTCCAAGAAACAAGCATTATACTACCTTCTCATAAGAATGATAACGGAAGATCTCCAACCATTGTCTGTTGTGGAAGACAGAGGTTTTAGAAGATTTGTCAGTGGCTTAGATTCAAGCTGTCAGCTTCCAAGTAGAAAAGAGCTGGCAAAAAACCATCTACCAACCATTTTTGAGAAAGAAAAGGATTAGAGAGGAGCTAGAAAATTCCCAATATGTTTCTCTTACCACTGATTTATGGACTTCTGGACAAACAAAAGGTTTCATTACAGTTACTGTCCCTTTCATTTCTTCAGAATGGAAACTGAAGTCGTTTGTGTTATAGACTGCTCATATGATTAAAGCACACACAACAGCTAATATAGCTGAAGAGCTGACACGTATATGTAATTAGTGGGACGTCATGAACAAAGTGTGTTCAGTTGTTACTGATAATGCCACAAACATCCCTTCAGCAATCAGTGACTACATGAATTTGCGCCATCTGCCTTGCTTTGTTCATAATCTGAACTTGGTGGTAAGAGATTCAGTAAAAAATACAGAAGTTCAGCAAGTACAAGATATAGTAGAAGACACTGTTTCTTATTTTCATCACAGTGTTAAAGCCTCGGATAAGCTTAGACAGCTCCAACAGCATAATGACCAACCAGTCAAGAAACTCATTCAGGTTGTAGAGACAAGGTGGAACTCTACCATTTACATGATGCAACGCTTCCTAAAGCAGAATGAACTTCTCATCACAACTCTTTGTCTCATGGGAAAAAATATGACACGTGCCTAAACAGTGAGGAATGCAGTAAAGAGCACCGTGTCTGTACTTGAGCTATTTGAAGAAGCCACGAGGGAGATGTCCGCAGAAAAATTTACATCTCTGTCAAAGATTATTCCTATCGCGAGATGCATGCAACACTATATGAACTTCAACGAAGACAAGGAGATTCAACAGATGTTTCAGACTTTATCTCTTGGCAAAGAACTTCAGAGACAAATTACAAGACGGTTTCCTTCCCTGGAGGGAATTATTTTCACTGGAGCTTCCACACTTGTAAAATCTGCTTCCAAGAGATTGCGTGTGCTTAGCCGATTCCGTTCCTTCTTTACCCCTGCACAATTGTTGACTCTATACAGGGGCTTTATCCGCCCCTGCGTGGAGTACAACTCTCGTGTGGGGAGGCTCCCCACATACAACTCTTCTCAGTAGGGTGGAGTCAAAGGTTTTTCACCTCATTAACTCTCCTCCTCTTACTGACTCCCTTCAACCTCTGTCTCTTCGCCGCACTGTTGCATCTTTACCTCTTTTCTATCGCTACTTCAATAGTTACTGCTCCTCTGAACTGTCTGCATGCATTCCTTCACCTATATGACGGGTGCTATGCACCCGTCTTTCAGCAAACTCTCATCCCTTTTCTGTCCAACTCTCTAATGCAAGAGTTAACCTTTACTCCCAGTCCTTCATTTATGCAACAGATCAACTCTGGAACTGTCTCCCTCTGTCTGTATTTCCTGCTTCCTATGATCTCCAGTCTTTCAAATGCAGTGTGTCCAGGCATCTCGAAATGATCGGATCTTGAAGTTGGCTCTCTCTTGTATTTTGTTTTTCTCTTGGAAGGAACAGTTTTGCGGGCTCATTGCCTTTGATTCCTTCTTCCTCACATAAAAAAAAAAAAAAAAAAAAAACTGCTAGATCCCAGGTTCAAAAAAGGTTACTTTTGCTGACCCGCCAAATATAAGGAAAATTGATGATCGCGTAATTAACTTACGGCGAGTAAAAGAGAATGAAATTGAAACCCCTGCTCCAAGTACATTTAATACTGACTCTCCAAATACATCTCCGGTCCAGCCAGAACAAAATATGACTCTATGGGCCAGATTTGATGCCAGGGTGGAGAAAATGGCTGTCTGTAGTACACAACCCTCCACTGGACCTTACATCGAGCTGAGGAGGTACCTGGAAGAAGCACCTATTTCGTGAGAAGATGATTCTCTTGCATGGTGAAGATTACATTCTACGCTCTTCCCAAAATTATCAGAATTAGCTAAAAAGTTTCTATGCACTCCAGGCTCCTTTGTGCCTTCTGAAAGATTATTTTCTCAGGCTTTCACGCAGACGTAACTGTTTAAAAGATGAGCATGTTAACATGATCCTTTTTTCTGAATGAGAACATGACTTTGAACAGTATTTTCTTTGTAATGCATTTTTTTCCCCCTCTTCCTGTATTATATGTAGAAAATTATAAGTAAAGATTTTTCCATGTTTTTGATCTTGAAAAATAATTAGTTACTTTAAACAAGAACAATAATTAATTACTTTTTTTTTTTCACTCAACTTACTCATAATGGAATAATAAAAATTTGTGTATTTTGAGAAATATGTTTTGGATAGTAGCTATGTGTATATTTATACCTTGAAAGTAATCAATTATAACTGAATCAGTAAACTATATATTATTAACCATAACCTGTCATGTCAATAAATATTCCTATATTCATAGACAACATTATTACTTCTCAAAAATATATAAGTAAATAAAGAAAGAAAGAAAGAAGTGCAGTATACAAATCATTTCAGTGATCAGCTGATCATTCACTTAAATTCATAATGCTAGAAGGTAAAATCCGTGAGAGAAGTTGGGAAACATTGAGTAGCGAGTACTAAGTGAGTAGTAGCCGATACTCAGATCCCAGAGTCGGTACACGGAGGCCGTGGGTAACTGGGCATGGTGACTCTCATAGCGTCTGGGTATATACTGCATGAGGAACCCGTTCCGGAACCGGTTCTAACTGATCCCTTCTCCTTGGGATCCGGATCCGTGAGTATTCAATTTTTCGGATCTTGCCCAGCCCTAAGTAATGCTGACGAAAACAATTAGCATTGCCATTTAATTAGGGAAGTTTAATAATAATTATGTACCAAAAATAATAATCTATCTATCTATCTATTGCCAGACGCCTCAATCCCGTTTGGAGTGGCCACAAACAACTCGCCTCCAAGTCGCCCTGTCCCCCGCCATTTCACTGCCCTGCTCCCAACTCACACACCCCTCTCTCATATACCTCTCCACCCCATCCCTCCATCTCATCCTCGGCCTCCCCCTCCCTCTTCCCCCCTCCACCTCACTCACATACACTCTCTTCGTCAGTCTTTCACCCTCCATCCTCTCCACATGGCCAAACCACCTCAGTGTGTTCCTCATAACGCTTCCTATCACACCCACATCAACACCACAACGCTCCTTTATATCCTCATTCGTCAGCCTGTCTCTCCATGTGACTCCACAGGCTCCTCTTAAATAACTCATTTCCACTGCTCTCACTCTTGACTTGTGTCCTTCCAACAACGTCCAAGCTTCACTTCCGTACGTTAGAGTTGGTATCACAATACTGTCATGTAGTTACTTTTTCACTTCCGTGCTCACTTCCCTGTTTCTTATCACTGCTTTCAAAGAACCAGCAACCTTTCTTCCCTGCTGTACCCTTTCAAGCACTTCACCCTCCAAACCTCCATCCTTACTCATCACACTACCCAAGTACTTAAACGTACTCACATTTTCCAATTCCTCACCATCCAATCTCTCTGAACATTCAATGACTTCACCTATCTCTAAGACCATCACTTTACTCTTCCCTACATTCACCTTTAGATTCCGTTTCTTACACACCTCTCAAACTCATCCACCAAGCCTTGCAGCTCCCCTTCGTCTTCACTCAACAACACAGTATCATCTGCAAACAACAGCACAGGGAGTTTCCAAACACTATCCTCTCTCACCAGGGCCACTCCAACATCCACTACCCTACCTTGTACCTCTTTTATTACCCCATCCATGTACAGATTGAACAACCATGGAGACATGACACATCCCTGTTTCAACCCAACCTTCAAAGAGAAAAATTCACTTAGTTCACCATCCACACGCACTGCAGCCTTCGCACCATCGTACATACTCTTCACAGCATTCAACAACTTCCCATCTACTCCATATATTCTTAATACTTTCCACAATCCTTGTCTATCCACCCTGTCATATGCTTTCTCCAAATCCATGAAAGCCGCATACAACTTCTTTCCCTTCTCTAGAAACTTTTCCACTAAAGATCTAAGAATGAATATCTGATCTACACGACCTCTTCCCCTCCTAAAGCCTCCCTGTTCTTCTCCAACTAATTTCTCTGTTGTTTCTCTAACTCTGTCAATAAGTATCCTACCATACACTTTTCCTATTATACTAAGAAGACAAATGCCCCTATGATTACCACACACTTCTTTTTCCCCCTTTCCTTTGTACAAGGGAATAATTATACCTGAATTCCAATCCTCCGGAACTCTACCTTCCTCCCAGGCCAATCTGCACATCTTCCACATCCATTCTACTACTATCTCTCCCCCATGCTTCAGCATTTCACCACACACTCCATTAATACCTGGGGCTTTCCCCAATATAACTTTCTTCATTGCTTCCACAAGTTCTATCCTACTGATTTCTTCCTGTCTTCTCACCTCCCTCCTTCTCCCAGCCATTCCCCAGCCACTTATACTCGCATTACTTCCATCCTCTGCGTTCAACAATTCCTTAAAGTGTTCTCTCCATCTCCTCACTTTTTCTCCCTTCTCCACTAGTAATCTACCATTTTTATCTTTCACTTCCCTGCTAACTTCACTTCCACCCTGTCTTACTCTTTTCACCTCTCTCCAGAACATTTTCTTACAGTCCCTCCACTTTACACTCAAATTCCTTCCAAATTCCTCATCCACTCTCTTCTTACTCTCTCTTACTAATCTTTTCACCTCTCTCTTTCTTTCTACATATAACTCTCTTTTCCGCCTCTCAACCTCTTCCACGCCCCTATTTCTCATCTATTCACTGTATGCTTTCTTCTTTTGTGCCACAGCCTGTTTCACCTCTTCAGTCCACCACGCTGTTCCTTGCACCCCCCTCCGTCTTCTCTTCCTTCCACACACCACATCACATGCTGCACATATTTCTTCTGTAAATATTCTACACACACCTTCCACGTCTCCCATCTGCTCCAATTCATATTTGCCCAATCGTTCCTCCACTTCTCTCTTATACTCTGCCTTTTTCTCATCCTCTTGTAACCTTTCCACTCTCCTTGCAACTACTCCTTCCTCTCGTCTTTCCCTTCTTCTATTCCTCCATCTTATTTGAACTCTAATTCTGGCCACTACCAAGTGGTAGTCAGAAAGTCCACTCCTCCAACCTCTATAGACTCTTGCATCCATTACACATCTTCGCATCCTTTCATCCACACACACAGAATCAATCATTGCCTTCCTTTCATTCAGTTCACCTCTCATCCTTCTCATCACTCGCCATGTATACCTGTGGATTATTTTATGCCTGAATAGGGTATTGGCTATCACCAACCCCCTCCCAGCACGAATGTCCACTAACGCACTCCCATTCTCATCTATCTCAGCAGGCACACCCCACTCACCAACTATGCCATCCACCTTCACATTCCCAACTTTTCCATTCATATCACCAATCAAAAACACTCTCTCATTCCTTCCGAACTTTTCCATGCACACTTCTACATTTGTCCAGAACTCTTCTCTCACTCTTCTAGCACGATCTTACGTTGGCGCATACACACACACAATCGCCCACATTTGTATTCCAACTTTCAACTTTACCCACACAATCCTTGACCCAACTGATCCATACTGTCTTATGCTCCTCTTCCATCTTTTACTCACAACTATACATACTCCTTCCTTTGCCCTCTCATTCTCACTTACTCCTGCACATATACCCCATCCATACTCCCATTCTCTCACACTTTCTCCTCTCCATTTTGTTTCAGTTATTCCACATACATCCACTTTCGCATCCTCAAGCACCTGGACAATCTCTCTCTCTTTCACCTCATCATTCGCTCCCTTTACATTCCAATTTCCAATCACGATGTCCTTTGTCCGGTCCTTGGTCGTCATCGTTTGGTCAGTCCTTGTCCGAGGCTTATTGTTTGTTTTTTTAGTTAGTTGTTTTTCGGGGAGGGGCATTAATAATAATAATGTCTGTTTAACTACGAGTATTTTAAAGTTCCTTTTTCAAAGGTTTTTCTTTATATCTCACACACATGGTGTTCTATGTGCATGTTTGTCCATTAGCACCAGCGCTCATCAGCGAACGTGTCTGAAAAGCCTCCATTCCTAGTCAGATACATTCTATCACTCTGACATTCTCTATCCCTACTCATGTAAAATGAGCTATATCCCTTTTCCTTACCAGTGTCTTACTCTTTTCTACTATGTTGTTTTTGTATCTATTGTCTGATAATTCATTCTGTGAGGTGAGACTATGACAAAAGGACTGCCAAGCGTTTCTGTCCTTAATTGGTAAATGTCCCCTTTCCCTCGACACACCAACTATCTTACATTCTCTCACATTTCTCCATCTTGGTTCTCGGTCTCCATATTTTCCAGCCAACCAGCTCCTCAAAGCACACTGTTCTACACTTCGCCCCAGCCAGCTTGTCGGTATATTCACACCTTCTAACAGTTGCCTCTAGTTGGCAAGGTCAGTGTTCTTGTCGATGAAATGGTGAGCTGTGTTACACATTATGTCCATATTCATTCGTAAATTTCATTGTGGCATTTCATGATTCTCGGATTAGGGTTGCGACGGTGCGGCTCTAGGAAGAAGTGGCTGGCATGTATTATAGTCAGTCCTTCACTCTGTCATGAACGTCATTAACTGATGTTTTCCTGTTCACTCTCCTCTCCAGCTTTCGAAATACCATGTTGTTTTCTAACTCATTTATTACTGCCGCAGTTCTGTACTGTATTATATTACTTGAACTGTTCAGATATATACAGTATATGTAATAGCTGATGGAAACCTTAAGCAGAGCAATTAAAAATCTAGTACATACATCTTCATAAAACAAACAATAAACCAGTCAAAACATTAAAAAATCTAATACATCCATCTTCATAAAGGAACTTCAATATACTATAGAACTAGCCGTGTGTGTGTGTGTGTGTGTGTGTGTGTGTGTGTGTGTGTGTGTGTGTGTATTTTGGGCTGCCAAAACTACACATTCAAATTGCACCAAAATTGGCACAAAAATCGCAAAAAATTCGCTGATGTGAAAAAACTTGGTCCTATCACGATTGAAATACTTTTACCATATTTAATGAGTAATCACATTTTGACCAAAAAAACGCCGCTCCTGGCGCCCGGCATAGGATCTCCGTAAAATTATTTGCTCCAAGGGACAACTAAAACAATTATAATTATACTATAGCAGTAGCCGTGTGTATGTGGGTGTATTTCGGACTTGCGTTCAGGCAACTTGGGTTCCATTCCCGAGGCTGCAAATAACACGATCAATTGGTTAGCTGCAAAAAATCCAAGTGACAACGTTAGACTAGAACAGCACATAAACGGAATTTCATGGGACCTTCGATGTCGCCCTGACGGCCGATAGTGACAACGTTACACTAAAACAGAACATAAACGCGAAAGCCCTCCGCAGGAGCAAATGCGAGGAGGCCTGAAGGGCCCACAAGCACTTGTAATACAACTATAGGCCTTAAGAGGTAATAACCTTTGCGCTTTCACTCGGAACTTCAATTTCTTTCTCATATGGTTCATTATTGGTAAAAACCCTTTTCTGGATCCTGCCTCCCCAGATCCGGGGCCTCACAGTATCAGCTTCAAACTGCGGTAACTTGTGTGGCAGGAGGGAAGTTAGCGGCCTCATTGATCAGTGTTATCTTAATTATGGGGTGATGAGGCTGCTGAGTCTCTCCGGCCACGCCACCCAAGTCATGCTATCACTCTGATCACCTCATATGCTTGTCGTAATTGCGTTCAATACACGTAAGGTGAATGGAGTGCAGAAGATTACCCTTCTCGACCATTTACCTGAATCCTCATAAACTGCCTTCCAAAAAATATATTCTTCTCTTACAATCCTACTGGTAAAAGGACATAAAAATGGCTTAACACAATGAGATGCAGTTTTTTCCTTATGTAACAGCAACTCTTGATGTTAATATTAAAGCTTAACTTAACAATACTGAGTCTCAGTAGGTTAAAGCGTTTGCATGCAACAAATGTTTGTAAAACCAGCTGGACTTCGTAGACAATCAAAGTAATCTAAATGAAATGGATGGATTAAGTATGTATGGAAATATACTGCATAGTGCATGACAAACCTACATCCGTTTATCGGATTAAAAGATGACACAATAGCTGTCTCAGACACTTAAGTGCAGTTTCTTTGGACCGTTCAGTCTGTGAGGTACAGTACAGCCCAGAATTTCAAAGGCTTGGGTGACACGTAAACTGACGTGTGACCCTTTCAATTGAGCATTTTGACTGTTCTTCAGATTTTCTATTCTCCTCCTCTTATTTCTTGACTCTTCCACCACAGACATTAATGGAAAAAAGGGTTATGCTATGCTACTGCTGCTGCTGTTGCTGCTGCTGTCGTTGTTGTTGTTGCTTCTGCTGTCGTTGTTGTTGTTGCTTCTGCTGTCGTTGTTGTTGTTGCTTCTGCTGTCGTTGTTGTTGTTGTTGTTGTTGTTGATGATGATGATGATGATGATGATGATCGTGATGAAATACTACACTCAGTTGGGCGAATCTGCGTAATAATACTTATTCGTTACAGAGGGGTTACATTATTTTCTTCATGTAGAATATATCAGTGGCTTTCAAATTTTTTTGGCCCCTGACCCCTGAAATAATGTATGCAAAACTTAACGCTCCACCTCTCTCTCTCTCTCTCTCTCTCTCTCTCTCTCTCTCTCTCTCACACACACACACACACACACACACACACACACCAGACACACACACACACCACACACACACACACACACACACACACACATACACACTCAGTATAGGCGTACTGCCTTAGGTCGTAGCTATAAAACGATAGATTACCCTCTGTTCTATGACTTAGTTTTACAAATAGGTTTGCCAGGAGCAACTTACCTCCATTAGTGAGATGAATGGGCCTGCTATTTTGGAACATAACAGCTCAATCCCCGATTTTATGCTGGAGACGGCAACTGAGAGATTATCCTCAACACTGAGTCGTGATCGGTATTTGTTTTTAATGGATGTCAGTGGAAGTAAAATTCTGTCACATAAGTAGATCTATTCCAGTGGAAACAATACATCAAAAATGGCCTTGGATAATCCTGGATATTCCCCTGTGACAGAAATTCAGAATTTGTCCAGTGTCAGAATTTGTCCAATAAATTTTTCAGATTTTTTCCGCAAGGTCCTGTCACTGGACAGGTTCAGCATTGCGTCCTCCATGTCTGAAGAGTTGATCCCAGCAGCGGTGGACGGTTGTCGTGTCCAGTTATATTTTATGTAAGATGTCTCTTTTGTAAAGTATTTCCTGAGGTGGTCCTAAAGACTCCGGAGATGAGTGGTGATCATTTCTCTGATGTTATCCAAACTCAGTCCATTCTCCTCCATGAATTATAGTTCATGAAACGTTTCCACATTTCCCTTCTCTACTCGCATGATCCATTGTTCCACCTTCCTTAATGCATCGATCTTACTAGACGGCAAGAAGATTGTGTTTGGTCCTGGATGTGATAAGTTCAGCATAATGAGTTTTTCGAATATGCGAGACAAATAAGTTAGATTTCATAGCCAGTCGGGGCAGTCAGATGGTCAGCGAGTTGGGATCCAAAATCAATTAGGCTTATGCTCACATCATCTCGCAACTCTTAGAGGCGGGTGAGAACTTTTCCTCCAGGAAAGCCACCTGGTCTCTGAATGGAATAACCAGGTTTCATGATCTGAGTCAATCTCCTTGCAAGGTTTGTGAACACCATGACGTACATGGGATGCGATATGATATAGTTTACTTTTTAACTCGCGGTTTGGAGGACACTGTTTAGCTCTGGAACAGAAGTTTTACTAGCAAGAAAATCCCTGCGAATAAGATAGTGCTTAACCTTTATGTGAGGGGCCATTTCTAAGGTTTTTGTCGTATTCCTTTCCTTTTACCCAGCGCTGCCCCAGCACCGTCTGTGCACACGCCAACACGTCCCAGGACAGCCCTTTTTCTTGTATTATGGTGCCCAGTTTCTGAAAATATTATTTCCTGTGCAAGTTTCCTCAGGTGCAGTTAAAAAGAAGCATGTGTTCCTGAATTTTTCAATCAAAACAGTACTTGATAAATACAAGCAGCTGTGAAGATTTTGATATATCTGGCGAACCGTCCAACTCCAGAGCATCTCCCAGCATTCACTCTGTTAGTCAGCTCACTTGATGCCATCTCTGATGTCTTTACTACACAATGAAACGGTGCCAGTGGCCAGGGGAACCGTTCGCAAGCCATTTTATCACCAAAGATAGTCCGATTCAGCCACCAAGGCGGGTTTGCTGAGGATTTCCCCAATTGTATGAGGCTTTTTTGATTGTGCAGTGATGGAAGCTACTTCGAATGATGCCTTTTGAGCTTTAGTAAGGATTGTGGGTTGTTGAAATAGCACTTGCTTTTCGTCCATAAACAGTTCTACCTTATGGCGGAAAAAATCAGTTGGTATAAGAGGAATACTTGGTTTGCCCAGGTCTTTTCTTTTCGCGAGCTTAAGGCATTCACTTGCAAGTATACCTGAACATAGAACGCGCTGGGGATAATGCATGTATCTCGTTAATGATACAGTATGTGAATCCGTGGTGTATTATATTCGTCTGTTACTTCCGACGATTGGACGTTAGGTCATATTAGGGGGCATTACCTTTGCGTTTGTCATGTCATAAATTTTCATTTGGAGTATATGGTGTTTCAGAATTAATGTCGTCAGTTGTTTCATATACTTTTTATCTGTTTCCTTCTTTTAGTTCATGGACGCACAGATTAGCCATTGATTCACGCTGCAGATAAAACTAGCGAAAATTGTGCACACGCGCTCACACAGGCCAAGCAGCAGGTAAAAACTGCTATTGTTGATGCATGTGTTGTGCTGCACTGCCTTGCCGAGGGCAGATGCTACTTGTAGCCAGGTCAATATCAAAATAGCTTTGTCTAATATCAGACATAGAGATTAAAACACAGATCCTGATAATCAGACAACAGTTTTGCTCAGAGATCAACTGCTATCAAGGAAAATTTTGAGAACTGTAAGATTTGTACTATCTATTGGAAATGCAAGAAAAAAGTCTGTCAGCCCTGTTATGTGTACCAATGGAACTTAGCGCCAATAGGTCCTGATCTGTGTGAGTTATGGTCAGGACAAATTGGTGAGGTACAGGGGAAGGGGGGAAAGAATATCTTGGTACTGAGCAATGAATGCATACATTTTTCATCAGTTGTCTCTTTGGGCTCTAGCAGACGAGAGCCTGAAAATTTAGTAATTTATTATCCCACACCATATGTTGATGAGTAAATTCCCAGTTTGACATTTTGTTAAAAAAAAAAAGTGTATTTCCTTTAAAATTTACCATAAACTTTAATGTAAGCATGCATCAGATGTTATGAATAATGCAGATGTAATCTTAGCAACCGGTGTATCGTACTTGTATCATTGTTCGATGTTTCGTATATTTAAATTACTCTACATACAACAATTTTCCAACACAAATTTCGCATGCATTTCTCACATACATTCTAAATGCTTTCGACACCTATAATATTTCGTGAAGCACTGACCACAACACAACACGCTACTTTAAAATACATTCCACATCGCAGGATTACAGTCTTAATTAGTGGCTACATATATTTTATTATAAGCCCTTCCCCCCATCCCCCGAACAAAATCATAATACTGGAAAGCAGTCTCATTTTTCTTTTCTTTTCACTTTTTTTTTTCTACAAATAATCTCGCGACCCCTCAGGCTCATCTCGCTACCCTTCAGGGGGTCGTGACCCATAGTTTGAGAACCCTGGGTATATATATCCCCCATGCCACTGAATCTTGAACTCATTGAGCTCGTACATGTTGAGAAAAAAATAAAGTGATACTGACTGTTTTTTTCAGGCGTAACCTATTTTCAGTTTTCAATATATTCAGCAGAAATATGGCTCTGTCAGATATGTGACTGTGGCACCGGAAAGCCTGGGTTATTCCGCAAGGATCGGTGTATTGAACATTATATTGGACTGGGGAGTGTGGTAAGCCAGGCACTGTGAAGCTGTGCAGCTGGGGTCTATAAGCTCCTTAACTCATGTTTTATTACCCGGGGCACAAGATCCACGTACCATATTTATAAACTCTTTTGAATATATGTTTTCTATGAAAAGGTTTACTGCTGTTCTTTTAAACACTTATAAAATTGTCATATACTGCACGACAAACTCAACTATTAAAATGAAAAATACGAACAAACAAAATGTCTTACAATAATCCTGCAGTTAACTGATGTGGAGGGGTTGTTTACATGGGAATTCGTTAAGATCCTTGATAAATAGAAACTCAGGTACACGATACTTTCTTACTGTAGTGTCATTATGGTTGCTCTTGCTGTTCGAGAGATTTATATTAAATATTTCAGTCCATAAATACCACCAAAATAATAATTGCCACCAACCCTCACCATCCTAATTCATCCTTCTCAACCGTCTCTCGCAACAATCACTTCTACAACCTCATCATCGAATGTGTCAAATAAATGTTTACTTGAAACCTCCTATCCACAGTACTACCTCGCATAGAATGTTCATTGTCAGACAGTGCGTTTGCCTTCCCCTGCCTACCATCTGCCACCAACCCAGACTGCCCAACGTACTCTGTCTGCGTAGGTCTGTACACCTCCCTACTCTCATCAGGGAGCCGGGATATACCTTCGACCTATGCAGGTCGTAGTCTAAGGGGAGAACGTGACTTGGTAGAAATTTATTGTTTGCCTTAATAACTTCATGCAGACGATGGGCATTAACCTTAAATATTCTAGTTTTCGACTCCTTTCCTTTCCATACATCTTGCTGAGGCCAGATCCGAGCAGATAGCTTAAAAACTTACGAGTCAGAGTCACGTTCTGGAATAAAAACTATCGGGCTGCTTATTTTAAGTAGAATTTTTTGTACGTCTGAATATATACAGAAAATTTGCAAGGTTGTAGAGTAACTACATAGCCTATAAATTAATTACATGTTATCTTTTGGAAAGATAGCGGTGTTAAGTTTACAACATAAGCTAGCTTATTATTTTTCTGTTCTTGATTCAAGAATCCAAATCTCTGTGAATTTCACCCTCATAAACTAAATCAAAACTGTACACGGAACTTGTACATGCCTGCCTCACATGTTGTTAACAGTTTGTTGGTACCAAATTACGATGGAGGTGTATGTCTATCTATCTATATATCTATAGCTCGACGCCCTAATCCCGCAAAGGGTGGCCACAGACAAAACGCCTCCAAGTCGCTCTGTCACCCACCATTTGACTACCCTCCCCCCAACTTACCCCCCCCCTCATATACCTGTCAACTCCATCCCTCCACCTCATCCTCGGTCTACCCCTCCCTCTCCTTCCGTCCACCTCACCTACATACACCCTCTTTGTCAGTCTTTCATTCTCCATTCTCTCCACATGTCCAAACCACCTCAGTGTATTTCTCCTAATCTTCTCAACCACATCCATATCTACCCCACAATGTTTCTTCACTTCTTCATTCTTCAACCTGTCTCTCCACGTCACTCCACATGCTCCTCTCAAGTAACTCATTTCCACTGCTCTCACTCTTGACTTGTTCCCCTCTTGCAAGGTCCACGCCTCGCTTCCATACGTCAGGGTAGGGATCACAATACTATCATGCAGTGACTTCTTAACTTCCATACTCATCTCCCTATATCTCATCACTGCTTTCAGTGTACCAACAACCTTCCTTCCCTGCTGTACCCTTTCACGCACTTCATCCCCCAAAGTTCCATCCTTACTCATCACACTACCAAAGTACTTGAATGCACTCACATTCTCCATATCCTCACCATCCAACCTCACTGCACACTCTGTGACTTCATTCCTCTCAAACACCATAACTTTACTTTTGTTTACTTTAACTTTAAGATTCCTCCTCCTACACACTGTCCCAAATTCATTCACCAAACCTTGCAACTCCCATTCATCTTCACTCAACAATACTGTATCATCAGCAAACAGCAACACCGGAAGCTTCCAAATCTCACCCTCATTCATTAGGGCCAACCCCACATCCACTGCCCTACCTTGCACCTCCTTTACAACCCCATCCATATATATATTAAACAGCCATGGAGACATCACACAACCCTGTTTCAGTCCCACATTGAGATCAAAGAACTCACTCAGCTCACCATCCACTCGCACCGTAGCCCTAGCTCCCTCGTACATACTCTTCACAGCACTCAACTATTTCCCCTCCACTCCATATATTCTTAATAACTTCCACATACCTTGCCTATCTATTCTGTCATAAGTTTTCTCCAAGTCCATGAAGACAGCATACACTTTCCTTCCTTTCTCTAGACACTTCTCCACTAAACATCTTAGAACAAATATCTGATCTACACACCCTTTTCCCTTCCTAAATCCCCATTGTTCTTCTCCAACTAGCTCCTCTGTCATATGCCTAACCCTATCAATGAGTATTCTACCATATATTTTACCAGTCACACTAAGAAGGCAAATACCCCTATGGTTACCACATACTTCTCTCTCCCCTTTTCCTTTGTATAAAGGAACAGTTATACCTGATTTCCAGTCCTCTGGAACCCTTCCCTCTTCCCAAGCCAATCTACACAACTTCCATATCCACTCCACAACAATCTCACCCCCATACCTAAGCATTTCACCACACATTCCATCAATTCCTGGGGCCTTTCCCAACTTAATCTTTTTCATCGCTTCCACTACTTCCTCCCTACTGATCTCTTCCTTCCTCCTCTCATCTCTTCTTCTCCCCGCCATTCCCCATCCACTTATACTCGCACTGCTCTCACTCTCTACATTCAACAAATCCTCAAAGTGCTCCTTCCATCTCCTCAATTTCTCTCTCTTCTCCACCAACAATCTATTATTCCTACCTTTCACTCCCCTACTATTTCCTCTTTCACACTGCCTTACTTTCTTTACCTCCTTCCAAACCAATTTCTTACTCTCCCTCCATTTCACACTCAGATTCCTCCCAAACTCTTCATCCACTTTCTTCTTACTCTCCTTCACCAGTCTCTTAGCCTCACTTCTCCTGCTCACATATACCTCACTCTTCTCTCTCTCATCTTCTCCCCTATCTCTACTCACCAACCCTTCACTATATTCCTTCTTCTTTTGTTCCACAGCTCGTTTCACCTCATCATTCCACCATGCTGTCCCTTGCACACCCTTGCATCTCCTCCTCACTTCACAAACCGCTTCACACGCTGTGCCTATCTCTTCCATGAATATCTTACATACGTCTTCCACCCCTTCCATCTGCTCTAGCTCATACCTTCCCAATCTTTCTTCCACTATGCTCTTACACTCTGTCATTTTCTCACTATCTTGCAATTTCTCCACTCTTCTCACAGGAGCTGCTTCCTCCTGTCTTCCCCTTCGTCTCCTCAACCACTTTCTTTGCATCTCTACCTTGGCCATCAGTAAGTGATGGTCCGAGACTCCATTCCCCCACCCTCTCCACACTCTTGCATCCAACACTTGTCTTCTCATTCGCTCATCCACAAACACGTAGTCTATCATTGCCTTTCGTTCAACAAGTTCACCATCCATCCTCCCCATTACTCTCCATGTATACTGGTGGATCATCTTTTGACGAAAGTAGGTGTTGGCTATTGCCAATCCCTTACAAGCACAGATGTCCACCAAAGCACTACCATTCCCATCTACTTCAGCTGGCACACCCACTGACCAAGTGCTCCATCCACTCGTACATTCCCAACTTTGCCATTCATGTCTCCAATCAACAGCACTCTCTCGCTCCTCTCAAACTTGTCCATACATGCTTCTACTTTACTTAAAAAAAAAAAAAAAGTAAATTACGGTTGAGTTTGTCAGTTAAGCTGAGCCCTGAATTAATGCAGGCAAGAACAATAGAATGTAAGAGGAGCGAATGATGAGGTGAAAGAGAGAGAGAGAGATTGTCCAGGTGCTTGTGGGTCCGAAAGTGGATGTATGTGGAATAACTGAAACAAAATTGAGAGATAGTGTGAGAGAATGGGAGTATGGATGGGGTATATGTGCAGGAGTAGGTGAGAATGAGAGGGCAAAGGAAGGAGCATGTATAGTTGTGAGTAAAAGATGGAGGAAGAGCATAAGACAGTATGAATCAGTTGGGTCAAGGATTGTGCGGGTAAAGTTGAAAGTTGGAATACAAATGTGGGCGATTGTGTGTGTGTATGCGCGAACGCAAAATCGTGCTAGCAGAGTGAGAGAAGAGTCCTGGACAAATGTGAAAGTGTGCATGGAAAAGTTTGAAAGGAATGAGAGAGTGTTTTTGATCGGTGATATGAATGGTAAAGTAGGGAATGTGAAGGTGGATGGAATAGTTGGTGAGTGGGGTGTGCCTGCTGAGATAGATGAGAATGGCAGTGCATTAGTGGACATTTGTGCTGGGAGGGGGTTCGTGATAGCCAATACCCTCTTCAGACATAAAATGATCCACAGGTATACATGGCGAGTGATGAGAAGGGTGGGTGGTGAACTGAGTGAAAGGAAGGCAAAGATTGATTATGTGTGTGTGGATGAAAGGATGCGAAGATGTGTAATGGATGCAAGAGCGTATAGAGGTTGGGGGAGTGGACTTTCTGACTACTACTTGTTTGTGGCCAGAATTAGGATCCAAGTAAGATGAAGGAATAGAAGAAGGGAAAGACAAGAGGAAGGAGTAGTTGCAAGGAGAGTGGAAAGAGGATGAAAAAAAGGCAGAGTATAAGAAAGAAGTGGAGGAACGATTGGGTAAATATGAATTGGAGCAGATGGGGAACGTGGAAGGTGTGTGTAGGATACTTACAGAAGAAATATGTGCAGCATGTGATGTGGTGTGTGGGAGGAAGAGAAGACGGAGGAGGGTGCAAGGAACAACTTGGTGGACTGAAGAGGTGAGACAGGCTGTTGCACAAAAGAAGAAAGCATACAATCAATGGATGAGAAATAGGGGCGTGGAAGAAGTTGAGAGGCGGAAAAGAGAGAGTTATATGCAGAAAGAAAGAGAGAGGTGAACAGATTAGTAAGAGAGAGTAAGAAGAGAGTGGATGAGGGATTTGGAAGGAATTTGAGTGTAAAGTGGAGGGACTGTAAGAAAATGTTCTGGAAAGAGGCGAAGAGAGTAAGACAGGGTGGAAGTGAGGTTACCAGGGGAGTGAAAGATAAAAAAGGTAGATTACTAGTGGAGAAGGGAGAAAAAGTGAGGAGATGGAGAGAACATTTTAAGGAATTATTGAACATAAAGGATGGAAGTAATGCGAGTATAAGTGGCTGGGGAATGACTGGGAGAAGGAGGGATGTGAGAAGACAGGAAGAAATCAGTAGGATAGAAGTTGTGGAAGCAATGAAGAAAGTTAAATTGGGGAAAGCCCCAGGAATTCATGGAGTGTGTGGTGAAATGCTGAAGCATGGGGGAGAGGTAGTAGTAGAATGGATGTGGAAGATGTGCAGATTGGCCTGGGAGGAAGGTAGAGTCCAGGAGGATTGGAAGTCAGGTATAATTATTCCCTTGTACAAAGGAAAAGGGGAAAAAGAAGTGTGTGGTAATCATAGGGGCATTTGTCTTCTTAGTATAATAGGAAAAGTGTATGGTAGGATAACTATTGACAGAGTTAGGGAAAGAACAGAGGAATTAGTTGGAGAAGAGCAGGGAGGCTTTAGGAAGGGAAGAGGTTGAGTAGATCAGATATTCATTCTTAGATCTTTAGTGGAAAAGTTTCTAGAGAAGGGAAAGAAGTTGTATGCGGCTTTCATGGATTTGGAGAAAGCATATGACAGGGTGGATAGACAAGGATTGTGGAAAGTATTAAGAATATATGGAGTAGATGGGAAATTGTTGAATGCTGTGAAGAGTATGTATGATGGTGCTATGGCTGCAGTGCGTGTGGATGGTGAACTAAGTGAATTTTTCTCTTTGAAGGTTGGGTTGAAACAGGGATGTGTCATGTCTCCATGGTTGTTCAATCTGTACATGGATGGGGTAATAAAAGAGGTACAAGGTAGGGTAGTGGTTGTTGGAGTGGCCCTGGTGAGAGAGGATAGTGTTTGGAAACTCCCTGTACTGTTGTTTGCAGATGATATTTTGTTGTTGAGTGAAGACGAAGGGGAGCTGCAAGGCTTGGTGGATGAGTTTGGGAGAGTGTGTAAGAAATGGAATCTAAAGGTGAATGTAGGGAAGAGTAAAGTGATGGTCTTTGAGAGAGGTGAAGTCAGTGAATGTACATCGAGGTTGGATGGTGAGGAATTGGAAAATGTGAGTACGTTTAAGTACTTGGGTAGTGTGATTAGTAAGGATGGAGGTTTAGAGAGTGAGGTGCTTGAAAGGGTACAGCAGGGAAGAAAGGTTGCTGGTTCTTTGAAAGCAGTGATAAGAAAAAGGGAAGTGAGCATTAAAGTGAAAAAGTTACTACATGACAGAGTTGTGATACCAACTCTAACGCATGGAAGTGAAGCTTGGACATTGTTGGAAGGACACAAGTCAAGAGTGAGAGCAGTGAAAATTAGTTATTTAAGAGGAGCCTGTGGAGTCACATGGAGAGACAGGCTGACGAATGAGGATATAAAGAAGCGTTGTGGTGTGGATGTGGATGTGATAGGAAGCGTTATGAGGAACACACTGAGGTGGTTTGGCCATGTGGAGAGGATGGAGGGTGAGAGACTGACGAAGAGAGTGTATGTGAGTGAGGTGGAGGGGGGAAGAGGGAGGGGGAGGCCAAGGATGAGATTGAGGGATGGGGTGGAGAGGTATATGAGAGAGGGGTGTGTGAGTTCGGAGCAGGGCAGTGAAATGGAGGGGGACAGGGCGACGTGGAGGCGATTTGTTTGTGACCACCCCAAACGGGATTGATGCGTCTGGCAATAGATAGATAGATGGAAGAACAATATATGCTAACAGACTCTGACTGTTCCCTGTGAAATTAACCTTCGACTACATGTTCTCTAAATCGGCTCCCTTCGTTCATGCCTCACCTCCAAGTTTGGTCCAAATCGGATAAAAGCTCCTAAAATTAGCCTTGTCATGTGATCTTGATCTTCAGACTACACTTTCAAAGACAAGCAATCAACCTATATCTTACCCTCAATCCTTTCGCCAAGTTATCCCAAAAATTAAATCTGTGAAGGGTAGAACAATACGATTGTGCCCTCTTATTACTTACATAGATAGTTGCATAATAACTGACACTGTCAGTGACAGACTAAGATGTTGTGATTCTTGTCAGCATCCAAAAGGGTAAAAACATGTTCACAACTGTTGGATGTTTGTCAGCCAAAAATATGAATCCTGCTTTAAAACAAGTGGTGCCAGGCACAACAAACCTCGCCCGACAGCAGTTATTTTATTGTTGTTAAACACTGAATCGAGACTTCCTTTATGTCGATAATAATAAATTATCTATTTACAACCACTTTCAAATACAAGTCACCTGAATACCCGTGACCTTGAGTTTGACCATTCAAGGTCATTCAATGTCATAGGTCCTTGTGCTAAATGAAAGTCCATATGGGAGTTCCTGTACGTTGATGATAGTAAATATCTCTTATCTTCAACCGGTTTCTAGTTATTGCCCTCTGAAAACCCGTGACCTTGATTTTGACCTTTCAGGATCGCACCTTTCAGGATCGCTAGATTACCTCCAAAATTTAATCACTTCCTTGTGGGACCACTGTCCACTTCCTCTGAAGGTTTCATGCAAGTTAATTTAGCCGTTTTTCCGTGTTGCCAACAAACAAACAAACAACCAAAAATGATACCTCGCCGGACTCCGTCCCGGGCGAGGTAATAAGCTTCATTAATGCTGTAAACCAGTCCAGGTACTTCCCGAAATGTAGAGAGAGAGAGAGAGATTAAAGAACAACAGCTATGTCGACCCTGTAATGCAGGAGGAATCATTATTATTATAATTTACAAGATTTTGCCTGTCTAATTGTCTGTCCGACATGTACGGTCATATTGTTTTGAGTTACAGGGTTGACTATTTGCACGAGAATGCAGTAGATAGAGCCAGAGGAAGGTGACATCATCATGTTAACAGCGTGCGGAGCTCCAGGGAAGTGGAGCAGAATGTGTAATGTCTTCGTGAAAACATCACATTTGTTTTAATCTGACGAAGAGCCCTAACCATTTCCACCAGGTGATGGCCAAGTGAAGTCAAAGTAGAGGGTAAGTCTCACTAAAAACAAAGGAGACACATTTCAGACTCATAACTAACGGCTATCGAGTTTTATGCAACCACAAGATTATGTTCAAGCTCTGGGAGTCGCCCTGTTCCGTGAGATTACAATAAACCGACAACAGTTAAACGTGTGAAAACAGAGAGAGAGAGAGAGAGAGAGAGAGAGAGAATCTGAAAAAATAAAACGGTCTTTCTCGTAGTCTACATTATACCCACACCCTAGTCATTCCACCCACACACCCCGCCTGTCTTGTCCCTTGTCATTATATCGGCGTGCTGTGCTTCCTCGGGGGATGTTGTGAGGGAGGGGCTGGCAACAGAACCATCAAGGGTCTGCCCATTCCAATAATGGTTGGGGAGGGTCGAGAGGAAAGTGGGTAGGGGGAGATAGATAAATGGGAAGGAGGAAGTGTGCAGATTGAGAGAGAGGGGCGGTAAATGTGGGCATAGCGGAACGAAGAAGGAGAATGAAGAAGGAGGGAAAAGACTGATAGACTGAAAGGAACGCACAAATATTGAAAAGGAGAAGCTTAAAGAAAGAGAGGAAGCCAGAGCGAGGCAGAGGAGAAGGAGCCCAAAAAGAAAAAAAAGAAGGGATATGGAGAGAGAGAGAGAGAGAGAGAGAGAGAGAGAGAGAGAGAGCGTCATTAGCAAAAGAGAGGAGAAAGGAAGAGATCGGCGATGAGGAGGGAGAGAAGGATGCAGGAAGGCAGGATGTGGGGGGCGAGGAAGGTAGGACTGAGGGAAGAGGAAGAAGAGGAGGGCAGAGTGGAGATGAGAGAGAGAGGAAGTAAAAGATAAAAGAAGAGGAGAAAGGGGTAGAGGGAGCGAGGGAGGAAGGAAGAGGAATGAGGGGAGAGAAAAGGAGGGAAGGGCAATCGCAAGCACAGGATAGAAAGAGAGAGAGAGAGAGAGAGAGAGAGAGAGAGAGAGAGAGGAAAGGAAGAAGGGAAGAGGGGAAAGAAAGAAACCAAAAGATTTAAAGGAGGGTTTAAGAGGGAGAGAGATATGGACAGGGAGAGAGAGAAGAAGAGACAGGAGCCAGGAGTGAGGAGAAAGTGGAGGAGGGGCGCGCCGGGCGGTGAGAAAGAAACGCCTTGATTTATATCCTGCCACTGGCAACTGCTTCTTCAGACCCGCACTGGGAAAACATATAATTAATTTTCAGCCGAGGAATTAAGTCCTGGCCTTCCACTTTACACACACACACACACACACACACACACACACACACACACCTTTGTAAGATTCTAATTCTTTACTCTCGTTTGCCACTGGTTTTGATACATCTGCATAGCTGTACGTTTTGACATAGCT
The DNA here is from genome assembly GCF_032717465.1 of Coenobita brevimanus. Lineage (NCBI taxonomy): Eukaryota > Metazoa > Arthropoda > Malacostraca > Decapoda > Coenobitidae > Coenobita > Coenobita brevimanus. Next base: position 34,831,634 of record NC_136971.1, read on the forward strand.
TAAAGCCACACAACGCGATTGAATAATTCAGTGCAGCTGATGCCCAGTTATTAGTAATTCCGTAAATTGTTCGTACTCTAACATGAACAAATATATAAATGACACCGTTAACTGTTAGTAGACACGCAATGATGCACCGTAAAAACAGTAACGATTAGGTCTTGACAGAGGACATAACATAAGGTGACCATGGACCAACACTGCAAGGAGTGGCACCACCATATATGTGTGTGTGTGTGTGTGTGTGTGTGTGTGTGTGTGTGTGTGTGTGTGTGTGTGTGTCCGGAGTGAGGTGTAGGAACAGGGTAATCAAGTAGTGAATTATTCATTGTATCCACCACCAACAGGCCCTCCATATGCACTTGTAAAACAGTTCGGTGTTTTTGCTGTTGATAGGGTTCTTAAGTCCTTGTTCCTCCTTAGCATTACCTTGCTTACGTGGCCTCTTGCACAACAGCTTCCTTTTCGATTATCTCAGGTTTATTTTTCCTCCCTGTTCTGCCTTCATCTGTTCTGTCATTGTATCTGCTCATTCTCCTTTTCACCTGTCTTCTTCAGTTCTAGATTCCATGCTTTTTTTTTTTTTTTTCGGTTAGTCTGGCGTTGTCCCTGTTCATCCAGCAGAACACTTGGGGCTGGTTGCAATATTGACCATTAAGAGCCCTCCTGTATGGGAAGATTGAAAAACAGCCATGCATTTGAAAGACATTAACATCCAAGGTCTCCCTTTTCCACCTTCAAAACCATTTACAACGCTGGGTGGTAACCATATAACCAAACCATACGTGCTCCCTACATGTCAACAAGTGGGTTGGTGGAGGGTTAGTGTCCCTCCTCGTAAAACAACTAACTCAAAGTCAAATGGCCACCCCTTATGGGATTATGGCGTTTGGCAGTAGATAGATAGATAGCAGACGTTATTCATCTTCCCAAAGTTTTCGCTTTCGTCTTTTTTTTTTTTCTGTTCCACTGTTTAAGTTCTTCTTCCTCTTCTTTTCCTGTTTTATCATCTTTCTCGCTAATAAGTCTTCACTGCAATCGAGCCCTCCCCTTTTCTTTCATCTTCTGATGATTCTTTTTATACTTCTTTCCACGTCTTTTTCTTCATTTCCTCATTTAGTTTTTCCTTCATTCCACTTTATGTCGTTTGTTGTTCGCCCGTTATTTCCTTTCTCTTTCTCCTTCTTGCATCACTTGTGTTTCGTTTTTTCCAGCAATAATCCATTGATCCATTCATATGAGCACTAGCAGTAAAAAGTTTCACCAAGTTTCAAACTCTGCCTGCGTTTTCTTCGACCCTGTGACAGAGGAAGTTAATGGGGGCGAATCATTTGTCATACTGCCTAATTTTTCACTAAGCTGATAATGTGATTTTACAGACTTAAAGGATAAGCGGATACTGTGTTATTAAGGCATGGCTTAAGTTTTTTAACATAGCGATTCTAAAATTCTTAGGTTTTCACTAGGGCAAGAGTCAAGGATACTGAAATGAATTCTGCTAGGTACAACATTACAGGACTTACAATGTTCCCGCAGTGCTGAATAAGGACGACTGTGCAGTGGGAGCCCCGTTCTGGCAAACTAACCTAGGTGCTCGTCTATTCGGATTTTAAGTGAGCGAATCGTGCTACCCACATACTCTGCTTGACAACTGGGGCAAGTAAAAAGATAGACGATCGACAAGCGCATGTCAGCTGGCATACGATCTTTAAAGCGAAAGAGGCTACTAATTTTAAAGGAGTTCATAGGTATGAATCGGAATTCTTTATCAGGAAAAATTTACATAGTTTTTCATCTAATGATTGTCGCATCAGCTTAGAGATGTCACCAAAGTATGGAATGCGGAAGTAGACGATCTCTTCGTTGACAGTGGAGACTCGTTGCTTCAGCTGTTCATGGTTAAGAAAATTAATAACTTGTTTATCAACAAGCAGAAACTGTAACCATTATGGTAAAAGAAATTACTTTAAAATGAGAAATCTTTATGAAAATGCATATAGGTAGATGAAGTATTGAAGGCTCAGTGCAGCAGAGTTTTGATTGCATTGAGCTTGAAATTAAAATGGCAAACACTGAAAAAACTGGTACCCAGTCCAGAGAATGTTGGTTTCTGAAAAAAAAGAAAAAGCAAGGCCATCATTACATTTCTCTATATTAGGGTCTAAAAAGGAAAGTTTCGAGTCCACTTCCAATTCCATTATGAAAGTAATATTCCTATGTTGAGAATATATGTATTCTAAAAAGTGGCAGTTTAGCATTTACTCCCAAAAGAATAATAAGTGTGTCATCCACATAGCGTCTATATAAAATGGGTTTAATCCATTAACCGTGGGGCGTCACTTTCGTGATGCTCGGCCACAATGGATCATACCGCGGGGCATCACTTTTGTGATTCTGTGTTATTTTGAATTATCCCGGGCTCTCAAGTGGTGGCTTGTATCATCTATCAGTACTGCCAATGTTCAACACTAGTCAGCACTCCAAATCTCATCTGTACTCCCATCCATTGTTGACATTTTAGCGATTTTACCCCCTTCGTGACTCCCCTCCCTACTTGCCATCCATTCCTGTCCCCTCACCTCCCACGCCGCGCTGCGCTACGCAAATTTCTACCGGATTTTTCCACAGATTTCATCCATTGAAACAAGCCCTATGCCCTATACTTATACAAATTAATATATACCAAAAAAAAATCAGGTAAGTGATAGCGTTATACACCAGGAATTGGCTAATTATCACCTGACAACACCTCACGTGCATTCATTCACTACATTACCACGGTAATTTCCCCTTTGAATTATGCCTTGTAATCGATGTCTGTAATAAAAATATATATCAGAAAGGAAGGGAGAAGCCTAAGTGACATCTACATTCACCTGGAACTACCTATTCCTTTATGTATTGCTGAGATTTTCTACCTATAAAAAATTAGCATATAAGTTAGCAGCCGTCAGCCTCAGTGTCATTGTCAACCCTTCCCTTTTCAGATAAGCCGCGGCATTTAGTTCCTTGTCCTCTGCTGTAGTAAAACCATGTCGCACTTGCGCCCCGCCATTCCTGCCGCTTCTGCGCCCATTGCAAAGGGCCCCGTGACCTCTACCCCTAAGAAAAGTAGTCAGGGAAGCAGGAAAGGCCTTAGTGACTCTGCAGTGGCATGTGAACTTGTAGAATTGTCCATGGTGATGATGGACAGTGATTTTGACGATTCGGGTGAATCGTGTGATGAGCCGGGTGAGGTTATCATGCCAGAAACTGCTACAATGAGTGCTTCAGTGTCGGAAGTAGTCTCTAGCTCCAAGGGAAAGGAGCCATTAGTGCAGCAAGGCAAGGTATTTGGGAAGGGAGTGAAAAGGCGGCGTGTTAGCCCCAGAACAATGCCCCTGCGTGACCCAGCCCGCCATGAGTCCCGAGTGCATTCACCTCCCCGTTCCCCAAGCCCCACTTCACTCATTTCTTCCTCATCGTCGGCTGAGTTATCTTTGGAGTATTCGTCGTCGGAGTCACCACCAGCATCAACAGTGAAGGCAGGCCATAGAGGAAGAGGTAAATCAAGGACTGTGAAAAGTAGTGTTGTTAGTAGGGTAAAGGCTGCTAGTGCTGTATGGCAACCCAGGGTCAGTGGGAGTGACCTTGAACGAGATAAATCTGCCTCACAGCCAACCTCCACCACCACCACCACCAGCCGCCCTACACCGCCACAAGAGGGAATCCTGGACGCCTTCGCGTGGATGGAAGGGTCAGATTTTGTGCCTGAAAATTTAGTATTTGATGAGAGCTCCTCAGGAGTTCAGCCTGCCTTCACTATTGACGAAAATGCTGAGTGTGTGGACTACCTTTTGGCCTTCCTAGATGACGAAGTCATGCAGCACATATGTGATGAGACCAACAGGTATGAATCACAACGTGCTGCAAGTGGTACAGGTGCAGCCAAGATGCAACAGTGGTCCATGATGGGAGTGCAGGAGCTGTATGTGTTCTTTGCCCTCAAGCTTCTCATGCCACACTCCAAGAAGCATGAGTTGGAAGAATACTGGTCCATGGACCCCTTACTACCCTCACCCACCTTCAATAAGTACATGGCCAGAGATCGCTTCCAGAACATCATGGGAAACCTGCACTTTGCCGACAACGATGTACCTTCCCAAACCGACCCACTCTGGAAGATCTGGGAGATTCTGAGCAGAATGAAGGATAAGTTTATGTCATTCTTCCACCCCTTTCAGAAGGTTGTCATTGACGAATCCTTGGTTTTGTTCAGAGGACGTCTTCGGTTTGTTCAGTACATTCCAAGCAAACGCCATCGCTTTGGAATTAAGTTCTTTGTACTGTGCGACTGTAAGACGGGGTACATTTATTCAGCCAGCACTGTCGATCTGGATAAAACACACCCCCTTGGCTTCTCAGGCTGTGTAGTGAAAGTGCTCCTAGAAAGGTATTTTGGTGGGAATCATGTGCTGTATACAGACAACTACTATACAGCACCGAAACTTGCCAAATACCTTTCTGAGCACGGCATTGGCTCCTGCGACACTGCCAAAAGTAATCGTGCCCACTTCCCCAAATTCACAGAGGCAGGAACCTCGCAGCGAGGAGACGTGCACCTACGCAAGTCTGAGAAGATGCTGGCAATACGGTGGCATGACAAGAGGGTCGTGCACATGCTCACCACCGTACATAAGGGGGGGATGACAGACAGTGGGAAGGTCGACCGTAGGACAGGCGAACCTATGATGAAACCTGATGCTGTGTTGGACTACAATATCAACATGCGGCTGGTGGATAAGTCCGACATGATGATTGGTGAGATCGACTGCCTCAGGAAGAATACTAGGTGGTACAGGAAAGTTTTCCTGCATCTCATAGATATGACGATGCTGAACGCCTTCATCCTGTACAAGATGAAGGTCAAGCCACCCAAGTCCTTCTCCCTGAGGTTGTTTGCCAGGACTTGTGTCCAGCAGCTGCTGGAAAGATATGGTAGGGTGACAGCAGCAACTCCAAGGTGCCATCCAGTAACACTTCCCGATCGACTTGAGCAGAGGGCGTATATGGATCGGCACAGACTTGAGCTTATGCCTGCCACAGGGAAAAGGAAGGCTGCGATTCGCAGGTGTCAGGTGTGTGCAGATTCAACCCGCCGCACACCTGAGCACAAACGCACCTCTTGGCAGTGCGCTGAGTGCCAGGTTCCCCTCTGTGTTACTTGCTTCTTCGATTACCACAGCCAGAAGCAGTTCTAACAGTGCAAGTGTGAAAGGAGAATAATTTGGAAATGATGTGTAAATAATGTATAAATAATGTGTAAATAGCAAGTGAAAGTAATGGATGTTCAGTACATATGATTGAACAGTGTATTATAATTTTATCTTACTGAAAGTGACAGTGAATAACACAGTGTAAGTAAAATAGAAGGGTAAGTATTGAAAATAGAATAGATAATGTAAATAGTAATGTAAGTAATTAGTAATATAAGAATATGAGTACAAATAATTTATGTTATAACAGTGAAAGTGAATCCGTGGCTCTCTATGTATTTTACTGAATGAAAAATTGAATGACTTCAGTGACAATAAACTAATACTACTGAAGGAAACTTATGGAGAAAGACTCCAGATATATATGTGTGTGATATAGTAATAGAAATATAAAGTGTGAGGGGTTTTATGAATAATAAATGACAGAGTGCCAAGAGTGAACTAGCGCAAGTGCGACGATCAGACACGCTCGTAATTTCCATTGCTTTCACATTGTTTTTTTTTGGAGTATGGATCCCAAACTACTTGAAAATCATAGAGTAGTGTTTATAGTGTTTATATCTGGCTGTGGTAATCATATTACGGGTTGTCGGGAAGTGTAAAGTGGAGACTTCGTTACCCAACTTCAGAGGTCTCCACAAGTCCTACGGTAATGAAGAAGGCTCAACAAACATTCCAAGAGAAAGCTGAATGTATGTGCCATAAGCATATGTAATTTTAATATTCTAGGACTAATAACTGATTTTTGGCAAATATTTTTTGAGTGTCTGTTGGAGCCCGAATAACCCCGCGGGACACGCAAAACATTGGTAAACATGCCCGCGGTGTAGGGGTTAAAGGAGGTAGGGCAATTATTTACTCGATTCATTTCATGAAAACATAAAAATATATTGGCAAATGTCTGGCCTAGAAGGGAGCCATTGCAACACCATCTGTTTGTTTGTATAGTTCACCATTAAATACAAAAAGGGTATCCTTTACGCAAGTAGCAATAAGGTTTCTGAAGACAGTTTTGGTCATGCCATTAAATATATCCAAACCAGAATACACCAAGTTTATGCATATGTCAATAGTTTCTTCAAAGGAATGTTCGTGAATAATGACTTAATAATTATCATGGCTAACCATAAAAAGGGCATTCGGTAATTTGTAGCCAGACAGGGATTGGGACAGTTCGTAAGAGTTCTTAACAGTGAATTCATTCGTAGTGAATGGGTTTAAAATCTGTGATAGAATTTTGCCAGTTTATATGTTGCAGTGTCACAAGCAGCCATAATGGGTCTAAGGGGGACAGAAGCTTTGTGAACTTTGGAGAGGCCATATAGTATAGCTGGGGACGAACCAATTGATTTGAGAGATTTAGATTCCTTTGAACTTACCACATTTAGTGATTTTATGATTTAGTGATTTAGGTCGTTTCTAAATCGTACTACTTTATCCTCAGTCTAGTTGTAAGTTTAGAAATTTCCTAGTAAATCAGTTCAGTAAACTTAGATATATTATGCAATATGTCTCATCTTGGAAATATAATCATTCATATTTAGCAAAACAATGCCCCTTCCCTTATCCAGTCTACATATCACCAGGTCTTTCTGCTCAGTGCTTTCAGTATATTAAACTCATCCCTTCAAAAAATTGGGGAAACCACATTGCTGGGCTTGAAACCATAAAAAGTACTAAAGGCTATGTTCTAGATACTTTTAACTACCTCGTCAAGCCTGAAACCATTTGAAAGCTTAAAACATTTCAACCTTTTTACCACTACTTCAAAGTCCAAAAAATATCTATAAGAGGGTTTTTGAATAAGAAGGCAAAAATCCATTTCCAAAGGAAGGCAAAAACTTTTCTCTCGATGATAAACTGTGTATACTATTATAATTAAAAATTACTTTATCTGGATCACAAGGCTGGAGATCGTATCTGCCTCCAAAATTGTGAAGTTTTCTATCATGAAACTCATTCACTCTTTTGTTTTATATTTTTCAATTTTATTATTTATGAAATTACATAAGCATATGAAATCCAAACGTGAAACTGTGGATTTGAGATATACATTTACTCGTAAAAGTTTGATTGTTGCTTCAAGAATTTCCTTATGTTTGGCTTTGATTTCCAAGTCCAGTAATTTAATTTGCAATTGTCTGTATAGTGTTGAGTTGTGTGAAGTTTTCCGAAAAAGATTAACCCTCAAATACTTTGGTATAACTTCGTACACTTTGCAGCACTTAAGAAAGTGAAGGTCAAGGTGTTCTTGGCAAGTTTCTTCGAAGCCATGGGTTGATCCAGGAATTTTTGGTGGGGGGGTCTGATTCGCTGATTCAACTAAGGACTTGACGCGACATACTGATATTTCAATGATGAAATTGCCTCTTTATTCAGTGATGCATGGCCGGTGGGGGGGATGCATCCCCCCATCCCCCCCCCCCCGGATCCATCCCTGTTCGAAGCATGTTCGGCATTACGGAACCCATGGATAGCCAGGTACCCATAATGTCCTCTGATAACATCTGATATAAGTGTATTCCTAGAGAATCGTAATTTCAGTAGGAAAAGAATGACGAGGGCCGTTATAAAAAACATTTTTATTGTCAAACGTTTCGACATTTTCTTCATGCCGTCTTCAGTGACCTAAGAGTGGAGCAATGCAATGATATATATAAAAGTGAAAAATAAACAGTAACCTGAATATTCATCTAAAAGTTAAAAACGTACTTAGCTTACCATATAAGAACATATTTAGATACACACATTATACATATACAACGTGTATATATATATATACACACACACACATATACTCATACATAATATATATTGTGATTATATATCACGTTACTTGTTGCACAGCGATTCGTCTCCGTGCCCTTGAATAAATTAGTAAGGGTGTATTAACGTGAAAAAAAAAAAAGGGGGGGGACAGGGACATTACCCATGCATATTTCTTCACAAATGTAAAACAAGGACCAGGATGGTAAATCTGACAGGTATAGGTAGTAGTCTAGAGAATTGTTCGGTCGCTTTTCTTAAATATCACTTGTGAAGGAGATATTGCTCTTTCTTTCACAAAGTCACCACTGTCTTTTCTATACTACCTACATCCATCAGTAACAACAAAAAGTTTTGCTTTTCCTACCACATACTGGGACTTCACGTCCTCTCCTCCCTTTACCATCTCCACTATTGTTTAATCAGCTGTCAGTTCACCGGCCACTGAGGACACTCTCCATTTTGCCTTTCCAGAGTATGTTAAAAATTCCAGCTTACTAGCCCAACACCCACCCAGAAAGCCAACACTATAGTCTATTTGACTGACCTGTGCAGCTGAGATGTATGGAGCAAGTAGGGTGTGTTTGATTCGCAGCTGCTGATTGGCCGCCGATGATGTCATTGAAGTAGATGCAAGCATGTATTGTAGTGCAACATGCGGACGTATGTGTACCCCTTGGGTGGATATTATGGTGCAACATGCGGACGCAGCTCTACAATATATACACCGTGGGTGGATGCAGTGCAACATGCGGACGTGGATGTACACTCGTGGCTGAAGGTCCTTGACCAGGGGTGGTGGAGAGCCACAGCCAATACTGATCCTAGCGTTCGAACCAGTTGACGTTCCAAACCCAGCCAAAACTAGGCAGAGCGTTTGTACGAGTCGACTTCTTAAACCCAGCCCACCGTGTCGCTCATACATACATACAGTAAGCAACAATAATCGTGTCGTGAAATTTGGTGAAAGCATAAGCTAACGGGCTAAGCGTCTGGTACATTCCGCCGTCTGTCATACGGACGGTTCATAATGTTTCACGAGTTACATTTAATCTTCGGACAAAACCGCGACACGACTACTGTTACTGTATATATATATATATATATATATATATATATATATATATATATATATATATATATATATATATATATATATATATATATATGAAGCAGTTTCAAAAACTAATATGCCAATAATTAAGGTGTAACAAGGAAATTTGTCACGATTTTATAATGTTTTATTAACTTACATAAATCGTTATGTAATATGTTTGGCTAAACTAAACGTATTTGATTATTGAGAAATAAATGCAGGACAATGGAACAGAGCAACACTGCAGATTAATATCCACAAACACCAATAGGACTGAGCTGTTCTACTTTATTATATCTTCCCTAGTATCTGCTCCATCCCCCATCAGCGTCTCTCGCCTAGTGCAGACCTGAAGGGATAGAGTCTACTAACAGAGGTGATGAGGTTTGGCAGGAAATGACTATACATCACTACCTGCTGAGACGAACTGCGGAACACACCAAGGGTAGGTGACCCTTTTTATTGATTATTTTTTGCTCTTGTGTCCGTTAATAAATATCATCGGAATTTAAACCAGTGTGTGTGTGTGTGTGTGTGTGTGTGTGTGTGTGTGTGTGTGTGTGGTCAACATTAATTTTGTAATATGGTAGATATATAGCACATATCATATACATTTGCAATGGAACGTGGAGCTGCTTTAGATATAAACATTATAAGGACTTTGTGACAATAATCAGATTGTTTCATTGTTGGTCACCATCCATTGCTTTGTTTGCAGGTTTAGTTATTTGTCTTTAGACGGTAGGTATAGATGTGTCCACTTGATATATGAAAAGACAAACGTTGGTATTTAATTAAGCTGATTATCCATCATACATTTATTCAGATATGGCAGAAAGAAGACGTCGACCACAACCTCAGGCCAATAAACCTGAGGTCATATCACACAAGGGAATGATAATCGGTCGGTATCAGGCCAATCAGTCAATTAGTGAGATAAGCCGGGAGATGGGCATTAGAAGGAACACTGTGAAGAAGTGGATTAAACGATATAGGGAGGAAGGTGATGTCAACACCAAACCACGATCAGGCTGCCCACGCATTACAACGGCGGAACAGGATGCCAGGTTCATTACCGCATCAACCCAAGAACCATTCAAGACATCACTGACATTAACACGGTATTATTTATGTTGTCTCTAAATATACGGGATTCCAGATACAACATAATTGATGAATTCTGATTCCTAATAATAACAGTGATGTCTTACCTTACCCTATCCAAATACCGATGTTCAGACAATAATCTATTTGTCTTTTTTGCAGTGAGCTTAATATGCCGTGCAGTGCACGGACGACCCGCACACGACTACTGGACGCTGGTCTTGTGTCCCATGTCCCAACTCGAAAACCCTTCCTGTCTCCACAACACAAGGCAGAAAGGCTAAGGTTTGCCGAGACGTATGCAGCGAACGACGTGGACTACTGGCGTTCAGTTATTTTCACGGATGAAACCAGCTTTTCTTCTGTATCTGCTCCAGGGCGGCACTGTGGGCGACTCAGGAGGGAACAATTTCATCCTAACAATATCTGTGCAGTTGACTGGTCAGGCAGGGACAGCCAAGCCCTGCATGGGTGGATGTGTTATGGTGGAGTAGGGGAACTTGTTACAGTTGAGGGGAATATGAATTCCTATGATTATATAAATATTCTTGAAACTTCCTTTTTACCAAGTGTGCGGACTTACGCAATTGTAGAGCCCTCTCCAATTTATATGTTGCAGGATAAGTCACCTATTCATAATAGTGCAATAGTCAGGCAATGGTTTGCACACCACCCAGAAATCCGGCTTCTTGACTGGACTCCTAAGGGTTGCGATATCAACCCACTTGAAAATTTATGAGGCATCATGAAACGTGAGTGGGAGGTAGAAGAGAAGACTAAGCCAACGATAATCAGGAAATGCAATGAAATCTGGGAGAGTATTAGACGGACACCTGACGTCTGTTCCAGGCTAGTGGACTCTATCCCCGGACTACTGCAGGAGGTGAGAGACGCTGATGGGGGATGGAGCAGATACTAGGGAAGGTATAATAAAGTAGAACAGATCAGTCCTATTGGTGTTTGTGGATATTAATCTGCAGTGTTGCTCTGTTCCGTTGTCCTGCATTTATTTCTCAATAATCAAATTCGTTTAGTTTAGCCAAACATATATAAATAACGATTTATGTGAGTTAATCAATCAATCATTTCCTGTGGCACCCTCGGGGATGCATAGGGCCTCGATGAACTCACACCACCACATCCTATCTTGTGCTAACTCCTCAAGATCTCTCCAACACTCATCTCCAGCTTCCCGTCTCATTGTCCTCACCCACGTCTCTTTTGGCCTTCCTCTACCTCTCCTACCAGGTGCCACCCACCCTGGTGTACCTCGTACTATTCCCTGTCTCCTATACACATGTCCTAGCCACTTCCATCGTGAGAATCTAACATATTCATCGATCGGCTGCACTCCCGTTATTTCTCTAATTCTACTATTTGGTATCCTTTCCCACCACTTAACTCCTAATATTCTTCTAAGTGCTTTATTTTCAAACACCAAAAATTTATTTTCCATAGTCACTGTGCTGTACCAAGACTCGTGTCCATAAATTAAGATACTCCTAACCATTACCTTATAAAGTTTGATTTTTGTATGCACAGAGAAATTGTTATTATTCCAAATATTTTTAAGCATTCCCATTGCCTGATTAGCCTTCTTTAACCTTTCCTCGAATTCAAAGTTCAAAGAACCATCCTTGGCTAAATAAGTACCTAAATATTTAAACCTATCAACTTGCTTTACAACCATACCTCCAATTACACATTCCTGCCCATTTTCCATATTCATATTGATTATTTCAGTTTTTCCACAATTAATAACCAAACCCACCTTGCGACCTTCACTCACCAAACAGTCCAACACTCTCTGCATCTCTTCTGGCCCATCACAAATCAAAACTATATCATCTGCATAATCTAAATCCAAAAGTTTCCTGTTCTCTCCCCAAAGTATACCTGCACCGGTTTCTGTTCCAACACGTTTCATAATGTAATCAATGACCAATATAAATAGTAAAGGCGATAGAACACCACCTTGAATTACTCCGGACTTGACTTCAAACGAATCACTCAGACAACCATCAACCATCACTTTACAAAATGTGTCCTCATGCATATTCATAATGACCCTCACAAACTCCTCTGGTATTCCATAATGTCTCATGATCTTCCCCATAGACTCTCTCGAGTCTATATAATATAACATTATAATATTGTGACAGGTTTCCTTGTTGCACCTTAATTATTGGCATATTAGTTTTTGAAACTGCTTCATATATATATATATATATATATATATATATATATATATATATATATATATATATATATATATATATATATATATATATATATATATAAACAGAGAGAGAGAGAGATTTATGTATTTATGTATGTATGTATGTATGAGCGACCATGATGGGCTGGGTTTATAAAGTCGACTCGTACAAACGCTCTGCCCAGTTTTGGCTGGGTTTGGAACGTCAACTGGTTCGAACGCTAGGATCAGTATTGGCTGTGGCTCTCCACCACCCCTGGTCAAGGACTTTCAGCCACGAGTGTACAGTGAGCAACAGTAGTCGTGTCGCGGTTTTGTCCGAAGATTGAATGTAACTCGTGAAACATTATGAACCGTCCGTATGACAGACGGCGGAATGTACCAGACGCTTAGCCCGTTAGCTTATGTTTTCATCAAATTTCACGACACGATTATTGTTGCTTACTGTACACCGTGGGTAGATAATCTATTTCAAACGTCACGCATCGTTTTAAAAAATTTATAATCAATTTTAATTTTCTTTGATAATAATAAACATTTAAAGCTAATTTTGACATCTTTAGCTTCGGAAATTATTCCATATATGAGCTGGCTGCTTATATTGCAGGCAGTTTAAAAATATGAAATTATATGGAGTCACATGGAGAGACAAACTGACAAATGAGGATGTGAAGGAGCGTTGTGGTGTGGATGTGGATGTGATAGGAAGCGTTAGGAGAAACACACTGAGGTGGTTTGGTCATGTGGAGAGGATGGAGGGTGAGAGACTGACGCGGAGAGTGTATGTGAGTGAGGTGGAAGGTGAGAGACCGAGGGGAAGGCCAAGGATGAGATGGAGGGATGAGGTGGAGAGGTATATGAGAGAGGGGGGTGTGAGCTGGGAGCGGGACGGTGAAATGGCGGGGACAGGGCGACATGGAGGCGATTTGTTTGTGGCCATCCCGTATGGGATTAAGGCGTCTGATAATAGCTAGATAGCTAGATACTACTGATTTACATCATCGGCGGCCAATCAGCAGCAGCGAATCAAACACACCCTACTCGGCCCATGCATCTCAGCTGCACAGGTCAATCAAATAGACTATACCTATGGTTGCTTTAGTCTATCAACCATCACCAAACGTACAGCTCAATTGAGACGTTCCATGTGCACAGCCTTGAACCATCACCTTTTGTAAATGAAGAGGGAAGACTTGCGTTACATGCAGCCTGACTACCATTATGAGATTGATTGATGCCATTCATCAAGATGTTTCATAACCTACAGAAACTCAGCGTTTTCGTCATGTCTCACGTAATATGTCATTCACTGGTCCAGGTGTTTGTGAATTAAACTGTACGGAACTCATAATAATTATCATTATTTTTGGAACAGTGGATGAAACTTTGAAATATTCTCAACTATCTTCTTATTAATCCTTGGTAGTCCAGTCACGACTATATTTTTGAACTGCAGTATCCACGGTACTCTTCACTGCCTTTTTTTCACTTTTCAGTGGCTAATATTGCAATCTCTCGATCTTAATTATTGAATAACATGAAGACATTAACTCTGATTAACAAAAGGCTTTGAAACTAGTCACGAAGTAGTGTTACGGGAAGGATACAGAGGCGTAATACCGTCGTAATTCGCCACTGAGCTACGGCAAATAAATTGCGGAAACGACGAATGTCTCAGCCGAACAAATATAGAAGAATCGTAGTAACCCCCTTCATCTGCGTGATCGAATTTCCACCCAGTCAGTACTTGCTCCCTAAGAACCAACTCTCATCGTTATTCATGTTACCTCAGCCATAGTTTTTAGTCACTTCACCAAATCCTAATCGCCCACTTCTTAGCCTTCTCACTAATATGATGCCTTTGTAACCAAGTTACCTCCGTCACTAAAATTGGTCGGAGATTCAGTATCAACTTGTTTCTGGGTTTGTATATATATATATATATATATATATATATATATATATATATATATATATATATATATATATATATATATATATATATATATATCCCCAAAACTTGCTCTTAGAGTCAAATGAAATCTAGTGAATAGGAGGCCAATGGGTTCAGAAAGAGTTCATTAGATTTTGAGGTTGATTCTGATCCGGATGCAGGAATAAATCTTTTAATTCACTGACGCTGGGAGAGGTATGCGCTCTGTAAGTCTGTAACAGAGAAGACTAACACGTAAAAATAATTTGCCGTCTGAGACTGTAATGTAAAAGCATTCACTTGGTAGGAAAGAGGAATTAACAGCGATAAATCAGACATTTTATATTATTTATGCACTCTCTTCCTGATGCTGCAGTCACATTGTTTAATTCAGTTAGCTAGAGCCTTTCGGCTGGTGATGGCCAAAATTATAACTGCTTACTCTCTCTGCTCCTATAAGACGATTATATTCATTCTTCATACGCTACAATATACTTAGTGCGCATTTTTTATTCTTTGTTTAATTCTTTCCGTGTACATGTTATCACCTCACTCGGTATCATCCTCACTCGTCCTTTTTATGTATTGTTTTTCCTCAAACCATTTCTCATTCCTCTATTTTTTTCAGAGCACAGTTCTTCTTCTGCTCTCTCTCTCTCTCTCTCTCTCTCTCTCTCTCTCTCTCTCTCTCTCTCTCTCGCTCGCTCGCTCTCTCTCTCTCCCCACACAACTAGCTTCATCTCCCAGCTCGATTGCCATTCTTCCTCTCCCCGTTCACTCCCCTCTTCCCTTTCTCCTGCTCTCCCTGTTGCTCCTACGCACATTCCATTACGACACCCCAAGCTCTCTCTCTCTCTCTCTCTCTCTCTCCCCTGTACCACACTTTTCTCCCTCACGAGTCCCATCTTCCTCCCATTCCTGATCCCTACACCTCCCTGTCCTCCATTACATGCTTCCCTGCATTTTTGCTTTCTCACGCCTCTCCCACTCTTTCCCCCTTCCTCTCTGTCTTTTTTCTCCTCTCTCATATTCTTCTCACCGCCATTGTTCTTCTCACCTCTCTGGTTCCATATTATTATTACTTTCTTAATTTTATTTCCTCCTCCTCTCTTTTTAATCACACTCTTTGCTCCATCCTTTCTTTTCCACACCTATTCCAAGATCGTCGTCCCCCCCTTGCCCTTCCACTCCTTTTCTCCTTCTGATCACCCTTCCCTTCATCCATAATCTTTCTCTTCTCTATCGCCTCCTCCTGCTTCTTTTCCACCCAACCACATCCTATCTCCTCCTCCGCATCCCTCATTCCGTTTTAAGTCTTTCTCATCCCTTCCTTTCTCATTCCTCTCATCTCCACATATCCGCTCTCGTCACAATCCCCTCTTTTCCCTCTGTTCCATCGCATCATTCCCTTCTATCCCTCACTCTTGGCGTGCTCTACATTTCCGTTTTTCCTCATTCTCCTTCTCTTTCCCACCCCCCTTCCCCTCTAACATTTTTCTTGCATCTCTTCCTCATCTTTTCTTCCTTCCTTCCCTCCCTTGGTACGTTTCAGTTGTTACTCATCCCTCCTCTCTCATCGCACCCTCCTCTGGCCCACCGTGATAGTCCGAGAAAAAGAGTCGTTGTAAATAATCACCAGGCCAAATTTTCCCACAGTAACAGCAGCTGAGGGTAGCCTGACTATATGAACAGCGTGAAGGGGTAAAACGGAATTATACAGAAAGGAAAAAGGAGGAGAGGATGAGCCAGCAGAAGAAGAAGAGAGGAATGAATAAAAGAGGAGACGAAGAAGAAGGGAGGGATTAAGAGAGAACACAAAAAGAGAGCAGAAAGGTCTTGGGGATATGAAGTAGACTCAGTGGGAAAAGGAAGGAAGGAATGGCCAAGAGGAGAAAAGAAAAGTATGTGGTGAGACATAGAGAAGACCAAGAAAACAAAAAAAACTGCATCGATTAAACAGGGTATAAGATAAACACAGACGAAGGACTTTTGAAAAGACGAGGGAGCTAAAATTGGATATAGACACACACGTGACAGAAGGCGGGAATGAGCAGAAGACAAGTGTTGAGGAGGAAGTAAGGAGTGGAAATTGAGAAAACGGACGAAATGATATTAGTAAAAAAGATGACTGACACAGAAGCTAGCTTAATAATGAGGCAGGCCTGAAGTTTATTATTATTTATTTTTTTGAACGTGTCCGACTCTGAACAAAGAATATGTAGATAAAATGAAGAATTAGGGTATGAACAAATGAGGAGAAGGAAAAGAAAGAAAGTAGCGAAAGAGAAGAAGATAGGAGGAAGGAGGAAAAGCGCATAATGGGGAGGATGTATGGACTGGATAAAAGTTAAGAGGATAAAGGAAGGGATGAAAGAAGAACAAGCTAGAAGGGAAAGCAAAGGAGAAAATGGTGAAATGAAGAGTATGGAAGAAATTAAATGAGAGAAAAGAGATAGAAGGCAATAAACAGAGGGGAAGATTGGTGACAGAACTTCGAAACATATTAAAGAGGATTGGTATGAATGATAAGATGAGAAATTCGGAGAGGAGGAAGAAAAACGAAAATGAAAGAATCAAGTGGAAAAAGTAAAAGATAAACAGAAGGGAAAAGAAAAATGGGGGAATGAGAAAAGAAAATGAAGAAGAAAGAAATGTGAATGAAAGGAGAAGTATAGGGCAATACGACGTAACAGTACTTTATATTGGTTGCAATAAGGTTTATCCTTTCTTCACAGCTAAATGGAAGACTGTATAAATTAATACGGTGTCAAGTAAATCGTAACATTTCCTTTCTTCCCAATGGAAACCTGATTTCTAAAATGAGCTCGTCAGTGAAGATTTATGTAAGTGAAGTTCTTTGTGAAGGTAGGCGAAATCCATGAAGTTCTCCCAAAATTTTCTTTCATGAGTCGGTATTCCTCCAGGACTATATCTCGTGAAAGATAGAATAAAAACACTTAATTTTGTGCCTTGCATTCTCCGCCGGGTGAAATTCGATGTAGGCTAATGGAACAACAATATACGTCTCTTCATCGCGTAAACACCCGCCTCTGTGAAAAGACAAAACACAGGATAGCCAGCAGTAAAATATCTGGTGATTTCCACAAGCCTCACCAAGATACACAGGCCCCCTTATAAAATCTCCTACTTGAGCACTCCACATCATTATTGGTGAAATCTCCTCCTTCCAAGTACCACTTTCCCCCCGTCTCTCTCTCTCTCTCTCTCTCTCTCTCTCTCTCTCTCTCTCTCTCTCTCTCTCTCTCTCTCTCTCTCTCTCTCATAAATTGGCTAAATTAGCTTTGAAATTCTTTATGCTTCTCATTAGATCAGCCTCCATAATACATTATTCCGAGCCCGTTCATTTACCTTCCATAACGCCTATCGATCCACTGAAATATACAGCCTCTACATATACATTTCCAGCAATTGCTCTGGGTGACCAACTTCGATAAAAAGTTTAAAACACATCCCCTACCCTTCCAAACACTACCTGCATTTCATACAATTACTTGCACGTAGTCAGAGAGTATTCTATGACTGATTTCTGCTGCCTTCAACTAAAGACTGGGCGGTCAGACCATTTGATAGTTTCCTTCCTTCTTGTTCCAGTTCGACCAATAGTACAAGAGAGACATGGATGTAAATATTGCTATTGTGGGGCCTGTTTTTATAGATTAAGACTGTGCAGATACTGAGTGTCTGACTTATTGACTCTTGTACAGTCGAGAGACATAAAAGCCACCTTTCAGCAGAAGTACATTTTTACATTCAGCACTGTTAACTTTCACTCACTTATAAAATCAGAGTTACACTTTCCTTCATGAAGTCTCATGCACCACATGCACTCTTCCTCGTGATTACATTAGGCTACTAAACCCAGCCTCCATATTTGGTCAGTTATTTCTTCTCCCCAAACACACACACACACACACACACACACACACACACACCTCTTGCTTGTACCATACCCGTCTTTATCTTTTTCAATGGCCACCATATTTTCTGTTTAACCCTTTCCATACGGTGACGTCTTCAAGCGTGATAGTACGCGATGGTCTTTTCTCTGCCAAGGACAACTGCTTTACAGATACTCGCGCAGAACAAATGAGTGACCTTTTGTAATACTTTTCCCTTTTGCAGAGAGTTATGGAGCGATAATGGCTTTTGTGAATCATAAAACACAAAAATAAGTTAATTGACTGAGTATCGTAAAATAATTGCTCTAGTTTGTTTAGGCTAATATATATATATATATATATATATATATATATATATATATATATATATATATATATATATATATATATATAATATACTCTGAAAAGTATGACGGTCGAGTCAGGTCGGGCCGGGCCGGTCTGGGCCTCTCATTGAAATGTTCCGCCAGTACGACGAGAGTAAACCTCAATATTATTGCTCTCTCATATTAAGAAAAGAAATTGACTGACAGAAGTCGCAAAAGGAGTGTCACAGATTCTGTTTCTGTTGCATAGATGACACTATTGAAGGCTTATTCTCCAAAATATTCAGTCTGGTGGTGACACAAACATTGGCAAAAGAGTTTATGCATGTATTGCATGTATGCAAAGGTAGACAAATTAAAGAGACCTTCATTATTATTATGTTGGGTCCAAACATGGCTGATGGAGCTCTGTATTAGCGAGTACAAAGTGCTAAACATTAGCAATAAATGAAGATGCACAATGAATAATATTTAGATTGGCAATGCAAACCACGGAAAAGACTTGGATATTACAAGAACAAAATGATGATGAAAACAAGCAAACCATGAACGGATCCTGTTAAGTGGCAAATTCTAATATAAAACAGCAAAAAACAGAAAATGTAATGTCAGCCTCACCTTATAAGGTAATTCGCTATTACGCCTGCACTTACAGTACTGTGCCCTGTTAATATATATATATATATATATATATATATATATATATATATATATATATATATATATATATATATATATATATATATACAAACTGAAGTCTTTTTTATTAGAAAATTGACAGCGTCCACACAAACAGGAGGCATGTACTAAAATTGTATACTGAAATTAAAATCAAAGTATAGTTAAAATGCATTTCTTTAGTTCCCTAGACAAAATGACTTACAAGTATCTGGAACAGCAATGGAGACAAAATTTGCACCAAATTATGACAATCTTGTGCTGGGATACTTAGAAAACATATTCTCAGGTATCAGCACATTTTGATAAAACAATAGGAGACAAAATGAAAAAGAACTATATGCGATACCTAGACGACATCTTTATGATTTGGGACGAGAGAGATGGACATTCCTCAACAGTCATTAAACATCATGAATAACCTGGACCCCAAACTAACATTTGCATGTGACACAAGTGGAGACGCAGTCACTTTCCTAGACATAAAACTCATTAAGCAGTATAAGAAAATAATTACTGACATTCACTACAAGGAAACTGATACAAAACATTATCTAACATACATTGCTAGTCACCCCAGACACATAAAGAATAACATACTATTTAACTTAGCATGGAGGATATGCACAATAGTTTCAGAACATGAGTTAACAGAAACAAGATTAAGTAAACTGAAAGATTTTCTTCGACAACGTGGATATCCCGAAAGTATAATAAAAAAATGGCACAGAAAGAGCAAAACAATTACACAAAGGCAACTTTCGGAGCTCCAGGAATAAAGAAACAGCCAGTGATACACATACAATACCATATATAACAACCTATAGCCCAAAATATGATGATCACTTTAAAGAAGTCTCATGTACAATTAATGTTCTTCAAAAGGCATCCGAACAAGAAATTTACAAAGATGTCTCTTTAATTAAAGCAAAGTTGGGTTGAAACAGGGATGTGTCATGTCTCCATGGTTGTTCAATCTGTACATGGATGGAGTAATAAAAGAGGTACAAGGTAGGGTAGTGGATGATGGAGTGGCCCTGGTGAGAGAGGATAGTGTTTGGAAACTCCCTGTACTGTTGTTTGCAGATGATACTGTGTTGTTGAGTGAGGACGAAGGGGAGCTGCAAGGCTTGGTGGATGAGTTTGGGAGAGTGTGTAAGAAACGGAATCTAAAGGTGAATGTAGAGAAGAGTAAAGTGATGGTCTTTGAGAGAGGTGAAGTCAGTGAATGTACAGCGAGGTTGGATGGTGAGGAATTGGAAAATGTGAGTACGTTTAAGTACTTGGGTAGTGTGATGAGTAAGGATGGAGGTTTGGAGGGTGAAGTGCTTGAAAGGGTACAGCAGGGAAGAAAGGTTGCTGGTTCTTTGAAAGCAGTGATAAGAAACTTGGAAGTGAGCATGGAAGTGAAAAAGTTACTACATGACAGTATTGTGATACCAACTCTAACGTATGGAAGTGAAGCTTGGACGTTGTTGGAAGGACACAAGTCAAGAGTGAGAGCAGTGGAAATGAGTTATTTAAGAGGAGCCTGTGGAGTCACATGGAGAGACAGGCTGACGAATGAGGATATAAAGGAGCGTTGTGGTGTGGATGTGGATGTGATAGGAAGCGTTATGAGGAACACACTGAGGTGGTTTGGCCATGTGGAGAGGATGGAGGGTGAAAGACTGACGAAGAGAGTGTATGTGAGTGAGGTGGAGGGGGGAAGGGGGAGGGGGAGGCCGAGGATGAGATGGAGGGATAGGGTGGAGAGGTATATGAGAGAGGGGTGTGTGAGTTGGGAGCAGGGCAGTGAAATGGCGGGGGATAGGGCGACTTGAAGGCGATTTGTTTGTGGCCACCCCAAACGGGATTGAGGCGTCTGGGAATAGATAGCTAGATAGAACAACCCAATAATCTAAAGAGAATGTTAACAAGGGCTTGGTTTAATAATATATCTAGTTTCACAGTGAAGAAATGTGAAGACAAAAAATGTAACCTCTGCACGGAAATAATTGAAGGCAGTCAATTTACTTTTCCCAGTGTAAAGTATACATTCCAAATTAACGAAAACATGGGATGCTCGACACGACACTGCATTTATGTAATTCGCTGCAGTGGAAGCAAAGAGATTTATATAGGCGAGACCTCAAATCTCAGACTCCGTACTAACCTACATAGGGATAATATTAATCACAGTAAAGGTTTATATGTTAATTCCCACATAGCTGTATGCGCAAAAAAAAAAAAAAAAAAAATGTTCTCCAAAGATCAATATTATAAAGTAAAAAAAGGGTGAGCCTATATTAAGAAAATGAAGGGAAAAATATTACATATATAAATT
Source organism: Coenobita brevimanus (assembly GCF_032717465.1). NCBI lineage: Eukaryota > Metazoa > Arthropoda > Malacostraca > Decapoda > Coenobitidae > Coenobita > Coenobita brevimanus. Next base: position 34,853,256 of record NC_136971.1, read on the forward strand.
TAAACCATTACTGAACAGAGATCTATGAGACACTGACCCAATTCCAGCTTCAAAAAACGAAACATTTTTCGAATTACGAAAGTGGGGCAACTGAAGCTTCACACAACTCCTAATGAAACTTACAACAGTGGACAATTCATACGAAATATCGGTGGCTCTCAATCACTTACAGGAAGCACACCTCTTCCTAGGCCACTATCTTTATTACTGATGATCTAGGGAACTAGAGAATTGCATTTTAATTAAACTTTGATTTTAATTTCAATATACAATTTTAGTACATGCCTCCTGTTTGTGTGTATGCTGTCAATTTTCTAATAAAAGCCATCAGTTTGCATATATATATATATATATATATATATATATATATATATATATATATATATATATATATATATATATATATATATATATATATAATCATCATCATCATCAGCCGTTTGAGTATCCACTGCAGGACCGGCCTATCCCGACCGAAGTCGGGACGATACAGCCAATGTATCTCTACCAAGTGAATTAGGCTGTCTGGTAGAGGTTGTATGTAGGGTGAGAAGTGCTTGTAAGTGTACTGTAGTGTTGGAGTGGCTTTGGGTGTGTGTGTGTAGTCTGTGAACCAAGCGTAATTGGCCCGTGCAAGCCGACTGGGTGCAAGCATACTTTACAGCAAGCGACAGTGGTTCAACTACAGCATCTCTTGTGTTCATCAATGCAGTACGTGGCCGGGTGAACACTCCCAAAGTTTATCACCCTGGCAGGGAGCAAACCCTGCCCCACCCGTGTACGAAACGCACACTCTACCACTGTACAACAAAGGCTCCATACTGTGTGTGTATATATCTATATCTATCTATCTATCTATATCTATCTATCTACATACATACATATATATATATATATATATATATATATATATATATATATATATATATATTGTTACATAGCCAATGATTTCATCATCCTTTGTGTAATTTTAACGCACAGTATGCTGCATGTTTGATCACGAGCGTGTTCTGCCTCAGTCCCCCCCTTCTACCGTTATAGTAGAGTAAGTCGTCCTTTCTGTTGTTCAGAGCGGGATTATCAACTCTTTGTCCCCATGGCTTCATTTGCGCGTCCTTCTTACAAGTTGTATCAAGCTCTGCCGGCCCCTATATAATGAGCTCAGACTCTACATTGATCGCCGCTTAGATCTACTCCTCATTTTGTTCACATCTCTGTCCTCCCCTGTACAGTTATTGTTGTGAGTGCTCAGGAAGTCTCCAACCATCTAGCAGCTGTGTAATTTGAGTATAACTGTTGTTGCATTTTGTTCTTGTACTGTATAGCATAAGGTGTTGATTTGTAGGCCTAGTGAGGTTTTTTGTAATTTATGTGGGATTCATTTTGTCAGCCAGTTTTAATACTATTTTGTATCTGTAATAATTTATCTTGCATTAACTGAGCATTACCCAGTGTATTTTCATTTTATCAGGGCTGACTTAGATAAATTTACTCATGCTAATTTCGTGTTAATAGAGGCTATTGCAGTTAACCATATATTTAACCTGTTTTTGCCATTACATTATCCTTATGAGTCCTGAATGTTTTGTTGTTAGTTTGAGCATTAAATTTTAACTTGTAATTTTACCTAACTCTTTTGTTTTGAACCTGGAACTTTACGGGACAGTAGTGATTTTTAGCATTCTCACTTAAAGTGTACATTATCTTTCTCTGTTCCGTAACATAAATTTGGCGACCTCTTATCAGGATATTCAGGATATTATCATAAGGATATTGTTCGATATTTTGTGACTGTTCCTTATTAATTATGTCTACTATTACTACACTTGATGAAGCCAAAGATTTTTTGTCAAATGTGCAAACAGTGTGTGATGTAGAAAACAGAACAAAGAATGAACTTAAGCTTGTTGCTCAACAATTGGAAATTGCTGTTCGCTCTCATCATTCTAAAGATCAAATTGTTGACATGATTAATGAAAGCTTGTTTAATGTAACTCCTCCAAATGAGCAAACGCAGATTGAATTAGCTAAGTTACAGCTAGCCCTGCAGGAGGCTCGTGTGAAGGAAGCTGAATTTCAAGCACGTGCTAAGGAGGCTTGTGTTAAGGATGCTGAGTTTCACGCACAAGTTGAACTTGCTAGGATTCAGGCAGACCATGAGTATCGCATGAAACAAGGTGGAACTGGATCATCTAGCTCTGATGATTTTGATGTGGCTAAAAATGTTAAACTTGTCCCTCCTTTTAATGAATCTGATTTAACAAAGTATTTTCAGTTGTTTGAGAGGGTAGCTACAGGTTTTAATTGGCCTAAGGAGTATTGGCCAGTACTCCTTCAAACTGTTCTCACCGGTAAAGCTCAAGTAACTTATGCATCTTTGCCTCAGGATCAATCTGATAATTATGATGTAGTTAAGAGCTTGATTCTTAAGGCCTATGAGCTTGTTCCTGAAGCCTATAGAGTAAATTTAGGACAACTTACAAGCAAGATAAGCAATCCCATGTTGAGTATGCAAAAATCAAAGAAGATCTGTTAGAGCAGTGGTTAAATTCTAAGAATGTGGATTCTGAATTTGGTAAATTTAAGCAGATGATTTTGCTGGAGGACTTCAAGAGGTGTATTTATAAAGATGTAAGGCTATATCTTGATGAGAAAAGAATAGATAATTTGTCTGATGCTGCAGTTTTAGCTGATGAATATGTTCTCACTCACAAGAGATATTCTAGAAGAAAAGGGAAAGCTGAGAGTAAGTACGTTGCCTCTACTCAGAGTACAGGTAACAGGAAAGAGAATAAAGATGATGTTTCTCAGGAAGTAAATACCAGCTCCACCTCTAGATTTCAGAAAAGTAAATGTACTTATTGTAGTAAGCTTGGTCATACTACGGGGAGATGTTTCAGGAGACAGCGTGATGTGAACAAAAAGGAGTCTTTAAATATTCAGTCAATTGGTCTAGTGTCCACTCTTGAGAGTTCCCAGAATTCTTTAACTGAGTTAACTGAACCTGCTTTGAGGGGTAACTTCAATTCTCATGATGAAGCTCCTCTTTCGAGCAGTAACGTGGGTGACACTCTCAATAGTTCATGTGCTAATTTCCTGTCTGATGATTTTGTCAGTCCTCTGGACAGTAATGACAGGAAATCAGTTAAAATATATCGTGATACAGGTGCTTGCCAATCCCTTATGCTGACCAGTGTTCTAGGCTCTAATGTTAATTCTTCTGATGAAACTGTAATCTTACAAGGTGTAGGGAATAATTACTTCTCTGTCCCTCTGTGCAGAGTGAATTTAGAGTCTGGTTTTGTTAATGGTTCCGTTATGGTTGGGTTGGTTGAGACACTCCCAATGTCAGGTGTAACTTTCTTACTTGGAAATGATATTGGTGGAAGTCAAGTGTGTCCAGCTCCTCAGTTGTCTAGTGAGCCAGTGGCTGCGTCCCGGGATTGTGATGTCCCTGATGTGTTCCCTGCATGTGCTGTCACTAGGGATAAGTCTAAAGTTACTGGTGATTTAGAGGATAATGATGATGATGATGTTATCCTAGCTGACACTTTTCTTGCTAATTTGGACCACTCACCAGATGAGGCAGTACCCCGTAGTGTTGATAATTTGTCTCGTCAAGAGTTGGTTGAGTTGCAGGTTGCTGACCCTGAGTTGAAAGGTCTTGCTAACTCTGCTTACAGTGAAGAAGAGTCAGCTGGTGCTTCTACTTGTTATTATGTAAAGTCAGGAGTACTTATGAGGAAGTGGAGACCCCCAACAGCATCAGCCAACTGTGAATGGGAGGTTGTACATCAAGTTGTCATCCCTCGTGTTTGTAGGCAGGATATCATTAGAGTGGCTCATGATTCCAGTTTGGCAGGACACCTTGGAGTGAGGAAGACTGTGGCACGCATTTTGAAACACTTCTACTGGCCAGGTATCTTCAGGGATGTTTCCTGGTATTGTAAGTCTTGTCACACCTGTCAAGTTGTGGGGAAGTGTAATCAGACCGAAAAGGTTGCACCTCTAGTTCCCATTCCTCCTTTTGAGGCGCCTTTCACCCGTGTGTTGGTGGATATTGTGGGCCCTCTTCCTAAGACTTCTTCAGGATTTTCTTATGTGTTGACCCTGATTGATATGGCTACTCGTTATCCTGAAGCCATTCCACTTAGAAATATCTCAGCAAAGAACATGGTTAAGGAAATGCTAGGGTTCTTCACAAAGTTTGGTCTGCCCAAGGAGGTACAGTTAGACCGAGGAAGTAATTTCATGTCAAATGTTTTCAAGCAGTCTCTGAAAGAGTTGGGCATCACCCAGATCACGTCTTCAGCTTACCATCCCCAGACCCAAGGAGCGTTGGAGAGATATGATCAAACACTCAAATCGATGCTCAAGAAATACTGTTTGGAACATCAGAAAGACTGGGATAAAGGTCTTCCATTCGTCGTATTTGCCGCAAGAGAATCTCCAAATGAATCACTGGGCTTCTCACCTTTTGAACTACTGTTTGGCCATGAAGTAAGAGGACCCCTTAAGTTACTCAAGGAATGCTGGCTGTCGGAGGAAGATGACGTCAACCTGCTGGAGTACGTGATGAAGTTCAAAGAACGGCTGTCCACTGCTTTACAGCTGGCGAGAGAGAATTTAGGAGCTGCTCAGGAGACGATGAAGACTTGGTATGATAAGAAGTCCAGGTTACGCCACTTTCAGCCAGGAGATCAGGTTTTGATTCTGCTACCGGTTCATGGGCAACCTCTTCAAGCCAAGTTTAGTGGTCCTTATTTCGTGGAGAAGAAACTCAGTGATGTCAACTATGTCATCGCCACACCAGATCGTAGAAAGAGCAAGCAACTATGTCACATCAACATGCTAAAGTTATATCACAGGGGGGATGAAAATAATCCAGTCTGCACTGTAGCTGTTCCACCCGAGTCTGCAAGTGAAGCTCTCCCATGCAGTATGAACCTGAGTGATAGTTTGGGGAAGAATCCTGATATCATGAATGATCTCCAGACTAAGCTTTCTCATCTACCTCCCAAGGAAAGGCAGAAGTTTTCGGCATTACTGCAGGAGTACCTGCAAGTGTTCCGTGCCAATCCAGGAAGAACCACTGTGTTGATGCATGATGTCGATGTTGGAGACACAAAGCCAATTAAATTGCCTCCTTACCGTGTGAACCCGGTGAAAGTTCCTCTCATCCAGAAGGAGCTTGGCTACCTGTTGGACCACAAGATGATTCAGCCCTGTCAGAGCGAGTGTAGTTCTCCTGTCACTCTAGTCCCTAAGCCAGGTGGGTCACAGCGGCTTTGCATCGACTACAGACGTGTTAATCAGATAACCAAAACAGACACTTACCCTCTCCCTCGTGTGGAAGATTGCATAGACAAGATCGGAAAGGCTAGGTACATAAGTAAGTTTGATTTGTTAAAGGGATACTGGCAAGTACCTATGACTGAACGTACTAGGGAGATCTCATGTTTTGTAACACTAGGAAAGACTTTTGCATGTTCCGTAATGCCATATGGTATGAAGAATGCACCAGCCACTTTTCAGAAGCTCATGAATGTTGTAACAGAGGGTTTGGCAGGGTGTGTTGTTTATATTGATGATGTATTAATCTTCAGTGACAACTGGAAAGATCACCTATGCCATGTCAGTAAATTTCTTGAGCGTTTGGTTCATGCTAATCTTGTAGCTAATTTATCAAAGTGTGAGTTTGGTCAAGCTAAAGTTCAGTACCTTGGGTATGTAATTGGTGATGGACATGTTGCACCACCAGCAGCTAAGGTTCAGGTTATAAGTGATCTTCCCAGATCTAAAAGTAGGAAAGAGCTACAAAGATTTTTGGGAATGGTAGGTTATTACAGGAGATTTGTTCTTAACTTTTCTATTCTTGTATCACCACTTACAGACCTACTGAAAAAGGGAGTTAAATTTGTCTGGACCGATAACTGTGAATCCTCTTTCAACAAACTTAAAGCTATTCTATTAAGTCAGCCAGTGCTCGCTACTCCATATTTTGCTAAGCCTTTTAAGATGGCTGTTGATGCAAGTGATACAGGAGCTGGGGCTGTTTTGCTGCAAGAGGATGATCAGGGTATTGAACACCCTGTATCTTATTACAGTAAGAAGTTCACTCCACCTCAAAAGAACTACTCAACTATTGAGAAAGAGCTTTTGGCCTTGATTTTGGGTTTGCAGCATTTTTCATTTTATTTGTGTTCTGGTTTTGACCCCATAGTCATTTATACCGATCATAACCCACTGAAATTCCTTAGTAAGTTTAAAGATAAAAATCAGAGATTGACAAGATGGAGTCTACTTCTTCAGGAGTATTCATTAGACATACAACATGTCAAGGGGAAAGAAAATGTTATTGCAGATTGCTTATCTAGACTTTAGACAGATTGTTTTAGAGTAATAAGAAATTTCCTTTGTAAATATCTTTTTCTTTGTGGGGAGGTGTTACATAGCCTATGATTTCATCATCCTTTGTTTAATTTTAACGCACAGTATGCTGCATGTTTGATCACGAGCGTGTTCTGCCTCAGTCCCCCCCTTCTACCGTTATAGTAGAGTAAGTCGTCCTTTCTGTTGTTCAGAGCGGGATTGTCAACTCTTTGTCCCCATGGCTTCATTTGCGCGTCCTTCTTACAAGTTGTATCAAGCTCTGCCGGCCCCTATATAATTAGCTCAGTCTCTACATTGATTGCCACTTAGATCTACTCCTCATTTTGTTCACATCTCTGTCCTCCCCTGTACAGTTATTGTTGTGAGTGCTCCGGAAGTCTCCAACCATCTAGCAGCTGTGTAATTTGAGTATAACTGTTATTGCATTTTGTTCTTGTACTGTATAGCATAAGGTGTTGATTTGTAGGCCTAGTGAGGTTTTTTGTAATTTATGTAGGATTCATTTTGTCAGCCAGTTTTAATACTATTTTGTATCTGTAATAATTTATCTTGCATTAACTGAGCATTTCCCAGTGTATTTTCATTTTATCAGGGCTGACTTAGATAAATTTACTCATGCTAATTTCGTGTTAATAGAGGCTATTGCAGTTAACCATATATTTAACCTGTTTTTGCCATTACATTATCCTTATGAGTCCTGAATGTTTTGTTGTTAGTTTGAGCATTAAACTTTAACTTGTAATTTTACCTAACTCTTTTGTTTTGAACCTGGAACTTTACGGGACAGTAGTGATTTTTAGCATTCTCACTTAAATTGTACATTATCTTTCTCTGTTCCGTAACAATATATATATATATATATATATATATATATATATATATATATATATATATAATTTCCTGTGGCACCCTCGGGGATGCATAGGGCCTCGATGAACTCACACCACCACATCCTATCTTGTGCTAACTCCTCAAGATCTCCCCAACACTCATCTCCAGCTTCCCGTCTCATTGTCCTCACCCACGTCTCTTTTGGCCTTCCTCTACCTCTCCTACCAAGTGCCACCCACCCTGGTGTACCTCGTACTATTCCCTGTCTCCTATACACATGTCCTAGCCACTTCCATCGTGAGAATCTAACATATTCATCGATCGGCTGCACTCCCGTTATTTCTCTAATTCTACTATTTGGTATCCTTTCCCACCACTTAACTCCAAATATTCTTCTAAGTGCTTTATTTTCAAACACCAAGAATTTATTTTCCATAGTCACTGTGCTGTACCAAGACTCGTGTCCATAAATTAAGATACTCCTAACCATTACCTTATAAAGTTTGATTTTTGTATGCACAGAAAAATTGTTATTATTCCAAATATATATATATATATATATATATATATATATATATATATATATATATATATATATATATATATATATATATATATATATAAGCAGACTGTAAAGGGTAGAGGACTTTTATGCACACCCGCAGCAGGTAGTCGCACACAACACAATGGATGACCTGAATTTTTACATTCGGCTTAACTTATGGTCACCTGCAGCAGGGACTGGAACACAACAAAGGATGATCTGAATCTAAAAATGCACGTGACAAAGGAGGAGGGAGTAGGAGGGGAGGAAAGGGGAATGGGAGGGAGGGGGAAGAGGGACGGGAGGAGGGAAAGTCCCTTCCCCCGACCTCCCACACCCCTTTCCTCCCCTCCTACTCCCTCCTCCTTTGTCACGTGCATTTTTAGATTCAGATCATCCTTTGTTGTGTTCCACTCTCTGCTGCAGGTGACCATAAGTTAAGCCGCAGGTAAAAATTCAAGTCATCCATTGTTCTGTGTGCCGCTACCTGCTGCGGGTGTGCATAAAAGACGTCTACCCTTTACGTTTCTGTCTTACTCTGTCTGAAGATGTAATATACGAAAGTACTCTCTGTCGCTCCTTTCATTTCTCCTGTGGTTAGTCTACATATATATATATATATATACCCCCCTCCGATACCCCCCAATCCCGAGCTATTTTGGAAAAAAAATTTGTTTGGCTAAAACATGCGCTTTTGTTGAGAAACAAAGGAAAATCACCAAGCAAGGGCTTACCGGGGTCCATAAGTGGTCAGAACACGTGAGCCTCCTTGCGTCAGGTATCATATTCTGTCACTGACATGTCAGGCTCACGTTTTTTATGGTAGGTAATTTTGGGAGAAACCACAAAGAACACGTTTACATTTATTGATTTGGAACTAATAAACAATCACAACAACAATATAATGGTTTTCAATGAGATATATAGGAAAAATAAGCATTGTTCCATTGTGCAAGCATAGCGAGTTTGGTCACATTGGTTACACGGTAGTTGCTAAATTTCTTGTTTCAGGAAACATATCATTTTTTCTACTCGCATAATACTGTTTCAATGGCATTTTACCATTTTTGACTTTATGTAAATGTTTTCAGCTGTTTACATTCATTACAATGATATTTAGCATAATGATTGCACATATTTGCCTACTCAGCGCATTTGTTATGACTCTTCTCTCAACATACATTACATTTTCTTTACTTTCATATTATTGTTTCCATGATATTATACCATTTTTTAACCAACGTAAATGTTTTCACCCATTTACATTCCTTACGAGGATATATAGTAAAGTGCTAGCGCATATTCACATAGCAAGCACACTCGCTACCACTCATGTTTCAACTTATATTTTATTTCTTCACATCCAATATACTTCCCCACTTACATTACACCCGTTTCCACTTTATACTACTATTTACATATTTACGGGCCTTATTTATTACACTGAGCATCAGAATATCTCATCTTTATACACTCGCTAGGAATGTTTTGACTTAGAATATATTTATGCACTTACATAATAATTTTCCACTTACATTACACCTGTTTCCACTTTATAGTACTACTTACATATTTATGGGTCTTATAATTTCACTGAGCATTGGGGTGGGGAGGAGATGCTGGTTGGGGAGGTTGGGGAGAAGGAGTGCGGAGGGCTTCCCAATCGCACTCCTCTTCCCTCACCCTTTACCCTTCCCCTTTCCCTTACCCTTACGGCCTTGGGGAACATCAGGGGGCTGTGGGGAGGAAGTCTTGTAATATTGGGGGGAATAAGACGTGCTGGGGAGGGGCTCCTCCTCACCTCTCCACTCCATCACCACACCATGTGATTCACGACACACCCTCACCACCCCACGTGATACACTCCGCTCCCTCGCACCACCACGTGAGAGCGATGACTCACCCCCGCCACTCTCTCTTTCAATTACCGCATCTACATTTTCAATTTCACTCCCCACTCCCTCCACACCACTTCTGCCCTCCCCAAATAAAACACTAGGCCAATACCTGATAGAACGATGTGCTGTCCACTTAGGGCCGTGATGAGTGATTATCTCATGGCCGTACCACATGGCAGCACATCCCACGGCTCCGTCCTTGTCCTTGTCCTTGGTTTCGGACTCCACATCACTTAGGGACTGCAGAGAGGTGATTGCACAATGTTTTGGTGCAGGCTGGCCATCTCTAGTGGCACGATATGTGACGCAGCGCTGCTTCCTCGGGGACGGGACCTTCTCATCACTGCTGCTACTTTCCTCCTCCTCTGGTTGTAGATAATCCTTGCCTGCCACCTTGTCATCGAGGGGAGAATCACTGTCGTCTGTGAAGGCATCCAGGGCAGCTTGAATTTGCTCTTGTGAGAGACCTCTGCACGCCATGTCTGACCTGGGTCACTGCTAACAGGTGAGTGACTGAGGTGAGGGTTAGCACGGGTAGTGCAGGGTTGCCGAGTGTCCCTGCCTGGTGGTAGGTAGGGGAAGGTCTCCCGACCCTAAGTACCAAAAATCAAGCACATGATTTGAAAATTGTGCAAAGTATGAACCTTGCAATTGCGCGACGTACTGGTACGTCAACGGGTCTAGCTATGACAGAATGTTGCGACATACCCATACGTCAACGGGTCTAGCTATGACAGAATGTTGCGACATACCCATACGTCGACGGAATGCCTCAGGTTAAAGGACATTTGTCGATGCATTGAGTTGGAGATGTGTGATACCGAGTATCGGTATTTACTGAGGCAGATGCAAGGGGTTATGAGATTGAAGGTAGATAACTCAAAGACTTGTACACAGATGGTGTTTCCCCATTGTCCCTGTTCATACAGTAGTGCAGTTTAGGACCTGGACCTAACACCGACTATTGCGGGTCGAATTACAGGGATAAATAGGACTCGGTAAAGAAACTGCTTGAAAGACGCTAGTGAGGTCGATGAGCACGACTTCTAGACCTTCATTTTTTATCAATGACCATCCAGAGTATGTGTGATGAAGCAAAAACTGCTTTGCAAGTGGATGGAGCGGAAGTTGCACTTGAATGTCGGATTGACAAAAAGCTGTGTCGTGTTACCACAACAGTCCTGTGTGTATGTGGATAAAGTGATGCAAGAGATGAAAGCGAAGAATGGGAATTTCCGCAATTTTGTTTATTAATGATGCACTTCATATATGAAATGGGGGTGGAATTTAGAGAATCGGCTAGACCTGTCAGAGAGTTAGGTCGTGTGTATTAAAGGCATAATTAACACTGAATGCATGAAAATCATTGAGTTGCCAGGTTGTACGATGAAGGGGATACTCCGTTTTGTTAGAATTATATGGAAAGGCAGAATGTGAAGTTGCCTCTGTGTTTAGTGTTGTGAAAAAAAAAATAGTATGGAAACTTAACCTTAAGACAGAGTGCATCATAAAAGTACAGGACTATAAGGGAGAATGGATATAACTGAAGAAATCAGTAACTGTAGCCTATGTGGGTTTTGTTACAGAGGTTTTGCACCACTTAGAGGATCGGACGATGATAGAGGGCAGATAAAGTATCGAGTTGTCAAAAAAAAATCTATCTGTGAAGCGTTATGAATTAGTGACCTAAAACTAGGTTACTGCAGTTTAGAACTTGTAACTCCTTCTATACAATGAGTTATCAAACTTTGCTCTTGCTGCAAGTTTACGATTGTACTCTGGAGTGATTTTTCATGCACGAAAGGTGCTGTAGACCGGATTTTTTTAAAATGAAAAAAAATATAAATAATCAGAGAGAGCAACATCCATGCCCACTGACTAGTCTACGGATAGAATATTTGACTTTGTCTTCTGACCTTGACCTTTGACTGATTGCTCTTATAATGGAATCAATTATTCTTGCCCACCTTTACCCTTCCCCCAGATTTGGTTATATATATATAAAAAAAAAATTGTTTGAGCTGATTTTACCCAGTGACTGCTTCAGCCCAGCCACCAAGTTTGGTTCAGATCAAATGGAAACTAGTTATAATGTTCACGCACTGACATAATGGTTTAACTGTGATCTTGCTAGTGTGACCTTGACCTCTGACAGATTCTCTCAAAATTAAATTGCTTCCTTCTTGTCTTTCCCTCAACCCTTTCCCCATGTTTGGTCTATAATGCATAAAAAAGCTAAAACCGACATTACTATCTCTGTGGCCCTGTCTTTTGAACTACTGTTTTCAAAACATTAAGGTTCATCATTGGCTGACCATCAACCATTGCACTAGACTTGATTTGAATCAGATAAAACTTTTTCAGATACTTTCTTAAAATACACACACACACACACACACACACACACACACACACACACGGTAGATAAAAGCCACTGTAACAAGAGAATAAGGGTAGGTGACTAGCTTAATACCCCTGTGGCATTAACATGACTGAAAACCTCCAGTTACTTTCTGCAGATTCGATCTTTTGTGCAGAGAACACAGGATCATCACTCCAGCTGGTGCCTAAACCCTACTGACTAGGGGTTCATCGAGAACGCAGTACCGAAAATGAATGTTTCAGTGAAAGAATTATGAGGTAGTTTTTAACCTTTTCAGCATGGTGGGGTTGTTAGGAATGTTCTTGCTTCCTGCTGATGACTTGGCTTGTGTAAGGGAAGTCATCTTGTAATAAAGGGGTTATGAAGGCTAGATTCATTATTTTCAGTTGAAGAAGTTTCCTCTAAACGAAATAAAATTGCCATGAAACTGCTAGGACATAATGAAGAAAAGACATGATCATATTCAAACAGGCTTACCTTTAGGACGTGTATGGCGTCTCTCAGCTTAATAAAATCGTCAGTTTGTAGTCAGAATATAATACCGTAACCGAAAGAAACACTTAAGGAATCACACCTTCAGGCTACCACTGAAGTAGTGGCTCAACTAAAATATTTGTCTTAGTGGGAAGTCGTCTGTGAAGAGCAATAAGAATCCTAGTTCAGTGAGTTTCTAAATGATCACGGAGAAGGAAAAGGAAGTTTAGTAGTAATGCCTATTGTTTGCACGAAGGTGGTTAGGAAGCCAATCACTAATTGTCAAGACAAAATCTTCTCTTTTATGGCGACCTGCAAGAATAGAACTACATCCAAGTCCGCAACTGTATTGCTACATAAACAGGGACAATGGAAAATCGAACTTGTTCCTATTCTGAGGGGTCCTAGAATCATCTTGTTTAGGACTGGTTGTGCTAACCATGCGCCGCAGAGTCCTGAACAGACAAAGTGTGAACGTAGAGAATGAGAGAGAAATAAAAATACAAGCATGGTTGTAATCTCTGACTTAGAGGATTTCAACCTACTGGAAAGTAATATCTTGTTTATTACTGATGTAAATAGTGTCGGCACCAAAAATATAAAAGTAAAAAAAAAAAATAAGTATTGAGGTATTATGCCAAAAAAAAAAAAAAAAAAAAAAAAAGTTAGGAAGGGCTATGTAGTATAACTGTTACTGTTGCCTCCAGTTCACCTAAAATGAACCCGGTAGACTGATGGCTGAAGTTCCCTTTTTTTTTTTTTTTCCAGCAATTTGCAATACGCCTTTCGGGAAATAAGAAAGGAGCTGAGGAGTGTTAGTGCAACCGGGTAGAACAATTGTCCAGCTGTATGAGTACCATCACATGAGGACATCTCTCTGCATCACTGGGGCGCTGAGAAACCTGGCATATCAACAATATGGGTAATTTTAAAACTGTGTAAGAGTTAGTTGTTTACTCTCTGAACATTTATATGGTATCCCTGAGGTAGTCCGTTGTGAGATGTGATAGGCGCTGCCAGTAAAATAAAAGTTCTCGCAGAGCGCAGTTCAATATTTCAGAAGCATACTAATATGGACTCTGCAAGATTGATGTTTCTGTGGTGCATCGTGCAACTGATTTCAAGCTAAGATTTAAAAAAAATTAAACTTAAGAAACGTCTACAGTCACTTCATTACTGATCATGTCTATCTATCTATCTATCTATTGCCAGACGCCTCAATCCCGTTTGGGGTGGCCACAAACAAATCGCCTCCAAGTCGCCCTGTCCCCCGCCATTTCACTGCCCTGCTCCCTACTCACACCCCCCTCTATAATATACCTCTCCACCCCATCCCTCCATCTCATCCTCGACCTCCCCCTCCCTCTTCCCCCCTCCACCTCACTCACATACACTCTCTTCGTCAGTCTTTCACCCTTCATCCTCTCCACATGGCCAAACCACCTCAGTGTGTTCCTCATAACGCTTCCTATCACATCCACATCCACACCACAACGCTCCTTTATATCCTCATTCGTCAGCCTCTCTCTCCATGTGACTCCACAGGCTCCTCTTAAATAACTCATTTCCACTGCTCTCACTCTTGACTTGTGTCCTTCCAACAACGTCCAAGCGTCACTTCCGTACGTTAGAGTTGGTATCACAATACTGTCATGTAGTAACTTTTTCACTTCCATGCTCACTTCCCTGTTTCTTATCACTGCTCTCAAAGAACCAACAACCTTTCTTACCTGCTGTACCCTTTCAAGCACTTCACCCTCCAAACCTCCATCCTTACTCATCATACTACCCAAGTACTTAAACGTACTCACATTCTCCCAGAATACTGTAAAGTCAGCAAGAAGAAATTCTTCAAACTTGAGTTTCCATGTTAAGTCAATGTTTTCCTTATGTCATAACTTGACTTTGATACTTCCTTATGGTAGTTCATATACTGTATACATCGCCTTGTTAAAATACTCTGGTGCTTATATCAAAGAGAAAGTAAAAAAACACTCTTATATCTTTATTTCCTTCAACACAACTAAACTTAGGGATGTTTCCACGGGTGCGGCTGTGTACTTTCTTTTGCCTCGCTTTTTTAACGCACCCGAGAGTTTACGCGACAGGATTACATAAAATACTGTTTCATTACACCGAATTTTACCAGGCGGAGAACGTAAGCCTGGAAAAGTATCTGATATTTTTCTTTTATATTTTTCATAGGGTACGGTCCTGGAGGAAAGCGGGCTCTTGAGAAGTAAGTTTTTTGGAGGACTTCACGGTTATGCCTTCACAAGCAAAGTCACTTACATAAATCTTCGCAGGCGAGTTCATTTTAGAAGACGTGTTTCCAGTCAGAAGAAATGAACTGCTAGGATCTTCACTTTGTTGTGTTTAGGTGTGAAAAGAAAATTATAAACCAGTTGCATTCTAATTCATAAACTGAACTGCATCACTGCTCTCTATTTTTCCTCTCATTCCCTCCTCCTATTCATTCCATATTTTTTCGTTTCCTCTTCGGTTCATCTCTTCCATTTTCGCCTTTATTTGTTGCATGCTTCGACCTCTTTTCTTCTGCAACTCTTTACTTCGTTCCTCACCCCTTCTTCCACCATTTTCTTTTGTACACACACCTTTCTCTTTTTTAATAAAACTGAGTCTGATATATTCAATATTCGTTCTTCTTATTTCCTTTTTCTTATTCCCTCGTTGATACAAATCCCGTTCTTATTCGTCTCATATTTTATTCGTTCTCTACATTTTTTTTTTTTATTCTCTTCACCGCTTCTCCCGTTCCTCTTATGTTCGAAAATTTCATCTCTCTCTCTCTCTCTCTCTCTCTTCATTTCTAATTTCCTCCGCTTGGCCTTTGTCCCTTCGTTTTCTTCTTTGTCTTTTCTTTTGCACACCATCTTTTTTTTCTCTCTCTGTATCCTTTTGTTCATGGCTTAGTTCTTCTTCCACTCTCTTGTGTTCATTCCTTCCTTCTTTATATTTTCTGCTATTATTATCTAACTTCTTCCTAGTCGCTTTTTGGTCTTTTGCACACCATCTTTTTTTTTTTCCTCTCTCTCTCTCTGTACTCTTCTGTTCATGGCTTAGTTCTTCTTCCACTCCTCCTTGTGTTCATTCCTTCCTTCTTTATTTTTCTGCTATTATTATCTAACTTCTTCCTTTTCATTTCTTGGCCTTTTGCACACCATTTTTTGTCTCATCTCTTTTGTTCAGGGCTTAGGTCTTCTTCCACTCCGCTCGTGTGTCTATTCCCTTCTTTATTTTCTCTACTATTATTAGCTAAAATTCTTCCTCGTCGCATTTTGATAATTTCTGTCAACTCATTTTTTTTTCTCATACATATCCTTTCCTTCTTCTTCCCGTTTACTGGTCATTCCTTACTCCATCTTCACTATCCTTTCCTTCATCCTCACCTCTACGGTTCATTCCTTACACCCATCTCCACTTTTCTTTCTGCTCATTCCCTTCGTCCTCCTCTCGCAACTCCATTAATTCTTCATCCTCCTGTTCATTCCTCCATTGTTCCTCTCTCTGTTTACTTCCCTCTTCGTCTTCATTTCTCCAGATCCCTTCCTATATCCTTTTCCAGCTCATTCTCCTCTTTCCCGTTTATGTCAACCTCCAGTTTTGCTCCCTTCTTGTTATTAGGAATCTATCCCAGTCTTCGTCTTCCTTCCTGCTGATCCCTTCCTATTCTTCCTCACCTCAAAGATTCATTTCCCACTTGTTCTCCTCGTTCATTCCTTCATTTCTCCCTCACGTCTACATCCATTTTAATACCTACCTTTTCCCTCAAGTTCTCCTGCTGTTCACACAGCCAACCAGCCATCAGCACCCATTACTGTGGAAAAATGTGGCCTGGTAGTTATTTGCAACGACCTCTTCTCTGGGGCGATGCCAGTGGATGATGGGTTTGGGTGAGGTGACGCTGGGAGAGAGAGAGAGAGAGAGAGAGAGAGAGAGAGAGAGAATCAGCAGAAGAGAGGAGAGGGAGGAAAAACAGAGGAGAGGACGGCATTAGGGTGGTGGAAGGGCGAAATGAGGGGTAGGAGGGGTTAGGAAGATTCAGGAGAGAAGGCGAGGACGCAGGAGAGGAACGCATTAGGATGGTGGAGGGGCGAGGTGAAGGGAAGGAGAGGTTAGGGAGAGATTGGAGAGAAACAGGGTAGAGGGAGATGGAAGCGGCGATTAGAATAGGAGAACATATACGAGGGGACCAGAAGGTGAGACATATAAAATCCCGTGGGAGCCTTGAACAGTGGAAGGACAAAGAAAGTGAGGATGGAGGGGAAACTTGTAACGATGAGAAAGAGGATGGAAAGATAAAGAGATGCGAATGAGATGACAGGCGGTGATAGAATGAGGAGACGGTGTAGAGGGATGATGAAATATTCGGACGAAGGATTGGGTGGGTTGATGGAATATAAAGATGAAGGAGTGGGAGGGGTGAAACAGAAATAGCAGGAAGGAGTGGGAGGGTGAAGGAGAATGAGGAGGAAGAAGACCATGAAAGAGATAACGGAGAGTTACGAGAGACACAGGGATCCGGGGGAATAGTGGCAGAGGAAAGTTAGGTGGGAGGGATGAGTAATGTCGTTGGGGGAAGAAGGTATGAGAGGAAAGTTAGGGAGGAAGGAAGGATGCAAGGGAGGAGAGGAATGGTGGAGATGAGATGAGAGGGAGTGGGAAGGAGTGAAGAGGGGAGTGAGGAAGAAACGTCAAGAGATAGGAAGAGTACGAAAAGGAGAGATAGATAGATAGATAGAGAGAGAGAGAGAGAGAGAGAGAGAGAGAGAGAGAGAGAGAGAGAAAGCTTGGAAGATCAAGGAAGGAAAGGAGAACAATTAAAGAAGAGAGACAGGAGAACAACGAGAACAGAAAATAATGGGAGAGTTAATTACAATCGTTGGAGTGAGTGGATATAATAGCAGTGTTGGTACGATTTTAACAAGGGACATGGTAAAAATGAAATACTACATATTAATAAAAGTGATCATGATAAGGAGTCAAAGAGAAGAAATACAGCAGGTGCAAAGATGAAAACATATTTGGGGAAGTACCCTAGGCATCCTCACCCGTTACAGTTCAAATGTTAATCTCAATGGTGTAATGGTATAAAAACAAATATACAATGAAATCGGCAGTTAGTAGAAAGTATTTCAGTAATTTATCCAATGTTCAAACTCTGATAATTGTATGATACAATTTTGGACACTATACTTCAAATTCCATATCATATCCTTGGTACACAAGGTTGCGCTGAATGTATGGTGTGACAAAAGTTATGAATTTCTGTAAGTCAAGGAATCATTATTGATGCGTTCTGGAACACAGCAATAGTTTTATTTACGCGTTTTTTCGTTCTCTCCTTATTTACGAATATTCATTGGTTCAACCTCTGTACAAGGAAATTCTGAACTAAACTGGTTACTGGTGGTTGACAGGTAAGGGCAGCCACGAAGAATGTCGTGTGCGTGAGGGGGGGGGGGTTAGTTCTAGAGGTAGTAGACAGGAATTTATAAGTTGCTGTGGTAAGGTAATGGGAGGAAGGTTCCTTAGTGGCAGGTGAACTGACACCTTATGAAAAATTATTGGTGGTGGTGAGGGGAGGAAAGGGCGTGAAACCCCTGCCTATGGTAGAAGAAAGAAAACAGGGCATTTTTGTTATTACCAATGAACGTAGCAAGTACTAGAATGGCAGTGATAATTCTGGAATACAAACTCCAGCTTCATATTCATACAATGTATCATCCTTTAATAATAAGTGCCAGAGGCAGGATACCACTGCTACTTGGCGCATCCCGGGCTGGCGAACAGGGAACACCACATAGATATATGAAGTACCGTCTTAGACAGCACGAACCATGGGATCTCTCATAAACATACAGGGCTCCACCGAATTCAATGAATAAGGTGGAACAAAAATTACATCTAACCAAAATCTATGTGGCAGGAAAGTAAGATTATTTACCACAGTCCACCTTACCAAACATGAGTTCCAATGCTAATGATTATCTAGGTATTCCTTTTGGATCATCTTCTACCAAACGCCCAACCACACTTCCTCCTGTGCTTACTGGCACTATGCCGCCGAAGGTGAGTAGGCATTGTCACTGCAAATCAGAGACTAAGACATTAAACACATATAATTCCATGAAAATCTAAACGTACAATTTAATAAGCCTCGCAGATGATTACAAACTTGATATCGTAATGACTGAACTAATTGTGGGATATTCCATGTCTGAGCAAGATCCACAAAAACGAAGAAAATGTAACCAAACTCCATGACAATAACAACTCATCTCATTTTACTGCAGAACAAGGCATAAAAAGATACGTAGGATCCCTAATTAACAGCAATCTTGCAAAGAACATTGTTAAATTTGATAGTGTGTCTTACAGAATACCATGGGTTGTAATTACTGTAGACTATGCAAAGGATACACCCTGATACAAGTATATGTTCCCACTTCTCAAAGTACAGCTGAAGAAAAACAAACATTCTACGGCGAAATCTCTCAGATTATGGAAGATGAAAAGGTAAATTTTTCTCAGGGGACATTTCACTGCAAAACTGACAATTGGGATAATGGAAAAACATGTATGGGACAATTCCAAGTAGGAAAGAGGTATGGCAGAGGTGAAATGATGGTAGATTTTGGTAAAATGTATCACACGCGAATAGTGAATACTTTCTTCCACAAAAGAACAGGAAAATAATGGACCTGGAGAAACACAGATGGAGAAGAAAAAATGAAATCGACATATCACAGCAGATAAAAACAAGACAGTTACCGATGTCGCAGTTATCAACAAAGTAAATATAGGAAGTGACCACAGAACAGTGAGCTGCACAACCAAATTCATTTTCGGATGTGAAAGAAGGAAGCTGATCAAAAAGAAAATGGTATGCTTAATAACATATTAAAAAAGCATCGCTTCCTTCAGAAATAAAGAACAGATTTCAGACTGTAAATTTTGCTGAGTGTGACACTAACGAGGTGAATGACAGACTAACAAAAGAGTTAAGGAAATCAGTGGAGGCAGTAGGGAAAGCCAATAAAATCAAAGGCAACAAGTATTAAAAAACGACCATTGAGCTCATGAAAAGAAGAAATGGGTTGAAATTAAATGAAAGAATGGTGAAACAGAGATAGCAAAATTAAGTAAGCTTATTAGCAAGAGAGAGAGAAGAAAACGAGAGAGAAACATGGATCAGATTAACAAAACAAAATGTAATAGTTTGAAACTGGTTGGAAGCAAAATGGCACTAGAAATATATATATATATATATATATATATATATATATATATATATATATATATATATATATATATATATATATCACTGAAAGACAAAAATGGTGAAGTCACCAAGTGCAGAGAAAATATGGTGAAGAAAGCTGAAAAGTTTACAAAGAGCTGAATCTGTCAGTGACAACAGTACCAATACTTAACTTTTCAATCTACATAAGTAAAATACCAAAAGTAATATCAGATGAAACAAACTTTTCTCTTAAAACCTTGAAAAAAGGAAGGACCCCAGGAGAAGATGGAACAATTGCAGATTTACTGCTGGATGCATGAGCAGATATTCAAAACTGGCTCACCCAATTATTTACTTGATGTGTGAAAAAAAAAAAAAAAAAAAAAAAACTGAGATGGTGGCACAGTCCATTATCTATTTGCTTCAACAGAAAGGTGACTCAAAAGATTTTAGCAACTTTCTACCGATTAGCTCATCATCAGTTATTTACAAACTCTTCACTTAAGTCTTTACGAACAGAATAACAATGTTTGGAAAAAAAAAAAAAAAAAAAAAACTTCATGAGCAGGCAGGATTCTGAAGCAGTTATTTGACTACTGATCATCTACACACAATGGATTAGCTAAAGGAGAAAACTGCATCATATTGCTATGCTGGTAGGGTTAGGGAGGTGTTTTATGTCTGGAGATGTTGGGAACCTTGTAGAAGTTAAGCGATTTGTCGTAGGTTTAGGCAAGTGATTACATGTGCAAATGTTAAGAACATTCTGGAGATTTCAGCATATGTTTTGTCTTCGTTCTATCTTACGGTAGGAATGTAAAATTCTTCCACAATCTTATAAGATGAAACACATCCTACCTATATCGCCTTTCTCTGGAATCTCCATTTTAGGAGATTTCAATGTTCAGCATTACTTTTGGCTCTCATCCTCTTTCACTGATTCACCTAGTGAACAAGCCTACATCTTTTCTATCCTTAGCGACCTAGAGCAGCTTGTACAGCACCGAACCCCTATCCCTGACCACCTTGGAGAGAATTCCAATATACTTGACCTCTTCCTTACAACTAATCCTTCTGCTCATTCTGTTAATCTTTTTTCTCTGCTGGGCTGCCCTGATCACAACCTTATCACCTTAGCCTTTCTTATGGATCCAGTAAAACCTGTGGACCTTCCCAAGAAGCGGCAGCTGTAGCATTTTGGAACAGATGATTGGGAGGCCATTAAGCAGTTCTTTGATTTTCCCTGGAATGATTATTCCTTCCATGGCTGAGAGCCATCTGAGTGTGCCTTCCGCATTAAAGAGGTTATTCTCTCGGGCATGGAAGCATACATTCCTTTCTTATATCCTGTGACTAATACAAAAACATAAAATGGAATGCTATCCACAACAAGGAGGCCTACACAAGGAACCCAACCCACCCATGAATCTCATCTCTTTAATGTTTCTGCCAGGAATCGCACTAAATCTGCTCTTCTCCCTACAAAAAATAATTTCATTCATACTAAATATTCTGAACCCTCCAACTCAAATTCTTCGTTGTCCTTCTGACACCTTGCCAAAAACCTTCTACAACTTTACCTCATCATCCTTTCCCCCTCTTTTCCACTTTGATGGCTTTGTAGCTATTTCTACTGATAAAGCAGAACTCTTCACACAGACTTTCTATTCCAATTCCGCCTTAGACACTTCAGGTCCTCTTCCTCCATCACTTCCCCCTCCCCCTCTGACTTCATCATAGTTGACACTAAAATTTCTTTAATTGATCTATTTTCTGCCATCACTGGCCTCAATGCTAACAAAGTATAATGGACCTTGTGAGGTCCTCCTGTTGTCCTCAAGAACTGTGCTTACAAACTGCATAGATATACACTTTGTCTTTCAACTTGTACTTTCCTTCTTGCTGGAAGTTTGCTGTCATTCAGTTTGTCCCAAAGAAAGGTGACTATTCCCATCCGCCTATCTCCCAGTAGCTTTAACATCCTGTTTTTCAAAGGTTTTTGAGTCTATTCTTAAAAAATAAAAATTAAAGCATCTTTCCTCTCACAACCTTCTTTTCGATCATCAGTATGGTTTCCACCAGGCTCCACTGGCTATCTTCTCACCTACCTTTCAGACTCCTGGTCATCCTCCTTTCGGGACTTTGACGAAAGTTTGGCACTGCACTTGACATCTGAAAGGCTTTCGATTGAGGCTGGCATAAATCTTTGATTTCCAAACTGCCCTCTTGAGGATTGTAGCCTTCTATCTGTGCCTTCATGTCTAGCTTCCTTTCTGGTCATTCTATTGCAGCTGTTGTGGACAGCAACCATTCTTTCCCTAAAGCTATCAACAGTGGTGATCCGCAGGCTCTGTCCTATCACCAACTCGTTTCTTTTCATTCATCAATGACCTTAGCTGTCCATCTAACCCTACCCACTTATAGGCTGCTGACTCTACCCTTCGCCTTTCCATTCACTTCCCTCAGCGTCCATCTCAGCATTACTTCAAGAAACAAATGATGAACGTCCGACTTGACTCAAATCTCTGGGGCAAAAGTAATCTTGTTTATAAAGCATCAAAAACTCAGTGCTGTCATCAACTCAACAAAATTTTCTGCAGGAGTATTCTGTTTTTTAACAATATCCAACTCAATCCTGCATCTTTAAACATCTATCTATCTATCTATAGCCCGACGCCCTAATCCCGCAGAGGGTGGCCACAGACAAAACGCCTCCAAGTCGCTCTGTCACCCACCATTTGACTACCCTCCCCCCAACTCACCCCCCCCCCTCATTTACCTCTCAACTCCATCCCTCCACCTCATCCTCGATCTACCTTTCCCTCTCACTCCCTCCACCTCACCTACTTACACCCTCTTAGTCAGTCTTTCATTCTCCATTCTCTCCACATGTCCAAATCACCTCAGTGTATTTCTCCTAATCTTCTCAACCACATCTACATCCACCCCACAACGTTCCTTCACTTCTTCATTCGTCAACCTGTCCCTCCATGTCACTCCACATGCTCCTCTCAAGTAGCTCATTTCCACTGCTCTCACTCTTGACTCGTTCCCCTCTTGCAAGGTCCACGCCTCGCTTCCATACTTGGGGTTATATTCTGTAAGGATTTATCTTGGAAAGATCATCTTACCTCTCGTAAAATTTACTTCCAAGAGATTAGGGGTGCTAAGCCGATTTGATGCCTTCTTTACCCCTGCACAGTTGTTTACTTTATACACGGGTTTTATTCGCCCCTGTTTGGAACACAACTCGCACGTGTGGGGGGGCCTTCCCAAATAAAGTTCTTCTCAACAAGGTGGAGTCAAAAGCTTTTCACCTCATCAACTTTCCTTCTCTTACTGGGTCCCTTCAATCTCTGTATCTTCAGCACACTGTTGCATATTTATTTATATTCTATCGCTATTTGAATGGTGACTGCTTCTCTGAACTGTCTGCTTGCATCCCTCCACCACTACTGCACGTGCATATCCCTCATCCAGCAAGAAACTTTCACCCGTGTATGGAACAGGTCAACTCTGGAACTGTCTCCCTCTGTATTTCCTACTGCCTGTGATCTTCAGTCTCTCAAACACAGTGCCTCCAGGCATCTTGAAATGAGCGGATCATGAATTTGATTCTCTGTTACCTTATTTTTGTTTGTTCTTGGAGTGAATAATATGCGGACTCATGGCCTTGGATCCCTTCTTCCTTGCATAAAAAAAAAAAAATCTTGCCATTATTGTTATTGTATACTGTATTTGTGCTTTGTTGTGTAGGAGAATGTGAGTTATCTTGTAGGATCTAGAATGTGAATTACTGCGTCAAAAGACGCAGAGTAATCAGTGCTGAACGGGGTACTTAAAGAGACTAAACGAGAGTTAGCAAGTGAACAAGTAGTAGTGAGTGAAGGACAGACTTGACGTGTAAGAGAATAGACAGTATTTCTTAAATGTACCTCATCTGTATCTAGAAGGAATAAAACCCTGAAGTGTTCATCTGACTTTGATTAACCGCCTTACTTGTATACGGGTCATTCTCGATGTATGAATGAACTGGGGTTGTACCTACTGGTGGAAGGAGTGCAATGAACCCTACAGTTATAACAAGTGGTGTCTGGAGTTGGAACGACCTCTTTCATTTGTAACAAATGATGTCAGGTGTGGGGATACGTTTTGAGAGATGGAGACACAAAGGAGTACAAAGGAATCAAAGCAAAGCAAAGAGCAACAGACTTTATGGTCCTTTCGAGACTGCTTATTACAGAGTAGACCATGACTATGAGATCTAATTCTACATGCTGAAGGATAAGGATAGTAAAGCAAGAAGGCTGCCAAATTGGCGGATGTGTCTCTGGCAGGTATACTTGCAATGTTCAGAGCACAGCAAGAAGATCAAAAAGATCACCAAGAGGAACGAATTATATGTATACTTGCAATGTTCAGTGCATGGCAAGAATAATGAAAAGAAATCCAAGCACAACACTACATATAAGACAAAGGAACAGTTAAGTGGCCAGAGACAGGAGATTCACCAGCTGCGAGAGGAGTCTGAAAAGAGAATAAGTGTCCAGGTAAGAGGAAAGAAGGAAGACGTTTCCTATATAGTGAAGAATATAATGAGAAGTGAAACACAGGAAGTGAATAACAGAGTCAAACTCCTTGAGCAACGTTTGGTTGAGAGTCAGCACCCAGCACAACCGTTAAGTGCCAGTGACACGTGTGCGGAGGGGGCAAGTAAAATGCTGAATCCCAGTGTCCCTGAATTTATCAGTGTGAGCCACAATAGGGCCGTGCATGACGTTATGCATGTGCCAGTGAAATAAAGCCTCAGACTTTTGATGGCAAGCTTTCTTGGGAGAATTACTGCACCCTCTTTGAGCTCTTGGCCGGTCAGACTGGGCGGGATGACTGGCAGTGTGTGGCTTAGCTGCCCAGCAGCCTTAAAGGTTGTGCTGTGGGGGCTTGTGCAGCTAGAAGAAGACGAAACACCTAGGGGATGTTTTCAGGGTGCGGTTTCAGACTCATCCCCACAGGAGATGGGAAGCCTGTACAAGAAATGGCCCAGGACCTAGAAAGTCTGGCACTTAAAGCTTACTCAGGAGTCAGTACTGACCTCCTGATGGTGATGCATCAGGACCAGTTCATTGATGCCCTGGATGGTCGCCAGCTGTAGGTCCAAGTGAAGCAGGCCAAACCAGTGAGCCTGCAGGAAGCTCTGGCCAGTGACCCTGAGTTTGAGTCCTATTTAAAGTACAGCTACACAGGGTTCCACCCTGACATCGGTGCTGGCATCAAGGCATGTTAGGTCCCAGTGATGACCATGGTACCTTTAGTGGAATGTGCTTCTACTGTGAAAAGACTTTTCACCGACAGGAAGACTGCTATAAGAGGAAAGGAAATCAACAAAAAGATGATGTCAGTATAATTGGCAAGATGCAGAGTGTTGGGCTTGTGGACAACAGGGGCACCTGAAAAAGGACTGAAAATGGAAGACCCAACAAGAGAAGATGGAGGAAGACCTTCAAGAGGGAAATAAAGGATGGCTGGTGTAATGGAGCAGCTGCCAGTCTATGTCAAGAGTGCCCCGCAAGTGACCTGGTACATGAGAGATACTTCTGCCAGTTATCAGATGGAAGGTGGGATTGAAGGAGTAGCCTGCCCAATGATTGTTGATGCCTCCTCAGAGAAAACTTTGGTGTGGCTGGATGTGGTGAGTCATGGGCAGCTTCCAGACTTTGCGGGAGTTGTATGGAGTAATGAGGCACTGTGCTGAGCTTAGAGGACCAGTGGACGTCAGGATATGGCTGAGAGGGAAGGAAGAGATGCTGGCAGTGGATGTTGCCAAAAACAAGGACCCTTGTATTCAGGGCTTAGACTACGTACTGTCCCACTGCTGCCTGCTTGACTTCCATTCGATGCAAATGCAGCTTCTGTAGGAGGAAGGAGTGTTCTGCCGAGGGCGGTGGAGTATGGATGTCTAATAGTGATGATAAGACACACTAAAGTTATCCCCTGTGGGTCAAAGCTGTTGCTGCTGTGCAAGGTAAGTGGCACAATGCACACTGCTCTGGGATTAGTGGAGCACTGGAGCCATGTCATGACAGCCGAGATAGTGATGGTAGGGAAGACCTTGGTTAACCCTAAGGCAGAAGAATTACCCATCGTCATAGCCAACATTTCACTTCATCCTAAGAAGGTACATCACAGCCCAGTTCTGGGGTTCTGCAATGAAGTCGATCGGGAGCCACCACGCAGTGCATAAAAAAAGAGGCATATGGTTAAGCTCCTGGAAAAACTCCCAACCACTTGTGGGATCTGTCTGGCAGGAATGTCTAATGTCTGGAGAAGCCACAGATGGACCAGCTGGGAAGTATGGCGATGTATTTTTCACAGGAGGCATGGACCTGGCATACACTGACATGGTGGAACACCATATCGAAATGGGTGATCATCAACTGATAAAGCAAGCCCCTCAAAGAATGGCTCCAGTCCACCGCCAGGAGAGAGAGAGAGAGAGAGAGAGAGAGAGGGTGAAGGAAGATCTAAGCTGACAGGACCTGAGTTGAAAGATCCAACAGTCCATGAGCATCTGCAGTCGTGTTGGTGAAGAAGGATGGTTCCTGGAGGTGTTGTGTGGACTACCAGGCTCTCAGTGATGTCACCATCAGTGATTCCTACCCTCTGCTAAGGATGAACAACATACTTGATGCCCTGGTCAGAGCGCAGTGGTTCTCAGTGCTGGACCTGAAGTCCAGGTACCACCAGGTCAAGTTTGCTGTTGGAGATAGGGAGAATACGAATTTCCCGTATGGTCAAGGGCTCTGGAAGTTAAAAGTTATACCCTTTGGGTTGTGTAATATTCTAGTCACCTTCCAGTATCTGATGGAGAGGGTACTGAAAGGACGACATTGGAAGACAGTCCTGATCAACCTGGATGATGTGATCTTTTTGGCCAGCCCTTCGAGGAAGACTTGGAGAGGTTGTCCAATGTTCTTGACATATTCGAAATTGCAAACCTTAAGCTTAGTTCCAAGAAATGTTGCCTGTTCCAGAAGGAAGTCCAGTATCTTGGTGGTGGACCATCTCTGACATTATTTAAAGAATGAAAGAGGAGAGAAGGACCATGCCAAAGATCATCCATGCCATTCGTTTGTGGAGATATCATGGACCTGGGAAGTACACTTAGAGTGAAGCTGCGGACCTGCTGGTCACCAGAGATGAAAGGAGGGCCCAGGAGAGTGATGGAGTCGTTGTCAGTACTAGCGATCCAAGCCTTCTCACTGAGGGCATGGAGGCAGTCAGCCATCCCTTGCTCAATGCTCAGGATGCTGCAGTTACCATGGTTGATTTGGCAGACAGTCCAGGAACAGAGGGCTCTCCGGATTCTGGGGGACCTAGATGGAAGAGGCGATGGAGACGACCAGATAGGCTGGATGGTTATCACATATGTACTTGTATACAAGTGCTCATGAGCCCTTCGGGCCCCTCGCACTTGCTCCTGCGGAGGGCTGTTGTGCTGCTATAGTATATTTCAGTTGTAGCTAAGAGCAAAAAATTCTATGGAGATCCTATGCCAGGCGCTGAGAGCGACATTTTTTGATCAAAATGTGATCACTCATTAAATATAGTAAAAGTTTTTTCGATCGCAATGGGACTAAATTTGTTCAAATCAGCGAATTTTTTGCAATTTTTGTGCCAATTTTGGTGCGATTTGAATGTATAGTTTTGGCTACCCAAAATACGCACACACACACACACACACACACACACACAGCTAGTACTATAGTATATTAGACAGGTAGGAGTGAGTGCTTGTGTCAGGGATGACACAGTTTTTAGGGAGGGGCAATGTTAAGCTGGTATGCTTAGGGAGGTGTTTTATGTCTAGAGATGTTGGGAACCTTCTAGAAATTTAGTGTTCTGTCTTAGGTTTAGGTTAGTGTTTCCATCTGGAAAGGTGAGGAACGTACTGGAGATTTCAGCATTTGTTTTGTTTTCTCTCTGTCTTATGGTAGGAAGTAGTTCTTGTCGTTATTGTTACTGTATAGTGTTGACTTAAGTGCTTTGATGCGCGGAAGAATGTGAGTTCTCTCGTAGGATCTAGACTGCATTGTTGCATTAGAAAGTGCGCGTTCATTGCCAGAGTATTCTGGACTGTTATATTGGGAAGAGCAGAGGAGGGATAAGAGCATTTAAAGACCGTCCTGCCATCGAGTCAGTTCATTTCTTTATTGCAGTGAGATAACTAACCTGATGTGCGTTATTGATGAACAGTCAGCAAATCTGTGACAGAGTTTGTGGTTCAGACAGTGAGAGTAATCAGTGAAGGACAGAGTAGTTAACCCTTCGTTAGTCAGGTGGGGTGTTTAGGCACCCCAATTTTTTTTTAAAGCTCATATTTCCTAGCCGGTAATTCGAATATTTCTCTCCGTTCCAGTCCTCTCCTGATTCGGTAAGGGGAGGGAGCATGTGGATTGGTCTAGTCCTGCCTCGGCTGTAGTGAGAGAGAGAGGGGCACTTCCTCCCCTCCCCCGCCGGGGTGTCCAGTCACCCCATCAAACTAAGCATTTAGATCATATTGTGATATAGATATTTTTTTTTTAATCTAATTTTTGCAAATTGTTTATCATTATAATTTTTGTAAATACAGAAAATGTATTTTCTTGTGCGTGTTTACCTGACAAATGAGATATGAGTCCATTTGTTATTTTTTTACTGATGTTGTAATTTATTGTATTTTTTTATTATAAATTAATAAACACCACCTACAAGGCATTCAATCTTTTCATTAGTGATTGCAGAGATATGCTGAAGCGGCAGTATGAGTATATTTTACATGTTAGTAACACTACATGTATTTTTGGATATGGGTTTTGTAACACCCTACCGGACTAACCACGTTTGAATACCCCACAGGACCAACGAAGAGTTAAACAGAGTATATGAGAGCTAGCCAGTGAAAAAGTAGTATTGAGTGAGGGAGAAAAGTGTTTCGCAAATGTGCCTCACCTGTATCTAGAAGGAATAAAACCCAGAAGCATTCATTTGCCTTGGATTAACTGCCTGACCCGTATACGTGTCGTTCACGACGTGTCTACGAACCCTACAGTTGTAACAGCTGGTGTCAGGAGCTGGAACGAATTTCTATTGTGTAACAACATAGTAAATCAGTCTGTGTTTAGGCTTTGTCGATAATAAAAAGACTTTGGACACACTGCAAGATAAAGGTTTAATGAGAATATTATAAAAATGCTTGAAAACATACATAAAGAGGAAACTGCCACAGGAAAATTGCACAGCAACTCAGAAGAAATATTAAGACTGAGAAAGGTGTGCTTCTGGGAACTACAATTTCACTAAAATTATTTACAGCATGCATTGAAAGCATTTTCATTGAGCTTGGATGAGTGAACAAAGGAGTAAACACCGATGAGGAAAACTTGAACCATTTATGATTTGCAGATGACAGTCCTAATCTCAGTAACAGCAGAGACATAGCAAGAATGTGTTAACTGACGTAAACTGAGAAAGACTCAAAGTAGGGCTAAAGATGAACCAAAGTAAAATTAATGTTTAATGCAAATACAACAAAAAGCGTCATCAAAGTAAATGAAGGATTTTTGAGAAAGTTGAAAAGTACAATTACCTTGAGCTGATACGAAAAGTTTAAAACCAGGAAAACGAAGTAAAAAGACGTTTTAAAACTGGTTGGAAACCTTTCGGGAGACAGAGAGAAATCATGAACAGTAAATTGCCAGTATGTATGGAATGGAAAGTATGAAACAAATGTATCATCCCAGCTGTGATGTGCTGTTGTAAGACCAGAAAACTGACAAAATCAATGGAGAACAAACTAGTCCGTTCAAAAAAAGAAATGAATAGGTCAGTATCGGGAATAACTTTGAGAGACAGGAGAAGATCATGTTGGGTGAGAGAGCATGCTACAATCAGAGATCATATTGATGTAAACAAGAAAAAACAGAAATTGTGGTGGGCAAGTCAAGTAGGAAGAATAAGGGATAACCAGTGGAGCAAGTGGCTGACTCAGTGGATTCCTACAGATTGCACGCGTGACAGAAAAAGGCCATACAGGAGGTGAAGAGATAAGAAAGACAAACTTGCAAGCAAAACCTGGCAGTGATTGGCTCAGTCAGAAAAACTGTGGAGGAAGCTGGAGGAGGCCATTGTTTAGCAGTGAACTTGCAGTGTCTGATGATGATGAACAAGAAGCAAGTGGTGCATCCAGGAAGGCAGAGGTCGGGGGATCCGAAACTGAGCTTGTTTGCTGCCCTGTCATATTCCTTTCAGACTGGTAAAAGGATAAAAATGTTATTATTTGTGCAGATTGGTATTACATAACGAGTAATGAAAACTGACCCTCACCCCCCTTTTACTGAATGTTGAATTTTACCTGTAGATTCGGAAAAAGACTGCTATTCAGTAAAAAATCACAGATAAAAACACGACGTTATCAGGTCAGTGAGAATGTACTCTGCATAACAATACAAATATATAACACGCCATCGATTACAGATTCTTCAGACACACTGACAAAGTGGAAATTGCTGACAATTGTTGAATATTTGTCTACATATTTTCTTCATTGCAAACCCTAAAACATTAACATGTATTACTTAAAAATCAAATCGGAAGAAAGTGACAGGCAATAAGGAAGTAGAAGGAAGGATACAAGGTGAGACATTAAAAACAAAGAACAGAAGAGGAGCACACATGAAACGAGAAAATGATAATGAACGAGAGGCAAAAAAGAAAAAGAGAGGAGGGTGGATTAACAAGAGTTGGCGGAAAAAAAAAAAAAAAAAAGAAGAAGAAGAAGAAGGTGGAAGTGCTCCCATGGGAAGGTTGGAATGAGGTGAAGACAAGATAACGAGAAAAATGGAAAGAAAGGAAAAAAGGACAAAAGAAGGCAGGTCAGAAAGATGAGCTGTGGAGGTGGGAATATTAGTTAGGAAAAATATCATATACTCGACCCACAATATAGAAAAAGTATCGTTTGCAACATTCTCTGCAATAGATTTTTCTCTTTTTACAAATATCATGGTGAGCACTTCCATCCGACGACGCATTTAATGGCTCTAAAGTTTTTTATATAACCGTGTGCCTTGGTGCCATGGAACAAAATCATTCTTGTAGATTATGATTGTTTTATTTGTTACCTCATCGGATATTTCGGTATATGTACGACCAGTTTTGTGGAACAGTTGCTATAGGAAACTCCTGCCATGCTAACAGCGTACCATGTCCTTAATTGTACCTAGGACTTTGAAGGTGATGAAACAGCTACGGTAACGCTAGGTGAGTTGCAAAAGTAGATTCTTTAAAAAAATAAGATTTAGCTGACTTTTCCTTACATTTTTTGTGTTTTGTTTTACCGATTTTATTAATACATCGATAACATTATCCTGACAAATTGTTCTTAATGCCAAACCATTTCGTGATGAATGTTTGACCAATAGGTTAGTTAATGAAAATGTTTAATCTCATAATGTTAGAGGCTGATTTCTCATGATTCCTTTCTTTTTCGTCTAAAATTTGGGCCCAAAACGCTCAGAAATAAAAAGAGGTTTGTGGAATTTCGACAGATGCCAAGCCAAAAGGTTATGATTAACAACATTTCGAGGTGATTTTAGCATTACAAGAATATTCATAGACTCAGAATACAGGACATGGGAGAAAACGGAGGAGAAACAATACCTAAGCAACATATCTGATGGATTAGAGGTTTTCAGGATCATAATCATTCCTATATTATAATTTCAGGAATTCTGTTATGAGGTACTGAAAAGAAAGTTTCAGAATGATCGAACAGGGATTTATACAATGTTTAGAACCTGCAGGGTGGAAGAAAAAAAAGACACAAAAAAGAACTAAGAAAAATAGGAGAGACAGGAAAGCTGAGAAGATGGAAAGGAATGTGGAAAAATTGGAAATAGGAAAGAGAAAAGAGAAAAAAGGAAACCCAAATATACTCATGCTGCTGTAAACTTAAGTTTCACAAAGTGGTCTGTACAGAAATGTGTGGATATGCAGGGGAGAGCAGTCACAATACGAGCATCCTACACGCAATAAGTGAGGATTTAAGGAACCAGTTTCAGTTACTTGGAAATACAATATGACAATAATCCACGTTTTCATATGGTGGTGAATGACATGCCTCACGTTCATTTTATAGTATTGGAGAATTTTACCAGTAATGAAACCAATGTCATTTATAAAGAAATAATTATATGCTGTAGTGTCATCAGACATAAATCAATATTCTGTGTTACTGAGTGCCTATGTCAGCTTATTACGTGGAATTTATTTATCAATAGTGTAAATAAGAAAAAAAGTACTACATTGCATCAATATTTTACGCAGTTTGGAGTTTGGAGTTCAGTTATAAAGCTGCAGCTGAATTAAAAGTGTAAATAATTTGATTAAGCCTGCTAATCAAGAAACTTCTGATAAAATTCAAAAATGTTTAGAAAACTGTATTTCCTCATATAAATCATAAAACGTAGCATGAGTTATCATTAGTGTTAGTTGGTGTTTTGATGTTGAAATCATTTTTCATGTCACATGATAAATCAGTTAGTAGTTAAAAACGTAACATTTCCACGTAGCCAAAGTAATATCAAATGAACATCAAATTTAAGATATATTTGTAATTCACAAAACAGCATGTTATATTGCATTAGGCACTGCTGACCTGTCCTAAGGCACTGTCTTCTATATGTATGAATGTCAAGTACGTGATGCCGACCATTTTGAAATCCAGTATGGTCGCCCTAGAATGAAAAAAAAAAAAAGCAGACTTTCTATTAATCTAAGGCTTATAATCAACCAGACATATTTGAATTTCAGTTACACAAACTTTGCTTTTTCCACTAACCTTCAAAAGAAAATGGAGGTCCGTTGATGGTCCAAGACTAGAGGAAGTGTAAGATAAAGAAGAGGTGTTTTGTGTGGTTGGTGACTGTGGGTGCCAGGCTGGCGCGAGGCAGTGTTTCAAGCGGTCGTCATACCACATGCTGGATGAAGCTGAGAAGGGGCCTTCCGTGCTCTATAAAAGTAAAAAGCAAGTTATTCACCAATTTTCAATTATAAAGACACTTATTGAACTGTAATGTGGAATGAACGTAACCTACAGGAACAAAATCACAAGTCTTACACATAGAGGTAAACATTCTCCTTGAGCCCAATATTGAGGGGACAACATTTTCTTTATAAACTTCAAATTTTTCTCACTAAATCTAAGTATCACTATTATTACTTACTGAAGGAAGTTAAAATGGGGAAAGCCCCAGGAATTAATGGAGTGTGTGGTGAAATGCTGAAGCATGGGGGAGAGATAGTAGAATGGATGTGGAAGATGTGCAGATTGGCCTGGGAGGTAGGTAGAGTCTTGGAGGACTGGAAGTCAGGTATAATTATTCCCCTTGTACAAAGGAAAAGGGGAAAAAGAAGTGTATGGTAATCATAGGGGCATTTGTCTTCTTAGTGTACTAGGAAAGGTATATGGTAGGATACTTATTGACAGGGATAGGGAAATAACTGAGGAGTTAGTTGCAGAAGAACAGGGAGGTTTTAGGAATCGGAAAAGGTTATGTAGATCAGATATTCATTCACAGATCTTTAGTGGAAAAGTTTCTAAAGAAGGGAAAGAAGTTGTATGTGGCCTTCATGGATTTGGAGAAAGCATATGGCAGGGTGGATAGACAAGCATTGTGGAAAGTATTAAGAATATATGGAGTAGATCGGAAGTTGCTGAAGGCCGTGAAGAGTATGTATGAGGGTGCTAAGGTTGCAGTGCGTGTGGATAGTGAATTGAGTGAATTTTTCTACTTGAAGGTTGGATTGAAACGAGGATGTGTCATGTCTCCATGGTTGTACAATCTGTATATGGGTGGGGTAATAAAAGAGGTAGTGGGTGTTAGAGCGGCCCTTGTGAGAGAGGACATTGCTTGGAAACTCCCTGTACTGTTGTTTGCAGATGATACTGTGTTGTTAAGTGAAGACGATTAGTCCTTTGGCTGTATAGAGAGGGTCGTGTGCATGAACTGTGCCCTAAGTTGCTCTTCACATTAATAAACTATATATACCATTAAACATTAAAAAAAATTGAGGATAGACTTTTGTCAGACTGGCAATAAGTCAGAAAAGGAGCTTATTCAAGTCGCCAAATTTCTTACCCTTGTACGATTTAAAAAAAAAAAAAAAAAAAAGAGAGAGAAGACTTACTTATATGGTATTTTAATACCTATAATCAGATAAAAACAGAACCATGCACTTTATATGAATAGTTCACATGCTAATATCACATGCAGGTACTAAATATTCCATGTATATATAATCAAGTTTAAGTACGATGCAACTTATATACTGTACATATATTTAAGGCATCATTACCCCGAATAAGTAAAAATATTATTTCTTCCTTTCTTTGACAAAGACCTTTGTACAATCAATTAGTAGACTGTAGCACCAGTCGAGCAGGGCAGTCCTCTCGAGGTGGATGGAAAGCTGATGACAGGGAGTGCTGGAGCTCCCGTTTCATCAGCCCTCAAGACTAGTTCCTGACCATCCCCCTTTGCTGAAAATTTTTAAGTGTCACAGTTACACAGAGAGTAGGCCAGCATGCTCTCCAGTACAAATTTCTCTATCTACACCAAACTACATGCACAGTACACACTACACTTCCTATTCAAAATTCAACAAAAATGGCGTCTCTTCTTCAAGCCTCGGAGTCTCCAGGGGGGAGGACCATAAATGCCCCCACCATCAGCCCCTCTCCCGGTGACGACTCGAGGTGCCTGGAACCACTGTCTGACTCTCTTCTTCTTCATTTCTGCAACATTCGCGGCCTTTCCTCTAACTTACGCTCTGTTGAGCACCACCTCTCCTCCTCTAAACCTCACCTTCTTTTTCTAACGGAGACTCAACTGTCTGAGGCAACTGACAGCAAACTCTCTTCTGTATCCTCCTACTTTCTCTATACTCATTTCAAAGCCAAAGGTGGCTGTTGTGTATATGTACGCAACGATTTATCTTGCTCTCGTGTTCCTGAACTCGATTCTTCTGAATTCTCTACACTCTGGCTTCGGCTTTCCTGTCATTCTCTGACTAAATATATCTGTGCTGCTTACTTATCCCCTAATTCTACTATCAAAAATTCTTCGACTATCTTACTTCTACGATGGAACACATTCTATCCATTTCTCCTTTCTCTGAAATCTCCTTTCTAGGAGATTTCAATATTCACCACCACCTTTGCCTCTCCTCTCCTTTGACGGATCCACCTGGTGAACAAGCCTACATCTTTTCTATCCTTAATGACCTAGAGCAGCTTGTACAGCACCCTACCCATATCCCTGCCTGCCTTGGAGAGAGCTCCAACATACTTGACCTCTTCCTCACAACTAATCTTTCTGCTTACTCTGTTAATCTTTTCTCTCCGTTGGGCTTCTCCGATCACAACCTTATTACCTTAACCTGACCTATCACTCCAGTATGGCCTGTGGACCCTCCAGGGAAACGTCGTCTGTGGCATTTTGGAGCCGTGGACTGGGAGGCCCTCAGGCAGTACTTCTTTGATTTTCCCTGGAATGATTATTGCTTCCATGGCCGGGAGCCATCTGAGTGTGCCTTGCACATTACGGAGGTTATTTTCTCGGGCATGGAAGCATACATTCCTTTCTCATATCCTTTGACTAACGCAAGAAAGCCTTGGTTTAATCACGCTTGTTCTAATGCTGTCCGCAACAAGGAGAGGGCCTACAAAAGGTACCGGAGCCAACCCACCCCTGATTCACATCATCTTTACGTTTCTGCCCGGAATCGTGCTAAGTCTGTTCTTCGCTCTACTAAAAATTTCATCCATACTAAATGCTCTCAACTCTCCAACTCGAATTCTTCCCGCTCCTTCTGACACCTTGCCAAAAATCTTTCTAACAACATTACCTCATCATCCTTCCCTCCTCTTTTCTACTCTGATGGTTCTGTAGCTATTTCTTCTACTGATAAAGCAGATCTCTTCGCACAGACACTCTCCTACAGTTCCACCTTAAACGATTCCGGTGCTGTTCCTCCATCACTTCCCCCCCTCTGACTTCCTCATGGCTGACATTAAAATTTCTTCAGTTGATGTACTTTCTGCCATCACTGGCCTCAGTACTAACAAGGCATATGGGCCTGATGGGGTCCCTCCTGTTGTTCTCAAGAACTGTGCTTCTGTGCTTACACCCTGCCTAGGGAAACTCTTTCGCCTTTGTCTGTCAACTTGTACCTTTCCTTCTTGCTGGAAGTTTGCTCTTATTCTGCCAGTCCCAAAGAAGGATGACCACTCCCAACCCTCCAACTATCGTCCAATTGCTTTAACGTCCTGTATTTCAAAAGTTTTCGAGTCAATTCTCAATAGAAAAATTTTAAGGCATCTTTCCTATCACAACTTTCTTTCCGATCGTCAGTATGGGTTCCGTCAGGGACGCTCCACTGGCGATCTTCTCACCTACCTTTCAGACTCCTGGTCATCCTCCTTTCGGGACTTTGGCGAAAGCTTTGCCATTGCACTTGACATCTCAAAGGCTTTCGATCGAGTCTGGCATAAATCTTTAATTTCCAAACTGCCCTCCTACGGTCTCTATCCTTCTATCTGTGCCTTCATCGCTAGCTTTCTTTCTGGTCGTTGTATAGCCGCTGTTGTAGACGGCCATCGTTCTTCTCCTAGATCTATCAACAGTGGTGTTCCTCAGGGCTCTGTCCTGTGACCAACTCTCTTCGTTTTATTCATCAATGATCTTCTAAGCTGTACATCTAACCCTATCCACTCATACGCTGATGACTCCACCCTTCACCTTTCCATTCGGTTCCCGCAATGCCCATCTCAACAGTTACTTCAACAAACAAGGGATGAGGCTATGGCACACCTAATGTCTGACTTGGTTCGTATCTCTGACTGGGGTAAAAATAATATGGTTGTTTTTAATGCATCTAAGACTCAGTTCTTACACCTATCAACCCGACAAAATCCCACTAATGTTTAATAATATTCAGCTTAATCCTGCATCATCCTTGAACATGCTTGGGGTTTCATTTACTTGGGACTTATCTTGGAAAGATCATATTACATCTCTTGTAAAATCTGCTTCCAAGAGATTGGGTGTGCTAAGCCGACTCCACTCTTTCTTTACCCCTGCACAAATGTTGACTCTATACAGGGGTTTTATCTGCCCCTGTGTGGAGTACAACTCTCATGTGTGGGGAGGCTCCCCACATACACCTCTTCTCAATAGGGTGAAGTCAAAGGCTTTTCGTCTCATTAACTCTCCTCCTCTTACTGACTCCCTTCAACCTCTGTCTCTTTGCCGCACTGTTGCACCTTTATCTCTTTTCTATCGCTACTTTAATGGTCACTGCTCCTCTGAATTGTCTGCTTGCATTCCTCCACCTCTATGACGGGCGCGTAGCACCCGTCTGGCCGCAAACTCTCATCCCTTTTCTGTCCAACTCTCTAATGCAAGAGTTAACCGTTATTCCCAGTCTCTCATTTATGCAGCATGTCAGCTCTGGAACTGTCTCCCTCTGTCTGTATTTCCTGCTGCCTATGATCTCCAGTCTTTCAAACGCAGTGTGTCCAGGCATCTCAAAATGATCGGATCTTGAATTTGGCTCTCTATTGTATTTTGTTTTTCTCTTGGAGGGAACTGTTACTGCCGGCTCATGGCCTTTGGTTCCTTCTTCCTCGCATTAAAAAAAAAAAAAATCCCTGGCAACTGCAAGTGCATAATCATTATATGAATACTTAGAAGGCTTACTTATGACATTTTCATAACAATATCTAGGAAAAAAAAAATGAAAACGAAAAAGACGGACTTCATGTAGTAGCTACTTCACATGCTACTATAACATGCAAAGAAGGACGGACTTTATGTAGCGAAATACTGTAGTTCACTTGCTAGTATAACATGCAGTTATTAAATATTCCTTTTATAATCATATTTAACTATAATGCAACCATTCCCTTTAAAATAGTAAGGCAAACTCACCTTAGTTAACAAAAAATAATAATAATAATAATTCTCTCATCCATTCCATGATAGTGACATCTGTACATTCAAGAGATTTTTTTTTTTTCATAACTAGTTTCTCACCTCTTCACCACTGAGGAGGGTGGCACTGTTCAGTGAAACGGTCTGGGTAATATATTTCTCCTCTACCAGTGTGGGTTTTATGAACAAAATTTTCTAACTTCATTGACAGAAGTAACGAATCTCTTTGTAAAGGAAATAGTATAATCTTTCATCATACCTGTCTAAATAAGATATCTAAATTTTACATACACTTCAGTGGACTGCTGCAACTTGTGCCAGAACCAAGCTTTTCCTTTTGACATTTGCAAAACTTACAGCATGGTTTCTCTTTCCATCTACAGGTGCACTTAATATTTATACATTTTAGACAATTGCAACACATAGCATACTCTTTCGGTATAGGTCTGAGCCCTACTACTGACATTAAAAGTTTATCAACCTCCTCAAATCCAAAATGAGTGGGATCTGATAAGTTGCACAATGTGCTCTCAAAATGTGATGTCTTATGGCATTGCTAGTTGGAAGTAGCTCCTCTGTATTCAGCCCTTTACTATGATGGTACACTCACACCAAAAAGTAGCCTATCGGTGCACACTTGACGCAAAGTAATTTGAGACACGGACGATGGCTACTGGGAACTGAACAACGATTTTTTTCCCTATGCTGATAAACTCGCTTTCTCAAGGATGCAATATATGGCTTGGTTATGACATTTTCTAGTCCGTATTGTTATTATATGTATAGCAAAGTAGTTACAAATAAATCTTACCGAGAATTCATGAGTTATAATGGTCATTTCGGACATCATCGTGCTTTACCTGTGCGATACGTTTTGGTGTGACTGTACTTATGATTTCTTAGTTGATTCATAGTTTTGCATTTGGTCCCATTTTTCAGCACCTGTGTACAGTATTCCTCATTCATTTCAGTCGTCTTTTCAAGACTGGAATCATCAGTGCTTAGTTCAAAACCCTTCAAGAAGTAGCCCGGGTGTGCTCCCTATGCTGAACATCTAGTTCCGACTCTACTTATGTAATCACTACCTATTAAAGTGTGAACGGCAAGCAATACATTACAGAGGTCTAGTCCTACAACAGAAGCCAAAACATGTATAGGAATATAGCTTACTGAGTCACCATGACCCCTCTTTACCCAAAGCTCTGAAAGCCTAGATTTAAACTCAAACCAGTAGTACATTAACATAACAAAAACATCAGTGTCATGGGAACAAAACTATGATTTTGGAAGTTCCTTTCTGAACAGCATGCATCACATGAGGAACAATACGTTAATCAGCTTCTTCAGTGTCAAAATTTAGCTCAGGGATAACTGTTGAACAGCCTTCAAACACATCTTGGAAAAGCACTGCCCTCTCACCTGATATGTGAATTATTACCAAGCATACAGATGGAAATTTTTCATTAGCTGTAGTTGCAGCTTGTTCATAAAGTAACCACGGAAGATTTTGTTTCTTTTTATTGGAGCCCCAGAATTTGTCGGTATTCAACGGTAATGGCGTCTCTTCCTTGATCTTAGTTCAATGGAAGAAGTGATCTGACATCTCCTTTCAGGACCTTTGACTGACTTATCAGTATATGAGTCAAAAACTAAATCAATTCCCTTGCCTGACATTATGACACAGTTCAGTGCAGCGTCACATTAGTCTCCAAAAGTGCTGAGGTGTTCTGTTTTCATCTTCCGTACAGTAGCCATCATGTCCACTCTACATATTGTATTTAAGCAATCTTTTGTTTGTGGGGTTTGGATATTATTCTCATGAAGCTTTTCTTTTAGTTCAATGACAAGAGAACTTTATGCAGATTTTTCATCATACCCACACTATCAAAAAGATATGAGGGTGTTAAGTCATACTGCAATAACTCCTCCATTGGGATACCCCTAGCTCGTGCAACTTCTGACACGTTGCTAACGGCACTTATCTTTTGTTTTAGACAACTTTCCGGAACCTTTTCCACATTTCATTGGTTTGTGTATACTCTGGAATGTTCTCAGATTAGGTCTGTGGATAGGTTCACTGATTCTGATCGACTTCTCAACAAGATGCACTTTTTCAAGCTTCACATATGCTACACTCCCAGTGTCAATCACTCCTAAGAGCTGATTACGGATATCTTCTGGCATGACTTCTTTGGTAATAATATTATGAAGCTTTGGCCCTGCATCTAATTCAATAGGATTCTCATGTGTTCCAATGGATGTCAGAATAGCCTGGACATTTCTCTCTCCCACTGCTGTCTCTGAATGACTGAATTCATGGTTAACTGTGATTTCATAGCTACTTGCTTTGAAATCATTTAGTTCTCTTTGTACGTCACAAATTGCCAGCATTTCATACTAGATCAATTCCCATTTGGCAAGTTTTTTTTTTTTTCGAGAGCAACCAATTATTCCAGAGGTACTTTTCTGGGAATTTGCTGATTGTTTGTTCCAAAGCCATGCCTGCTCCAAGAGCTTTAAAATGTCCATTTGTACGTTTGACTGCAAACTTTCCGTTCTCAAGGGCCATATCCATTTGTGGAGCAGACTGACTTAGCTTTTGTATGTCCTCCAGAAAAAGTGAACACCAGTGTTGGTAGTTTGTTGAATCAAAGGCAGCAAGTACAGGTAACAGTTCTCGAACCGTTTGTAAGTGTAAGAACCAATTTCCTTCACGATCACTCCGAGTTAAATTTTCTACAAGAGTTACAAGATATAGGAAAATATCTCAGTATTTGAAGGTTTCACTGGGTTATTTGCTTTTGCGACTAAGCTAATGGGTTATCAGAATGTTTAATGCTTTTAAAGGCTTAAATTTTTCATCAGTTTTGAGTTCATACAAACACATTTAATATTATTGATGTGGTACTAATGCCTGAAGATCCTTGGTGAACTTAAGTATATGTATTTTCGAGTTTTTTTTTTTTTACATTTTATTATCGTTTTCGGTCTATATTACGTCTTTGTTTTCTGTCACAGAAAATGACCCATTTTCATGCACTTTATTAAAAACTATTTTATCTATAAATACCAACCTTACTATGCTATTATATCCTTTATTGCCTTGATTCACAGTGGCTACCCTGACTTTAATGCTGCTTAACCCGCCCCGTCCCGACGACGTATGGGTACGTCACCACGATTTGCATTTGCCAGTCCCGGCGACATACCAGTACGTCGTGCAATTGCAAGGTACCTAATTTGCACAATTTTCAATTTTCGCACGTGATTTTTCGTATGTATACACGGGACACCTTCCTCTATTCCTGTACAAGATACCAAGCAGGGACAATGCCTTACACTGCATAACCTCCCCCCTCCCCCCCTCACGCCATTGTCTTGGCAAAGGACCTGTTACCAGTGACCTGGCTAGTAAAGTTATTCAGGGCCAGAGTGATTCCCCAATCGATGACAATGTGGAGGACAATGTTTACATAGCATTAGAAGAAGAAACAGCCAGAAATAATGATCAGGTAGTGTGGCAAAAATAGGTCAGGTATGGTGATTAGTTAGTGAGTGAAACAATGCTTATAATGCCTTTATTACTGCTTGAAAACCAATATACTGTCATACTACATATACATTCGTACCAAGTAAATAAATAAATACCGTTTATGAGTGGATAAAATAGTTACCCTCCCATAGAACTCGTTTTCTTTGGTGCCAGCATGTTAGAAAACCCACTCAGGTAAGGAGGAACTCCTACCTGGATTGGGCACTTTAAACCTCAGGTGAGCGATTTCTCTA
The DNA here is from genome assembly GCF_032717465.1 of Coenobita brevimanus. NCBI lineage: Eukaryota > Metazoa > Arthropoda > Malacostraca > Decapoda > Coenobitidae > Coenobita > Coenobita brevimanus. The sequence goes on from NC_136971.1 coordinate 34,894,861, forward strand.
TGAATTTTCGATGTTTCTCAACAAAAGCGAAGGTTTTAGCCAAAAAAAAAAATTTCGAAAATACCTCGGGACTGGGGGATGTCGGAGGTGCGGAAAACCTCGGGACGTGACGGGTTAAATTGTTCTAGTTTGTGAATTTCAACAGAAAAATCGGGCACATTTTTTGCACACGAAAACCCTCCCAGCCAATGGACTAGAAGGGGAGTTGTAAGGCTTGGTGGATGAGTCTGGGAGAGTGTGTAAGAAACGGTCTAAAGGTGAATGTAGGGAAGAGTAAAGTTTTGGTCTTCGAGAGAAGTGAAATCAGTGAATGTACAGTGAGGCTGGATGAGGAGGAAATGGAAAATGTGAGTGCATTTAAGTACTTGGGTAGTGTGATGAGTAAGGATGGAAGTTTAGAGGGTGAAGTCCTTGAAAGGGTACAACAAGGAAGAAAAGTTGCTGGTTCCTTGAAAGCAGTGATAAGAAACAGGGAAGTGAGCATGGAAGTGAAAAAGCTACTACATGACAGTATTGTGTTACCAATTCTAATGTTTGGAAGTAAAACTTGGATCTTGTTGGAGGGGCTGAATTCAAGAGTGAGAACAGTGGAAATCAGTTATTTGAGGTGATTTGGCTTGTGCCACTAAGGCTCTACATCATGACTTGGGTGTGGCATTGGAGGTGAGCAGCGATCCTGATCTAGATTGTCCAGGTTGCTCGCATCCCTCTCCCTGGTTGCCTCCTCCTTTCATCATCGTCTATCCCTCGGTGTCCAAGCCTCGCTACTCCCTTCCGGCAGTCCTCCGGCAGGAGAGTCTTAGTAGCATCTCTCTTCTGAACTCTACAGCTTCAAGAGTCTACTATACGGACAGCTTATTCTTGTCTGATGGTACAGCGGGGGAGGCTTTTGTTTCTGGGACATATACAGAATCCTGGCGCATCTCCATGGGGGTCCCCTCCTTTCAGGCTGAGCTGGTGGCACTCCTTGGCGCCTTGCGCCATGCCTATAGACATCGACATCAGCGAGTCGTTATACACAGACTCACTCTCCTCCCTTCAGTGCCTGGAGTCCCTCTCCCTCGTATCCCACCAGTTTTTACTCACTGCTGTCTATACTGTCTCTTCCCTCATCCAACGGCGAGGTGGCTCAATGACTTTTCACAGGGTCCCTGGGCATGTTGGGATTGGGAGAAATGAACTGGCAGACACAACTGCATGTGAAGCTAGCACACTCCATCCTATCACGTTTCTGCTCTGCCCTTGTGCCTCCTGAGTTCTCTCGGTTGTGGCTGGCACTATCTCCAGGCATACTAAAGACGACCATCAACTTTGTATTGCAGAGGGCTTGCTCTTGGCTGCCTGGTATGCGACGGCCATATCATATTCTCCTCTTTTGGTACCGACTGGCCTACCTAACTACATCCCAGTCCGAATCTGACGTCTCCGCCTGGGCTTCCTGTGCTATCGCCAGGTTGGAGCCTGAACTGTGCCCCCATTGCTATGTGCGGTCCACCGAACTCCTCTGCCATTACCTGCTCAACTGCCCGGCCATCACCCCACTTCATGCATGGGCTGACGAGGGCTTTCCTTGTTCTGGCGATGATGTCTATGAGGTGGCTCGGGTCGTTGGCAACACGCCCTACCAGAGGCTTTTACACATTGTGTGGGATTACCCCCCTCTTCGCTAACTGTCTTTCGCTCCATGTCTTTGTCCTAGGACATACTCCTGTGTGTGTTATTATTATTTTTTTTTTTTGGCTTTGTGACCTTTTCTTATCCTGCTTTTCTATGACGGGCTCTCAGTTTGCCCGTGCCCCACCAAGTGTCGGAAAATATTTAATAACACTGTAACTGCTACAAGCAGCAATTACAGGGTTATTTGAGAGGAGCATGTGGAGCCACAAAGAGAGACAGACTGACAATTGAGGAAGTGAAGGAGCGTTGTGGTGTGGATGTGATAGGAAGCGTTAGGAGAAACACACTGAGGTGGTTTGCCCATGTGGAGAGGATGGAGAGTGAGAGACTGACGAGGAGAATGTATGTGAGTGAGGTGGAGGGGGGAGAGGGAGGGGGAGGCCAAGGATGAGATGGAGGGATGGAGTGGAGAGGTATATGAGAGAGGGAGGTGTGAGCTGGGAGCAAGGCAATGAAATGGCGGGGGACAGGGTAACATGGAGGCGATTTGTTTGTGGCCACCCCTTACGGGATTAAGGCGTCTGGCAGTAGACAGATAAATAGATAGATAGATTACTTATTACGAAATCACAAAGAATTGAAGTAACAATTATCCGAAGTGTCCAGCACGTGATTTCACCGATGTCACTTAGTATTTTACCAGTTATCATTAGCTATGCACTTACAAGGTAAACACTTACCTTCGATCTTAAGAACTATAATAATACATTCAGGCTCCTACGATTGACAGTTGCATTAAACAATTGAGTTTCTAAAGCAGCAATGTAATACTAGGGTTATCCAGAGTATGAGCGGGTTAATGGTATCAATATTTACAGTCCTGGGCTGCTATAACCACTATTAGTTGAATATTATCATCTAGCATCTGCTGGAGCAGAGGACCAGAGTTATCTACATTCAAAAGACAGAAATACTCGTGCAACACGCGAAGTTACTGTTGTGTTCTATAATATTAGTCACAAAGGAAAGTGTGCAGCAAAATGCCCAGTGACACTGAAAATAGGTTCGCAGACAGAACTCATTGTATACAATCAGGAACACAAAAATGTGCTGAGGGATCCCTTTTTCCTACCCCTGCCTACTTAGGGAAGGGGAGGGAGGGAGAATCGAGCTCTACATTCCTCTTTCTCCCAGCCCCAATCCCCAACCCCCAACCACTATTGTTAATTGGTAGTTATATCGAACACTAACCTCACACTTAGAGTTCTTGGTCACACTGTTATCACACAGATTTAAAACACATAGTGTGTGCAATTAAAGTTAAGTACCAATTTTATTATTACCAAATATACTGTAAGCAGACAACAGTAACAAAAAAAAAATAACAACCGGCACCCAAACTCATAATAGTAGGTCAGATTGCTGCCAAGACACACACACACACACACACACACACACACACACACACACACACACACACACACACACACACACACACACACACACACCTAGGAGAAATATAATGAACATTAAGTGATAGTGATTCTGAGTCCACCAAATCTGCCCTATACCGATTTCGTTATCATTGTGAATATTGTTGCTTTCCTTGTTATTCACAGTTTATCCAGTTCAGAGGGTTCTAGTGGATGGATTTTCTACGTTTGGTATTGATGTTGCTGTATAGGCATTAATATGTCATAACACAATATGTAATAGTTATTGGCTTTGATATATATCATAGCACAATATGTAACACTTGCACAATATGTAATGTCTGGTGTTCAGGTGGAGACGTAGACATCCTCAGGCCAGAATGCAAACATAATGTAGGCAAACACATACCAGACAATCAAAAATCTCATTATGTATCAAACACATGGGGTAACCGACAAAAGTCAGTTACCTCACGTGATGGAAATGTACTAGACACTACACATATACACACATACACACGTCACCCAGCCGGAAATCGCCAGGAAGATATCCCGAAAAATCAGAGGTGAGAGTCAGAGAGCCATAGAATACCAGAGAAGGCAGAAGGGGATTGGAGAGTCGAGAGAAGGAAGCTTAGGAGAGGGTAGAGTAGGAGGTTCGCCGTGACACTGACAGTACGTGGGTCACGTCACTCTGTCCATCACACGAACGATATAACTGCACCACAATAAAACCCTATGACCCCAGAGAGTCTCTACGTCACCTTCACTTACAGTGCAATCTCCACGCTATCCAACGGCTTACGACTTTATATTAGTAACAACCCATATTACTGGTGACAGAGGTGCCTAGCCAATTTTCAACTACAGTCCTAACTCCTAGCTGTGACTATTATCTATGTTTTGCAGGAGCAGTAATCTATGATACTCTACGATCCCTGACACTGGTAGCAACGATTCTCCACATCATCCACATTATCGACACAGGTGGCACCTAGCTACCTACGTACCTCCCTATCTACCCTATTAACACTGGTGGCAGCGGTAAAAGAAGAAAAAAAGAATAACAGCAAAAACAGGAGTAAAGAAGATGATTAATATAAGTATCTACATAAGAACACTACAGTCAGGTACAATTTACAACTCTACAAGCAGAAATTCTATTATTTACAATTGTACGGTCAACTAGAATTATCTGCAACAACTGTCTATGATTTCCAGCTCATCAATCACCTAAACCAAGTAACAAAAAGAAGACACAAGAAGTAGAGAGAAGTGAAGTAAGGAAGCAAGACATAGGAAGGAACAGGGAGTGACATGTGAATGTCTGAGTTGGGCTGAAACTGTAGTATCTAGTATATAAACAACATCTCAATATTTGGGCCTATTTCTTAAGCTAGCTGCAGGACTGGGAGGAATAAGTGTCAGAAAAAAATAAATTTATCAAAGTTTTCACTGCCACGTGCTACAGTATGTATAGTCAAGTATAAAATTTCACCGAATGTTTTATCCTTAATGAATCTTACATTCGTCATGGATTATAGTGAAGAGCTTATAAGGCTTGGTATGCTTCTTTGTCCATAAATGATTTTCTTACAGTAGATAATGTTCTTCAGAGTGGAACTTCACCGAATGTTTTATCCTTAATGAGTCTAACATTTGTCATATATTATAGTGAAGAGTTTAGAAGGCTTGGTATGCTTGTTTGTCC